>NC_084822.1:26575497-26943497 GCF_958449725.1 Rosa rugosa
AGCAGTGAGGAAAGTACAAAGCTTTATATAACCTAGCAATTAAAGAGTGTGGATTGGAAAGAATCCTCCATCCTTGTTTGGCAAGCATAGCCATATTGTAAGCATAGATGTTTTTGAACTCCATACCTCCCTCTTGTTTGGTTAAACAAAGCCTCTCCCAACTTCTCCAATGGATTTTCTTCTTCTCATCCGTGTCACCCCAAAAAAATGAGGCACATAGCTTATGAATATCATCACACATGCTTTTTGGTAGGAGATAACAATTCATTGCGTACAGAGGCATTGTTTGAGCAACTGCCTTGATGAGAACCTCCTTGCCTGCACAACTGAGAATTTTGGCTTTCCAGTTGATCAACTTTTTAGTCAGCTTCTCCTTGATGTAAGCAAATTTTGCTGTCTTGGATTTCCCCACTCTCAATGGTAAGCCGAGGTATTTATCATGCTCGTCCTTTCGTTCCACTCTGAGGATGGATGCCATGTTGGTCTGAAGAGCCATATTAACATTCCTACTGAAGACAATACTGCTTTTTTGGAAGTTCACTCTTTGACCAGAAGCATGTTCATAAACTTTTAGAATATGTGTAAATGCATGACATTCCTCAGTATTAGCTGTTCCATATAATAAAGAGTCATCTGCAAAAAATAAATGGTGAAGAGTGGGAGCCTGTGGGCACATTCTGAGTCCCTGAATCATGTTAGTGTTGACAGCCTGTGTGATTAAAGCTGATAAGCCTTCTGCACAGAGAATGAACAAGTAGGGTGATAAGGGATCTCCCTGCCTGATTCCCCGGGTAGGGAGAATATGTGGAGTTGGTTCACCTTGCACCAATACTGAGTAACTCACTGTTGTCACATTGTTCATGACCATGGTGATCCAGTGCGGATGAAACCCTAGCTTGGTAAGTATAGCCTGCAGATAGGGCCACTCATCGATCATATGCCTTGCTGATGTCCAACTTCAAAGAGAAAAAGCCAGTGTCTTGGTGACGAAGCTTATGCATGAAGTGTGCTGCTTCATTAGCTACCAAGGTATTATCTGAAATAATCATTCTTCCTGGTACATATGCACTCTGTAGTGGAGAAATAATTTGAGGGAGCCACACCTTGAGTCTATTGGCAACAACTTTGGAACAAATCCGGCAGAGGACATTGCTTAAAGCTATAGGACGAAATTGAGCAGCTTCTTTGGGGCTTTTGATTTTGGGTATCAAGCAAAGATAATTTTTGTTCAAATATATATAAAATGAGTATATGATAAACATCACAGTACCATAGTTTGTCTCTAGTATTAAATTATAATAAAACTTACTATAAGTAAATAGTAGGAAAACTTATTTGTTTCTTTGGGGTTGCAAGTGTGGGATTAGGGTTTATCCAAGAGCTTTCCCTCTGTGGACATTTTAGTTGCGGAGGGTCTTTCCCTCCGAGCTGGCTTACATGCAGCCTTGATTCATGGCTTTCAGTCTTTGGATATTGAAGGCGATTCTAAAGTCCTTGTTGATGCTTTGACTAGCAGAATTCCTCCTCCCCCGTGTGTTAAATCTATCATTCGTGTTCAGTCCCTTGCTCGTCATCTTCAGATCCGGTCTATTAATCATGATCACCGAGAAGCCAACTTCTTAACAAATATACTAACCAAAATGGGACATAATTCTCAGGCTCAGGAGTGGTCTAATTCTCTTCCACTTGCGGCTAGACAAGCTTTTCTTTTTTATTCTTTAGTTGTAGGTTGCCTTAGAGGTTCTGGGTTGTAGTTTTTCTTTCAGCTTTTCGAAAAAAAAAACATTATACTCCTGGAGGCGGACAAAATTATGATCCTTAGTATTTGCATGAAGCCATAAATAATGACTATCAGAGTTTAAATTTGACATGAATCTTATTTTAACTCTTAGGATCGGGGATGGCCTTAAATGATAACCTAGAATGGAAATTTAAACCCTGACCCAAATTCACATACCATTCATGTGGCGGCACCGCCCATGAATGAATTATTCTATTATTGTTCAAGTAAATCCAGAATATGTGTCTGGCCCAAACTCTAGGTTACTTGACCTAGTTGTAATAGAGTTTTGAATTAGAGATATTCTCAGAGATATTCATAGATATCCGATTAATTGTACGATTATCTTTCCTTGTACAACTATGATTCTATGTCTTGTAATCCTTTATATAAAGAGACCCCTATTATCAATGAAAGCACGACTTAATTCTCTCCCAATTCAGTTTTCCTTAAACATGTTATCAGCACGACGTCCTAACCCTAAAACCTAATAGCCAAAACCCTAAATCCGAATACAAAACCTTGATACCTTTTCTGCCTCCGCCATACAACTTGAAGCCCTCGACCCCAGGAATCCAGAACCAGGGGCAAAATCACCAGAACCGGCTGGAAACTTAACGAACTGGCCACCAGAATCTATAAATCACCCGCAGCAAATACTCCACCGGTTCACCACCTTCTGAACCTCTAATTTCTACCAAATTTTGCCAGCAGAAGCTCCTCAGACCAAAAATTCAGGAACCAGAAGAAATAGCCCAAAAACTGGTCTAGAAGATCCTGAACTGGCAACGTGAACATCCGGCAGAAGAAGAAAAGAAAAAAAGGAGGAGGAGGCAGCCCAAGCCGAGAACAAGCCGCCCACAGACGCAGGCCCACCAAGGCGACATGTCAGCAGCCACATCACCACATAAGCAGCCACGTCAGCAGCAAGTGCCACGTCAGCAGCTCCGGCGACAGGTCACCGCCGGCTACTTTTTCCGGCCAAATTTTCCTGCGACCTATTTCGAGGTATTTTTTACTAAAAGTTCCCGTTTTTTTAGTTTTTATTCAATTTCTTTTCTTTTTTCTCAGGGACTTGCAAACTCCCTTCTTCTACCCCTCTTTCTTCATCATAGGGGAGACCTAATTATGTCGAACTGTGGGAGTTCGTGCTCACTCCAAACTTGGAGCTTGTAGAGTCCTCCAAACTTAGAGTTTGTTGAGAAGAAACGATCGACCACAAACATCATTGTTTCGATCTAATCCAACCCCTCTTGGAATCGAATTTCTTGGAAGCGACTACGCTCAGAAATTTTTATTGTTTTCGTGGTAGCCTTTTTCGCTCCGAAACTAACCCTAATCTTTTGTTGTTTTTCAAGATGAGTAACCTGAACAAGTTGAGCTTCGCTCCACTAGAGACAATAGGCGTAGGATACCATAAGTGGGTCCGTGATGTGCGCCAGCATCTTAAGGCTGATGGGATCCTAAGTACGATCCAAGAGCTAAGTCAAAACGTGCTTACTCCTCAACAAGCTGCTGCTTTTGAAGCGAATAGAGCTACGAGAGAGGCCAATGAAGCTAAAGCCATAATTCTCATGACAAGGCACATGAATGACGCGCTCCAGAATGAGTACCTCAATGAGGAAGAACCAAGAAAACTATGGGTAGAACTTGAGCAGCGTTTTGGCAACGTCCATGACTCCCTGCGTCCTGATTTAGAAGTGAGATGGCATAGCCTCCGCTTCTGTGATTTCAAGTATGTACTTGACTACAATTCGGAAGCACTTCGTATCAAGTCTTTGATGGAATTCTGTGGGCAGAAAATCACTGATACGATGTTGATCGAGAAGACTCTCTCTACCTTCCCCGTCTTTGCATTGATGATAGCCAAGAACTATCGGATTGATGTCAATGCCGGACGCATCACAAGATTTCATGAGCTTGTTGGAGCCATGAACGTAGCTGAAAATCACGACAACATACTGGTGAAGAACTATAACTCTAGACCCGTGGGAGAAAAGCCAATTCCAGAGTCTAATTATAGTCGCGCCCCTAAGGGAGGGTGCCAGGAGTGAAACCCTAAGGAAAGGGATTATTCTGAACGTTCTGGTCCATATTCTTGCCCCAAAGAGGAAGAAAACCACCAAAATAGACGTGCACGGAACCGTAGAGGTCAACGTGTGAAGAGAGAGAGAGGTAGAGCCTCCGGCTATGGTGGTGGCGCCACCAAGGATCATAGCCATCCCCAACGCATTCTAGGCGCGTCTCGATCAAGGGAGCCTGGCCATGATAATGCTTGTCTTCGGTGTGGAGCGTCAGGACATTGGGCTAAAGCATGTAATGCACCCCAGAATGTTGCTAATGCGTACAAGACGTATCGTGAAGCAAGGGAAGTAAATTACATGGAGCAAGAAGATCAGGATGATGATCTCGCTCTAAGGGTTGAAGACTTCAAAGGCCAAGATCCAGAGACTGGCGATTTTGATTAAGTCTTTTTATTTTCCAAGAGATGTAATAGGCAATTGCCAATTTTTTTTGTAGTATGCCAATGGTTTAGTCTTTCTTCAAAGTAGGCTCACCCAAAGTAAGTGTGATGTCTAAGAAGGTTCGTAGATTAGTGGTACTTAAGTGAACCTTGCTCCACCGACATCTCTCTACTCACCTGGTCACATTTATTTTGGAGTTACCGAAAGAAGTTAGCCGACTACCATTGTTTTGCATTAGCTAGCATTTTGGATTAGATTTTTTTAAGTTATTAGAGAAGATCTCTTAGATTTAGACACATATTGACTTTGTCATGACAGGATAGGTCATCCTAGTTATGATATGATGATCCGTCTACTAAAGACTTCACATGGACATCCTTTCTTTCGAGCGAAACGAAGCATGAATCAAAAGTTGATTCCTGGACTAAGTGTGACTGCCGCCATTGCCATCCACCAGTAGCCTAAGGCTAGCACAGTCCTTATCCATGACGCCATGGAAGCGTACATCATGGTGATGATGCCCTAGGTGATGTTGCAATCACCAACTTTGCTTCAAATAGCGTTTCAGACGCTCAGGCCCAACCACAATCCTCATTGGTTGCTTCCAAGGCCTATCGCTCGATTTACAAAGCCTGTTCCTTAGGGAAATTAGGACTGAGATCGTCCTATGTAAAGGAAATGAGCATACTCATTATGTTCTTACATAGAATCCATGGGGATTCTATGGGCTGATTCAACCAACTTACGGACGTTTAAATATCTCATGATGTTGGTTGACACGCAAACACGCTGGTCACGTGTTGTGCCATTGTCCACTTGTAATGCTGCTTATGCTACACTCCTAGCACATATCATATGACAACGAGCTCACTCTCCGAATCATCCTATTCAGTCAATTGGATTTGACATTGCTAAAGAGTTTACATTGAAGACTTTCGATGGTTATTGCATATCACTGGGACTGATGTTGGACATCATATTCTCATGTACACACCCAAATGGTCTCGCGGAAACGACTACGATGGTAGCTCGGAATTTGGTAATGCGCACCAATATCCTTATATCCGCTTGGGGTGATGCAATATCGCATGCAGCTATGCTAATTCGTCTACGACCCACCGCCACTCAATCTACCTCTGCATTACAGCTAGTGACTGGGTACAAGTATCATACTTACGCATATTTGAGTGTGCCATTTATGTGCCAATTGCGCCGCCACAACGCTCTATAATGGGTCCTTACAGACGAATGGGCAACTACGTTGGATTTGAGATTCCAACAATCGTCCGCCACTTAATGCCCTTGCTAGACAATCTCCTTACTGCTAGATTTGTGGATGTCACTTTGATGAGACAGTCTTCCCCTCGTTAGGGGGAGATAAGAACATAGATGTTCAGCAGGAACGACAGGAATTGTCGTGATCTGTGCCCACTATGTCTCATCTCGATCCCTGTTAAAGTGACGAGATCACACATCTGCTGTAAATGCCTGCAAGGAAGGACGTCCCTACGAGAGGACGTAGCGCCACCCTACACGGAGGTAGGCATGGCACCAACCCTAAAGAGAGTGGCACTCTGGCGTTACAAGTCATGGCCCCAGCTAGGATGCGTGGGAGGCCCGTGGATTCGAATGATACTTTGGCACAACTCAATCCTTGGATCATCGACACTCAAAATCCGTCTCATGAGTATCTTCCAGATTATGGTTATCGTTGGGGGACGCCTCAATGTCAGAACTTATTCCTGAGAATATAGAACTCTATGAAAATTACACTACACTAGTGTACATGAGACGTGGGATAGAAACTCCATCATAATTGATGATGTAGTTGCGCATTTCGTTGCGCATGAGTTTGTTGAGTCCGATGATATTGAACAACGCTCCGTTGATGAATGAATGCCAACGTAGAGAAATTTGGCCTAAATGGAAAGATGCGATCCAGGTTAAGTTGGATTCTCTAATGAAGAGGAAGGTTTTTGAGCCAGTGATGCCAACACCTCCTAACATAAAACCTATTGACTAATGGGTCTTCGTTAGAAAGCGTGATGAGAAAAAGAGATGGTAATCTCTCCTTATGGCGCAAGGCTTCTCACAAAACGCCATGTATCGACTACGATAAGACATATTCTCTCGTAATAGATGTCATTGCACTCCACTACCCTGTCATTTTGGTAGTTTCCGAATAACTGAAAATGCAGCTTACGAATGTGGTCACTACGTATCTCTATGGGGACCTAGATATGGAATATACATGAAGGGTCATGATGAACTTCATTTACCCAAGTCAAGAGTCTCTAGACCACGAAGCACGTTTCCATAACAAGTTTCAGATTCTATCGCGGTTCATGTTGGACATGATCTTCATTGGAAGCCCTTAAAGAGTTAAGGGAAACCGCTGAACACTTGAAATCGAAGTTTGAGATGAAGGATTTTGGGAGAACACGATTATGTCTCAGTTTGGAACTTGAGCATCGTGTTGATAGATGCTTAGGCATTTTGATAAGGTCAAGCCTTCAAGCACCCCCATGATCGTCCGTAGTCTTGATCCTGAAAAAGATCTTCTTCGTCCGAAGGATGATGGCGAAGATGTGCTAGGGGTGGAAGTGCCCTACATAAGTACCATAGGCACATTATTGTACTTAGCTCAATGAACAAGACCGGACATCTCATATGCTGTGAACTTGTTAGCTAGATATAGCTGTGGTGACCCGAGAGGGGGGTCCCACAGCGCCGCGACCCCGAGCCAATGAGAAACCTACATGTCACGAGTAACATCCCGATAACTCCTCAATCCCGAAATCGCAAGGCCTTATGGGTTTAGATTATTGGTTTACAAAACACTTTCTTGGACAAATCATTCTAGCAACCGACCAACATATTTTCAAAAGCGGAATTTGAAATGGGCTATGAGTTTTGGGCTTACAATCGGAGCCCAATTTGGAAAACAAATCACTAAGTAACTACAAGTGCGAGAGACGCGCCCCAGGGTTACGGGCCTCTCGAAGTTTTAGTAAACCAGTAGAAAATAAATAAAAAGTAAATAAACAAGCTACTTAAAAATCCGATAAAGGACCAAAACCTTCTTTTGTTAAAATTAAAGAAGAATGAGCCAAGCCGGGCCATGTGCCTCCTCTGTACGCTCCCCGACCACATGCTTGAAACCTGCACACTGTTGTAGGGGTGAGCTTTCGTTCTCGCATGCCCAGTAGGGGCCGACCCAACCATGCTAGGTTTGAAAGACAATGTACTTGAAAATATTTACTACATAATATTGTGCACGTTTATCGAAAATACTTTTAAAATAGGCAACCACAAACATTTATCTCTTTTATAAAACATATGCAGTATGTTTCCCACAACTTGGAGCTCCGAGATACTTACCTGCCGGCTAAAATAAAACAAATCGGTGACCGACCCGGTTCGTCATCCTTCGAGAACCGACCAACTACTCTGTAGTCCTTGTGACTACAAGTAGCGAAAGTGTCCATTTCCTGGCTCTGAGTCTCCTATGACTGGTTCACTGTCTGTACTCCCCCTTCCTCGACAAACATAGGAGCACGGCCCCCTCTGGAGGTTCACGGTTATCGACACCGTGGGATCCCTAGGAATCTACGCGTCTAGGTCCCATTCACTTTCAGGTCACAAGTACAAACATACAATGGGGTACAGTATCTCAACAAACAAGTCTAGCCTCGGTTTTCGCAATCAGGGAATATCAGTTATGGAAACACAGATATCACGAGGCATCGACTAATGAACAACCAAAAACGTACTTACAGGCAACATACTATTTCACTAGTGCATTCCACACATAGAAAAGCCTCTAACAAGGAAGGGACAGCTCACCCTACCTGGATATGGAGTGCTCGTCCAAATTCGGGTTCGTTCCCGACTTTCGATCATTTGTCCAAATCCATGTGCACATGCTCGAGTCCTTTGAAATAAAATTAAATCAATGAGTACATTGACTACACTATAACTCAATTAACCGAGCAACCAAAGCATTTATTTAACTTCCTTGAAGTCCATCGAATTTTCTTTTAGTCTTTAAAACCTATTATCCATTCCCAAATAATCCAAATGATGTAGCATTTGAATCATTTAGGATATGGTGATTATACTTAGCACTTTGACCCAAAAATTGTTTAGCATTACTACTATAAAAAAACAAATGACGATTACCATTCCCAAACGATTCACTTAACGCAGTAACGCTCGTTCGGGATATGGTGATCACACTTCTTTCCATGATAAAGTTTCAGTCAACCGGTTTGACCTCATTTCATTTAGCTTTTAAACCTTAAGCAAATTAAATAGCAACAACCACCATTCCCAAATGATTTAATCCTTCGGTAATTCCGGGATATGGTAGGTTTAGAATACTTCAAGTGTTTCACGAACTTTAAATTGAATTCCCAACAAATTAATTCACTTGTCAAAACCGGTCCCTTCTTATTTATACTTTTTCTCATGCATTTAACCAAATCACCGCTTTCATTCCTATGTCATATTTCAATATTGGAAACAAACTTATCAATAAAATTCACAAGACCAATTCTCTACACCTCTGATCAAACCAGACTTGTCTCAACAACACCACCTATAACTCGAGCACCAAATACCAAACTTCCCTTCAAGTAATTCACACAAGACCACACTTCAATCGGTACAAACAAGCCACTGTAGTAGAGAATTAAAATACCCATACCCTTACCATTCTTCTTTTCCAAATTAGTAGCCGAATCGTCGAAGTTGCAATCTACCACCATTAATCCTTCAGATTCCCTATTACGAAAAATAGGATCAAAATCAACCTTCAACCAATTTCTTATTTCACAGAGAATCTGCACATAATCCTTACCTTATCCGATTCAAATCGAAACTGACCCAGCAACTCCTTCTTCTCCAAAAGCTTACAATTTTGCAGACCTCATTTCCTCCAAAATCTCCAGAACACATATTCCATAATCCTCACAGATTTCAAATTAAGCAATCGAGTTAGGGTTCTCAATCTAGATCAAAGTAGAAGCCTCACTAAGAAGAAGGGATAGAATCCAGCTTACCAAACGAAGAGAATAAGCTGGTGGCGTTCACGGTGACGCTAGGTTGGCTCACGCGCCGGCGGCGGCGCGTGTAGTGGTTCTGGCCGAAGATAGAAGTCTGAGCCATGGGGTTTTTGGTCAAAGGAGAGGTGTTGACTTCATCTATGGTGGTCGTGTAACTCAGACATGGCTAGGAATTGAAAAACGACGACATGCAGAGTCTCGGATTCCGGCGATGTGCGTTCAGCGTTTTCCGGTGTTGGAGTTTGAGGCTATGGTTCGGGCTTTGCTCTTTAGGGCTTGGTGCTTCAATTTCTGGTAGTGGTGGTGTGAATTGGCGATTGGAAATCAGAGGATTAACGAAGGCAGTGGTGTCGTAGTTTTTGGTGGTTGAGTGTGGAGGCTGCCGACGGTGCATGTCGACGGTAAGGCTCGGGCTTGGGTTGGTTTTGGATGCTGGATCGATTGGTGGTGGCGGTTTTGCGAGGTGGTGGACGGAGATGGAGTTCTTCAATGATGGCAGAGAGAAGAAGAGAGAGTGAGGTAGGGGGAGAAAGAGAGAGATGCGGCCGAGAGAGGAGAGAGGGAGAGAATGGGAATCTAGGGTTTTCCCTTGCCAACTTTCTATTTATACTTATGTCCGTGAAATACCCATTTTCCCATGCGACAAATTACGAAACTCTTCTAGTAAATTGCTTTCGGTTTTGGGCTCGTAACTTTTCTTTTATTCGCTTTTCGTCGGAAACTTCCTAAGTTATTTCTCGAATTCGTCCTAGGCCCAAAACTCGATCTCGTAAAAATCCAAAATCCAAAACTCTGTTACAACTCAATTTATCGTCTTCGAAAATTCAACAAACTGTCGCCTCACTAAACTTCTGTAACCTTCTGGGCCCAAAACGAAGGACTCTGGCCCAAACTTAAATTATAAGGCCCAAATTGAAGTCTTTACACCGAATTGATCTCCAAGGTCAATTTCTTCACTTAAATCACCTGGCGAAAAATCTTATTGGCGAAAAATTACTTTCAAAAATTAAACAAAATTTTCGGGGGCTCACAATAGCTTTGCGCCAACGCGACGCCATTGGATTGGTGTGAAAGATATCTTTTGGTACTTGAGATGTACGATTGATATGGGCTTATTCTATCCCTACAGAGAGACGATGAATTCAGACTCATCACACACCAGGAACGTCGCCAACACTCACCTGCGTCCTCTATCCCTATCCCAAAACAACATGTGTTTTGGAAGGTTTTGCTGATGTTGGGTATCTGTCAGGACCCACCCCGGATTTCACCCTGAAATCCGAAGTGGCCCTGCGGGGTCCACCTTAGAAGAAATTCTACCAAAAATTTAGCGGAACTTCCTCTAAAAATGGACTACCCAAAACCTGTAGAAAACATATTTACACTTCTAGATCACCCATCCTTATTCTTCTGGAGCCACCCTGTTCCCCCAAATCAACATCAACCAAAATCACATGACACAAAACACAACTTAAATAACATTAATTTCCTCAGGTAATCAGAGCAAATCTAATAGCAAGGGTAATCAAGGAAAACCTAAATCAAATAAAAACGCGGAAGCCACGCTGTTGTCTATGCCTCAACTCCAATGTACGCCCGACCTCAACTAATTTCGCCTGCAAACTGGGCATTTGAAACCGAAGGGCCCAGGGGAAAGTACATAAAACGTTAGCGTGAGTGGACAAAAAATAAACAATTTAAAAAGAAAAAGATTTCATACTTTCCCACATTTATTTCTTTAAAAACCCGATGCATACAACAATTTAAAGAAACACAACAATTTTAGTTCAGCTCAAGAAAACCGACTAGCCCCGCTAGCCACAACTAAGCAAAGAGGAAAGAACTCTGATACTCATGAAAATAAGACCAGCCCCGCTGGTTAAGGGAATCGGACTAGACCCCGCTAGCCCAGCAATAATATAATGAGTAGGGGAAGATGATAGCCATACGAATAAACCACTCAGGCTCGGGTGATAGCCTCCCAGGCTAAAGTACTCCCATATACTCCCGTTATATACCCACACGCCACTATCTGTAGCGATTAGGATACTGGGCTTCAGCATTACTGTCACAAAGACAGTAACCAGCGCCACAAAGGCGGACGGGCTTCGGTGATCCCATCACCTCGCCACAAAGGCGGAAGATCAATGCTAGCAATGATAATAGTCACCCAGAGTATGGCAAAAGAAAATGCGAAAACCACATAAATCCATAAAGCATCCCCAACTCTTGCAAATGAATTTCCAACGACGTGTCCCACACGCCAATAGTATTACCATAATTCGAAACAAAACCAATTCCAAAATCATCATCGAGGCATTCCCAATGCCAAAACCGAAAGTCGATAAATAAACAAGAAATAATTCCATCGAAATCCCATTTCGAAAATCTTTCAGAAATCTCAAATCGACGAATGAAAATAAATATGAAATTCCAGAAATCACCTCGGAAAAGAATTCATTGAAAATCACAATATCAGAATTTCAAATAATAATTATAATCAATTTCTGAAAATCAATTCATATTCTCAAAAACAACTCATAAATCCAAATCCGTGCATAATAAGTTCATATCCAAAACTCATGAAAAATCAATGTCAAATTATAATCCAAGACAAAATATCATGCTCGATAATTAAAACGATAATTAAATAAATCAATAATTTCAAAATAATTGCATGCATCATTATTTAAAAGAAAAGTCCACTCACAGTATTATTCCGACGATCACGCATACGAGTTCCTTCATCGAGCAATAGCTCGGTACGTCGCCCTATACACAATTATATTCTGTGAATAGTTATTCAACAAAATAATACGATTCCTAAAATCAATTCCTCATAATTACATCTCCACTTCTCCTCGGATTCAACCCAAATTATACCACTAATACCAATTCGTTAATTTAAAGGTTCCAAGGCAGAACCGAGAGATATCCGACGGTCGGATTCTCGTAATTTGATAATCGAAACCCTAAACTTCAAAAATTCATAATTAATTCCAAGTTTCTCCAAAAATCACCAAACTTCACATACAAGCTCTACAACATTTATAGAATTTAATGGGCTAAAAACTGAAATTAAAACACTGCTCTACACGCCTCCACGCGCCACCCACAGTGGCGGCGCGTGGGGCTCACGCGCCGGTGGCCACCACCTCCAATGGCCACCAAAATTTGGCAGCACCACCTACTCATCAGACCCAACGATTTTCTCAACCACAACACAATCCAATTTTACCTTTAAAGGCTCCAATTTGGCCGGTGAACACAAGCCCAGAAATTTCGAAACCCTAGCTTCGAAATTTCATCGATTCTCTCTGCACACTGCAAATTGAGACAAGAGGCTAAGGGGGAAATGATCACCGGCTTGAGGCGCTCCTACGGTCCCAATTTGGTGGTCGGAAACGGCCGGAAATGGAAGATTTGCCGGAAAAAGCCAAACTGCAACAATGATGAACTTTGCTTCGATTCAAGGTTTCTCGGCCAAATCACCACAATCTAAAGCTACTAAGGTGCAGAGGGGAGGGAGGCGCTCCTGTGGTGGCCGGCTGCACGCCGATTATTGGCAGGACGGCGGCGAATCAGAGGAATAAGGGAAGAGGACCGACGCGGGGGAGAGAGGGAAGGAGAGAGTAATCTCGGGGGGTAGGTTTCTGAAAATGGAAACCTACCACAGTAACTTTCCATATATATAGAAAGCTATTGTGAATAGTAATTTTAATATTTCGCTTATAACTTTCGCATACGAACTCCGATTTTTACGTACCACATATGCACGCGCTCGGTTTAACGTCCTCTAAAACTTTCACGAAGGAAGTTTTCTCAAATTTTGACCCGATCAAAAGTCAACTTTTAGAGCCACTAAAGTTACTGAAAAAGAGTAAAAGTAAATCAAATTGTCGTTTACTGTCCAAATGACTAGTAAACCGGTGAATTAAGATACGGGATGTTACAGTATCTCTCTGACCCACACAAAGGTCATTCCCAAACTGGTTAAGTGTTCACTATGGGTAAGACCGTGATATCTTGGAGGTCTACAGAATAGACCCTAGTCACTATATCTTCGAACAATGCAAAAATTATTGCTCTTCACGAAGTGGTTCGTGAACGTATATGGATTGGATTCATAGTTACGCATGTTCGAACAATTGTGATTTGAAGTCTATCACAGATGAGCCTACGAGCGTCTAGGATAATGCTGCTTATTTTGAACAAATGAAGCAAGGCTACATCAAAAGCGACAACACCAAGCATAATCAGCAACAACAGACTCTCCTCAAGATCAAAGTGAATTAGGTTCCATCTGAGGACAGTGTGGCAGGCTTGCTCACTAAGTCATTGCCTAAATTCCACTTTCGAGAAACATGTTGGTAGCATCGTTTGCGGAAGTTATCCGAACTCTCATGACCGTTGTCATCAGGGGGGGGGGTGCAGATATCAGGGGGAGATGCCTACATGTATGGTCTCGAAACGTGAAGGGTGTGTTGCGCTCTTTTTGCCCTTCGACCGAGGTTATTTTTGTCCCACAGGGTTTTTGTTACTCGGCAAGGTTTTTAATGAGGCAACGAGATGAGCATTACGTTTGGGCGACACAAGGGGGAGTATTCAAGTAAATCCAGAATATGTGTCTGGCCCAAACTCTAGGTTACTTGACCTAGTTGTAATAGGGTTTTGAATTAGAGATATTCTCGGAGATATTCATAGATATCCGATTAATTGTACGATTATCTTTCCTTGTACAACTCTGATTCTATGTCTTGTAATCCTCTATATAAAGAGGCCCCTATTATCAATGAAAACACGACTCAATTCTCTCCCAATTCAGTTTTCCTTAAACATATATATATAGACACACACAGAGGTGTATATAGGTCCATTGATGACCTTCTAGATATATTCTTTGTTTCTCGAGTATGGAGTATAATATCTAGAACTTGTATAGTGGAATATGGATCTCGGAGTTCAACGGTAATTTAACTGATTAATTTTTCTTCTTTAACATAATATAATTAAGGAAAAGACTATTTGTTAGTTTCATGTGACAAACTAACCAAACTCGTCTCATGCCATATGACTTAAGAACGCGTACTATAATTGTTGTTCATGTTTGACTCATGGATTATTCTCACCACTCACATAAATATGCTAAGTGTGTAAAGCTTGCTTTGCAGTAATAATTATGGTACGCGTCCTAACTTCTCATCACTCATTATTCAAATTACTACGCACGGTTGGGAGTTATTTTTTCTACTTGCTTCACAAACTATCAACTCTCAAGAATAATTATAATAGTCTAGGTCGTTTGTGCGGTGAAAGTTTGACCTAAAGTATTGAAATAAAAGAAAACTATCTCTTTTCAAAATGAAAACTATCCACGTGGGAATTAAATATTGAACTTGTGCCCGCGAGGTAAAACTAGCTAGTATATAATGGGCGGGGAACGAAGATGAAATGAAAAGAACCATAGAATGGAAGAGCATAACTCATCAGTCAAATCTGGGCAGGAGATGAGTGAGAAGATAGCTGTTGTTTCTTATGATGCTTACAAGACCAAGCCAAATCTGGGCAGCAGTTTTCTTGAATCAGCAATGAGGGCTTTGTTCAAGTGCTTGGGTGTTAACGTCGAAGCTCCTTCAAACACACAAGTTTCTGATCAATCACCAGACCAAGTTGATGATCTACCAGCAAAGACAGCAGTGGATCAAACCTCAGTATGATCTCTCTCTCTCTCTCTCTCTCTCTCTCTCTCAAAAGAAGAACCTTATTTAGCATATGTGTTGTTGATATTGTACAGGGCGGAGTTGTTATCGTTGCAAGGAGTACCTTAGGCACAGGGAGTGGTGCACAGATAAATTGATCAATCAATTTATTGTGAATGAGGTTGATTAATCACAAATCTGCTACTTTGAGTTCGTCGCAAGTTAAACCAGCTTTTTTTCCTTTTTTTTTTCAATAATAATAGGTTTTGCTCATCTGAGGGGGCATAACTTGCTTACATGAATTAGTATGCACCTATTTAATGTATACTCTTACGATAAAAGAATAAGTCCAGAGCTGTAATTGTAGCTTATGAAATATACATATTTCCACATCTTCCGGTTAGACATTTGTGTATTTTACTTTATTGCTTATGTGATCGGTTCATGCAGCGTATTTTTGTGTTTATAATTAGAAGCGGCTTTTATTTCCAGCCTCACTTTTGAATTCTCAATTATATAATTAACACATGCAGTTAGCTACACTCACTGTGTTAATTACATCTAGGAAAATGATTTGTGGCCTCAATGAGGCCTAAGATTTTTGGCCTCAATCTTAGGTGTCATGCCATGTCATCTACATACATCACATATTTGTCAAATCATGCCATGTAACTATTAAGAAAAAGACAATCTTATCCTTCTAAAATCTAATGACTCTAAATTATTTTGGCTTTCTACCTCAAAAATTATTTTGACTTTCTTCTAAAAAAAAAAAAAAAAAATTTGGCTTTCTTACTTTTTTTTTCATTACACTCATGCTTAGATTTAAACAACAATTTTTTTTTTCTTCAATCAAGAGTTGAAAAAATTTCATGTAATTCAGTCAATAGATTTGCACGTACATTTGATTAGTAGATTTGTATAACACATGTATATGAATTCAACTTTTGTTGGGTTCCTGCAAATTTTGAAAATATAATGTGAAAAATACATATTCATATGATTGTATATATTCTTTTGTTAATTGTTTTCTCTTTATGAGTTTAAACGTTAGATCTGAATTTATTATTTTTTGTTTGTCTTTCCCCTTATATTTAGATTGCAGATGTTAATTAATGGCTGCTAACATGTAGTTTTTTCTTACCTCTTAATTTAGACAAAAGTATTTCCCAAATTCAATTTACTAATGCTATATTTTTTTGGATGAAATTAATCAATATTTGAAAAGAAAAGTTAATGTCTATTTCTTGACACGTAATTCAATATATTAATGCCATTTGGGAAGAAAAATTAAAGGAAATAATTTAATTAAATGAAGAAAAATATTGATCAAAGAATCTATAGACATATTTCTTAAATTAATATATAATTAATAGCTGATATATTTTTTTTTTTGTCACCTAATTAAATTCATTAATATAATTGATTCACCCCCTAACATCTAAAAGGGTAAAGTTGGTGTTGAAGTAGTATGATGTGGCAAGATATATTATATGGAATTGAAAATAAATTTTTATTTACTTACATGGCATGACACCTAGGATTTGAGGCCACAAATCTTAGGCCTCATTGAGGCCCCATATCATTGCCCTTATATCTAATCTAATTGTCTGTTCATGATAATGAATTTAGGGAAAAATTCACCAACGGTGTCTGGACACTTAGGGGACTTTCAGAATGATACTTGAACTTACAAAGTTATCAATGTGATACCTGGACTCATTTTTTCGTATCAACGTCGTACCTATGACCAATTTCCGTAACGGCTCCGTGACGGAAATTGGCCGTAGGTATCACATTGATACGAAAAAATGAGTCCAGGTATCACATTGATAACTTTGTAAGTTCAGGTATCATTCTGAAAGTCCCTAAGTGTCCAGACACCGTTGGTGAATTTTTCTCAATTTTGCACGTGCGATGCACGTGAGTCACTTAATGAAGACAAAAGGACCGATTTACCCTCAAATTCATTCTTTCTTTTCTTTTCTTTTTTTCTTTATTCTTCATTCTTTCTTTCTTTCTTCTGTCTTTCTTTCTTTCTTTCTTTCTTTCTTTCTTTCTTTCTTCTTCTTCTTTTCTGGTTTCTTCTTCCCCTTATTTGAATCATCAAGATTCAAATCATCTTGCTCGTCCGATTCCCACCGCCGATCGCCGATCAAACACCGCCGCTGCGTCTGAATCCACCTTCATGCACCACAGATGTTTCTGGTTCCCCCAACTTCAAATCCTATATCAAATTGAAATTGTGCATTGAGGCTTCACCGCTCACTCCGACTTTATCCTCGCCGCCGTCGCCAATGACTTGACCTCAACAACCTCCACCACCGCACAACAACGTCGTCCTCCGCTGCTTCTCGATTGGGTTTGGGGATAAGGACTGCTTCTTCCTCCACCGCTAGAGAAATCGTGGAGGCTCAAGGCCACATTCTAAGGACCACCGGCCGGAAGGACCGCCACAGCAAGGTTTGCACCACCAAAGGCCCCAGGGACCGCAGCATCAGGCTCGTCGCCCACACCGCCATTCAATTCTACGACATGCAGGACTGGCTTGGATACGACCAGCCTAGCAAGGCCGCCGATTGGCTAATCAAGAAAGCCAAGGCCGAAATCAACGAGCTCGACTAGCTGCCACCGTGGAACCCAAACCAAATTTATGTTCATACAACATTTTCTCCGACGATGCCGATATCCGCCGCGTAGGACACGCAGAACGTGAGCCTCAATTTCTCGATGGTGGAGGCTCCGAGTTCTTTGTCTACTAATCGGCGAGGCACAATGGTGGGTAGCAGCGGAGTGGCGAAGCTGGTGAATAAGAACAACTCGAATTTTTTGCAGGTGAGGATGGTGTGGAGGCCGAAGTTGTTAATCTTTGTCTGCCTAAAATTGCCTCTGATCGAAGTTGGGCTAGAGGCCGAAGTTGTCGGCTAAACCGATGAAATTGCAGGTGAGGATGGTGTGTTGCATGTCGGGAACGAAGGAGAGGATGGAGGGGTGGGATTGGAGCTGTGATTTGAGAGTGGAGGGCTGGCGGGGTCTGAGTTTCTGATCAATGGTGTATAAAAGGGGGTCGGAGGAGAGAACGAGAGTGGTAGTGGTCAAGTCATTGGCGGTGGCGGCGGGGATGAACTCGGAGTGAGCGGTGAAGCCTCAATGCACAATTTCAATTTGATATAGGATTTGAAGTTGGGGGAACCAGAAACATCTGTGGTGCATGAAGGTGGATTGAGACGCAACGGCGGTGTTTGATCGGCGATCGGCGGTGGGAATCGGACGAGCAAGATGATTTGAATCTTGATGATTCAAATCAGGGGAAGAAGAAACCAAAAAAGAAGAAGAAGAAAGAAAGAAAGAAAGAAAGAAGAATAAAAAAAGAAAAGAAAAGAAAAGACAGAATTTGAGGGTAAATCGGTCATTTTGTCTTCATTAAGTGACTCACGTGCATCGCACGTGCAAAATTGGGAAAAGTTCACCAACGGTGTCTGGACACTTAGGGACTTTCAGAATGATGCCTGAACTTACAAAGTTATCAATGTGATACCTGGACTCATTTTTTCGTATCAATGTGATACCTACGGCCAATTTCCGTCACGGAGTCGTTACGGAAATTGGTCATAGGTACGATGTTGATACGAAAAAATGAGTCCAGGTATCACATTGATAACTTTGTAAGTTCAGGTATCATTCTGAAAGTCCCCTAAGTGTCCAGACACCGTTGGTGAATTTTTCCCATGAATTTATCAACCCTTTTAGCGCATTGCCTTGTATGGTGTATGTTGCTTACATGTGAAAACCTAGTGGATTAACAAAATTAATCTTTTTATAAAGCACATGCCACAAACCACGAAGAGGGCTTGGGTGCATTTCCGAAGTCCGACGTCTCTTTCATGCATCATCATCATCATCTTTTTTTATTTATTTTTTTATAAAGATGGCTTCCCGAGCTTGGGCAGGGCAATATTGAATTCATTTAATAAGCAACCTAAACATGCACTTTTTTTTTTAAGGGAAACAGATCGAAGCAGGTTCCATCAATAATATCAACGATCACACTCGGTACACATATCAAAGCTGCACAAAGCAGAAAGGTCTGAAAACAAAAATCCAAACTAAAAAATGCAAAAAGAAAAAACCCCACACCTATCCAACCCTAAAACAGAGCCACTGTCTTGACAAGTATTGAAGCCTAAAAACCTTCTTGGTGTACATCGCTACTCATCAACCAACATACGACTATGACCAAGGGCAGAACATGGTAAGAGCACTTTAGTCGAAGAAAAAAAAAAACCAAATTAGGGCTCTGTCACTCCCCCAAAAGTCCACAATAGGCCCAATCCGACAGAGAAAGGTGAAAGGAGAACGAGCTAGTCTAGCCAAGCCACAAACAGCAGCCCAACCAAGCATAGGCCCAATGGCCAAAGCCCATCTCTAACACCTCGTCTCCCTCGATCGACTTGCACCAAACCTTCAAAGGGTTAGCCTCCCGTCAGCAGTCTGGTGGCGGGTCGCGATCCTCGCCATCGCCATGGTCAACAAAAGAAAACTCCTAAACCCCGACCTGGAACAACAAAGATCAGACCGCCGCCCCCGAACTCAGAAACCCCTTCCTCAAGAGTTACAACCACCGCCGCTTCCTTTGCGGACCTCTGATGTCGCAAAACTCGGCATGAAAGAGACCATTGCACACCCAGACCCGCACCCTCAACTGCCTCAGCCGAGAACTGCTACGATTGGAGCCTTTACCACCTCAACTTGTTCTGTCAAGCAATCCAACTAAACAATGACGTTGATGAACAAGAGGCCTACATACGCACTGCCTCCCTTGCCGTCGCCTTCTCGCCACTGCCTGGTCTGGGTAACACAACGTCACCGCCACCACTACACGAAACCCTAGACTTCGCTCTCGAGGTCGCTTCGTATTTCTCGGAGGCCTCGTCCGAAAGATATTCGATTAGTTTGGTATAACTTAAAGATGCACTTTGATGACGATTTCAATGCTGTTTAGCCTGGTTATTCCACTTGAGGCTACTCGCGCGACCCAATCATTCTATGGCTAAACATCATATATTGGTGCATGCATGATGGCTACATCCCCCTTGATGGGTGTAATGTTGATGAACCCATGCCAGCTAAGCCGGAGCATGACTTTGTGTTTTTTTCTTTGCCAAAAATCATGTTAACTCAATAGAATACGGGTTGGTAGGGTCAGGAGTTTTCAAGGACTTAAAACAAGAGCAAAATTTAGCTACCCTCCCCAAACTAAATTGCCAAGGCCAATTTGATACCCGAACTCTCAAAAGTATCAATGTGATATCCAAACACATATTTTGACATCAACGTGATACTTCCATCCAAAATTTGTGACAGTTCCGTTAAAAATGATCACATGTCGTACATGTGACTAGATTTTAAGGGCAAAGTCGTACTTTTACACCAATTTTGTTATATATATATATATATATTAAAAAAAAAAAAAAAGCTTTTCATCTTCAACTTAGACCAGACAAAAATCACTTGTAAAGTATTCATGGTGTTTTTTCTGACCGCCGCGACCCGAGAGACAAACCCGACAGGAGTGACGCCATCCGGATACCGATCGATGACTCACGACCACCGATCTCTTCCTCTCGTCGTCACCGTCACGCCTGTGGTCTTCGATTGCCCATGCACCGGACAAGGAGGGAGAAAAGTCAGTCAGAAGGTCTAAGTCTTCCCGGCGAGTTTCTGCACTTTCCGGCCACCGTCTGGGCCGCCTAACAATCGAAGAGCTTTCTAGTTGTTGGCATCACACTCATCAGTTCATCACCCATTTCCGTCTCGGCAGTGAGTTCTGGGAACTGAGTTGGGTTGATTCAGGTTGATTTCCGGTTTCGAAGGTATAATCTCGACTTAGAATCATGTTTTGTTCCTGTGTTGGTGATCGAAAGTTATCGAATTAAGCAACTGAAGAACGTATAGTCTTTCAAACTATTTGTTGCCCTTTTGTCCAAATCGGTGGTTTATCGTCTTCTTATCGTCTCTGAAATTGAACGATCAGGTGAGCAATATTTTCTCATTGATTTTGTCATTTGGAATTTGCGGTTTCTTTGGATTGTCATAGCAGGTAATTCTTGTAGTTCAACTTGGTACCTATTTATCAAGTTTTGTTCTTTTGGTTGTGGATTGTGAGTTGTGACCGACCTCTTGAATCCCTGGATCTGTTTTGGCAATGTCTTGGATTCTATTAGTGCCGTGGCACTCTTTGTGGTGTTCTGCACCACCATTTGGGATTATCATCTTCTTTATTTCTTTAGTTTCTTGCATAGTTTTTCTGGTATTTGATGCTTTAATTTTAGTATCTCAACTTTTTCGGTTGAAGGGATCAAATTGTGTTTCTGGGGTATATCATTTCTTTGTCGTCAGGCTATATGTTCTATGTTGTTATGTACGACTAGTTCATGAATTTCATTAGATTTTGTTAGGAGTGCTATAAGCTCTATTTATTTATTGAACTGACTTCGTCGTTGATTGGGGGGAATCAGATAATCCATGGCAAGTTAGAGGAATAGTTACCGAAATCGCTCCCATTCTCAGTCCGATTACTCCGACAACGGCGGAGGAGGTGGTGGCGGCAAGAGAAGAAACATCGGCGAGGAAAGAGTGCAGTTCATCATCGACGCCAAGGACACAGTTTACCGGTACTTGTGCCCGGTGAAGAAAATCGGGAGCATAATCAGAAGAGGAGGAGAGATTGTGAAGCAACTTAGGGTCGACACCAAGTCCAAGATTCGAATCGGCGAAACGGTGTCGGGTGCCGATGAGAGAGTCGTGACTATCCACAGCGCCAGCGACGAGACCAATGGGTTTGAGGACAGTGGGAATTTCGAATCTAGGCAGCCCCTTTAGCTCCCCAAGACCACCTCTTCATGGGGATAAGAGGAGCTGGGGTAGTAGTAAAGTAGGCCTCTTGATGATGATGATGTCAAGTTTTCGGGGGGGGGGGGGGGGGGGGGGGGGGAGCCGCCTTTTTTGCTCCCCTACTTATAAGCACCACACCCTTTAGCTTTTGGTAACTCCTCCTTCAGCCGGCTTCTAACAAAAGCCATGGCTTTTTCCACCGAAAAGCAGAAGCCTGGAGGACCCCTCCTTTTGGAAGCCAGAAGTCACTTGCTGCAACTGTAGCGCTCTTCACTGTAGATTAATGACTCTTGATAATACCAGCGGTTGCCCTCTCTTTCTTGAACAATTTACGCACAGCCATGGAACCCTTCCACGCACAGACGATTGGAGACACTTCAATTTTCGTCACGCACAGACGGAACAATTCTTCTATTTGTCTTCTCCCTTAAATTCAGAGGTAACCAGAGCGGAGACGCTTCAATTTTCTCCTCGCACAAACGTTCCAATTCTTCTCATTGTCTTCTCGCTTCAATTCGGAGGTAACCATCTATCTCTGTCTTCAAATTCAAAATTTGGCGTAAATCATAGCATAGATTAAACTGCTGAATCGGAAAAAAATAGGGATTTCGTGATTATATAAGGATCGATATCAAAGCAATTGATAAATTGGAATGTTTCTGATGTCCTGTTTGATTCCCAATTCAATTTCAATTTTTATCTGTTTACCATAATTGTTAAGTGTGGCACCTCTTATCAACTTAACCAGCTAGACGGATTTGATCAGCTTGGCAAGGTACGTATTTTTGATTTAGTTCAAACCAAGCTAGTTTGTGTGTCATGCTGTCATATGTTGGCATGTTTTGACGATGAAATTTTGGTGGGTGTTTTGATTATAATAATATTGGGGGATATCTCAAACTGATGGAGATATCTCTTGAGGGTAAGCATGTTGAAATGGCAAATCAGAGAAATAAGGGAACTATTGGTTTGGTGGGTATCTACATGATTACCACGTTTTTCATCTTGTACTACCTATTGTGGGCTATGCATATAGCTAGCCATGTTGCAAACTTTGATTTTTCATTGTATATATACTGCATTCTCATATGCAGATTGCATTGGTCAAGATTCAATGTTTGTCTGATAGTTGTGTTGTAAGAATCCCTGTATGAGGGATCAAGTAGTACATTGTAGATCAATTAAACTACCATCAACTTTTCTTATGAACAATATCAATTTCTGACTACAAACTGTGCAAATGAGTCCGTTGATGCTCAGAAAGTGTTTGTTATAGTTGGTTCCATGTATCTAAGCTCTGCACTTGAGAAGATGAGTGATGCTCTCCGCAATAGTAGACATTTAAGTTATATACTGTTCCAATTACCTTTGACAGGGTGAGTGTTAATGCCAACGATGCACAACATGGAAGCAAATTGCTCACTATCCCAGTGTTAGTTGATAGAGAAACAAAAGTCAGACCTGTACTACCTGGAAGGTAAAGAATGTAAAGAAACAAAAGGACATCAATTGAGCTTGAGGCAGAGTATTCCCATAATCTTTACAAGAAAAATATTCTGGAATTTCTAAACTTTGACATTCTATGGAATGTGGGTTACACGGAAAGGGAGTGTCATTTAAACTATTTGAAACTAGAATGAATTCATTGTTTATGCTCACTGTGTCCTTGTGATCATCAACAGGGAGGGCTCTGATTCTAACGGTTTACCGAACGAGACCAAACTAGTTGGGGATCCACAGGTGTGTGACAAAGAAGTAATAGAAAGGCAACCTGTAGTAGGAAGTGAGCAGAGAAAAAATCTTAAAGATCTCAGGTGAGGCCTCTCAATATGATCCTCTTCCATCTTACTATTTGCTGTTATTGTTTGAAGTTGAACTGTTGCTGAGGCCTCTCAATATGATCTCAGGTGAGGCCTCACGGTTTTAGCTTTCTTTATGACAATTAGTGTTGGATGTCAGTTTGGTTTGACATAGAGACCTTTAAAGGTACCATTTTGCTTCATATTGCGTTATGGTCTTATTAACAGATGTATGAAATAAATTGTGAACATGTTCCATGAGTAGGGTTCTCTGTATCTTTTTTTGGTTTGGTCTATGCTCCTTTGAACTTAAATGGATATGCATGTGAATTTTCTTAGCAGTGAATGAATTGGAGTGAATTTTGACCAAGTCTCTGAAAGTTTTATACCAGCCAAATCATATAGAATTTGACATTACTATGTATAAACCCTAAGCCTATTTATATAAGGATTTCTATTGTAAAGGTTCAAAACTGCAGAAATAAGTAGATCCTATGCTAATTGATTAGTTCAATGGTGATGTTTCTTTGTAAATAGCTTCCTGAGCAGCTTTCTCTTCGTGAATCTAATGCAACCAGTTCTTGTTGTGTCAGGTGGCAGAGAGAGCTCTGTTTTTATGGAACAACGATCACATTGAGAACTTGATCAAACAAAATCGTAATACTGCCCATTATGTTAGAGAAGGCAATGTCCAAAGATTTAGTTTAAGGTGATATGTTGGATTGATGTAAAATAGCCTTGTTGAGGCATGATTGATATGTTTATATAGACCTGGGCTTTGATGCCTTGCTGGAACTATTTAGTTGCTGATATTCATTCTTGTAGCATCATATGAAGCTAGCAAAGTATAAACAGAATTACATGTATACATTGTCATCTTCTGTAGATGTGTCTTAATTTCTAGCAATATTAGTGGCAACTCCTTATAATGTTTATTAATTTGATTCCATGTTAAACTTGGGTGTTGGCTGTTGTGAGGACTTAGAAAATTTCTTGGAGAACTTGGGTGCTTGTTGTGTTTCATCAGTGATCATGAGAATAATGAGATTTAGCAAGACTAGGGTATTCAAAAGAGTAAGATCCTCAAAATAACCTGCTATATAAACTTGAACTACATTATATTACCAAACAATCAAGGCAATATAATCTTTCATGTCCAAATTGGTCATTCTACAAATAAAAAGTACAAGCCAGTTTTGAGTTTACCAAACACTTTGCCACTGCTTTTGCCATTGACAGCACTTATAAAAAGCCAGTTTACCAAACACTCAGCTGCTTTGCTTTTCAGTCATTTATTTTCAGAAATAAGCAAAAACCAGTTTTTCTTAAAAGTACAGCCATATCAAACACACCCTAAGTTGTGATGGATTTTTGGTTGTCAATTCTTGAGGGCACGATATAAATTAATTTTTAAACTCATTAATTATGTCAGAAATAGGTGAAGTCTTTTGTCTTGTAGCCCTAAAAGAATATTTATGACATCATCTGTAATCTGTAATCTTTGCTCTATTTATACTCTAAAGGTAGTAATGTGGTATTGAGTAGACCTGTCAATAGGCTCGATTTCGATCTTTATCCTCTTAGAACTGTCAATGGACTTGATTTTGTATCCTTTAATCCTTCAACTTCAAAATCAAATATGAATTTATGTTAATCTGATGCATCAACAATCAGCTGGTTGGTTTTTCATCATAAAAATAATAAAAGTATTAAAAGGATTGGAATTCTAACCATTGATTGATACTAATTATGTTGCTCAATTTGCCCAAAAGCTTAATCTTATAATATATAGAATAAAATTTGTAGATGATCTATGTAATTTGGCACGGGGCGATACTCATTATTAACATTTTAATTTAAAAATGTTTAATTTCACTCCTGCGATTTTTGAAATTAATCAATGTTGATCTAAAATGGTGGACATTTGGACGGAATCAAACCCCTATACTCGCCTACTTATAACCTAATTATCAATTCTCTCACCACTTACCTAACTCAAGAGCGTAAGAGGCATCTCCCTTAACTTTATGCCCTCACTTTGGTTAACTCATAAAACGAAATAAAATGAAAACCACAAAAGACAAGTAGGAAATGGCATCACTTGTTACGCAGGCTATTCATTTTTTAAATTTTTTTCTTTTGATAGATATTACGTATGTAATGTTTCTTTAAGAACACATATTCTGCAAGAGTTGGTAGCATTGCTCTTCTGGCTTCTTAATAATAGAATCCACCTAATACAAACCTACGAATTAAGAAGCTTTACATTATTAATTACCATGCGTGATCCTTTCGGATAACCGAATACTAATTGCTACTGCGCACTGGCTACTACTTGGCCCCATGAAAACTTTTATTCATATATATACAAATCCATCATTTTCTCTTACAAATCATTTCTGCAAACCAGGTCAATCACATGGTTTGTATGCATAAGATCATGAAAGAAGCCAGAAACTAATGCCGTCAGTACCCTTGGAGGAGATTCAATTCATTGAATTATCTATCAGTCAATGTGCATGTGAAATAAACTATTTGTTGGATATGGTTTTAATTGGCAGCATAAATAAATTATATATTTGCAAGTTTTGTGCAGGATTTAAAATATTTGAACAATGCACTTAATTGGGTTTCAGGTGAAGTGGTGAAGTAGCTAGACTGTGACACTGTATTACAAATCTGATAGAAACCAGTTATTTAAGTCGATCTGAAGGGAGATCGAGCAGAACCAAAATTTAAGGGCGCCATCAATGAATTAGGTGAAGCTCTTTCTCATAGACTCAAAGAAGTAGAAGAAAAAGAGGAGGAGGAGGAAGAGGGGCATTATTGAAATGGAGTACTCGAAAGTAACAGCTCTTGATGAGGAGGAGAAGGTGACAGACAAGAGACCTTCAGTTTCCTATCATTACTTATATCCATGCGATTTCCTTGAAGAAGTACTAAGGGCCCTGTTCAAGTGTTTCGGTCTTGATAACAAATCACAGGCCTATGAAGAACAAGAACCAGAGAAAACCACCGGAGCAAACCCAGAGACAAGCACTCCTTCAACCCCAGAACTACAAGTTGCAGATCCATCTGACCCAAAAGAAGCTGCTGATCCTCCATCTTCAACCTCAGTAACCACTGTATGATATATAATTATCCTTCTCACTGTCATATTCTAGACAAAATGTCATATCTATTAAGCACACGAATGTCTTTGTTTATTTGTGTTCATGCAGGAAATTGCTGCTGCAAGCACAAGGGTTGTAAGTCCACCAATAGGTAGTGGTAGAGGACCGCAGATTAACTAATTATTTTGAAAACTGAGATCTCCTTACTATGAATCAACCTCGTTCTCTACTGGTCAACAAACTTAATTAGCTTGTTACATATCTACATATTTACAATCAATGTAAAGTAGCTACCATTGCGGGAACTAGGCATAATTGATCTCTTAATTTCCAGTTTCCACTTTCTTAATTTTTGGATTTCTCCGTGTTTCAAAGTTTGTATATCAGAGATTGCAATTGTTACTTGTTTACATTTCAAAGAATCCATTGTGCAACTTCAACTACATCGAGTAAACTATGCTTTACTTGGGTGAACTACAATAATGATAATAATAATAAAAAGGATTAAATTCAGTTTACCCCCCTAAGGTTTGGGGGTAATTTCATGTTAGTCCCTGTCCTTTCAATTTAATCAGTTTACCCCCCAAGCTTTCCAATTTCAATTAGCCGTGTCCAATTTCTACTATTCCATCCAATTTGGACCGTTAAGTCTGACTTTTGAGGGCTAAAATGGTCATTTCAAGACAAAAAAAAAATGAATTTTTTTTCTTTTTTTTAATTATTTTTTTCTGTTTTTTTTTTTTCATTAAATTTTTTTTTTCCATCTTTTTTTTTTATATATATATATTTTGTCTTCAACCTATACACCACAAGTTATAATAGGTTTATAAAAACAAAAAGATACTCTAGGTGGTTGAAAGTCTCTCGCTGATCTACGATATTTATAATATATCTCCGATAAAGAGAAGAATTTTAGGATATATCCTCAATAAAGTGAAGAAATGTCTGTGTAAAATTATTTTTTACAGATATTTACAGATAAAGTGTAAAATCGTGAAGAAATATCTTTGTAAAATTATTTTTTACAGATATTTATAAATAACGTGTAAAATCGTTTTTTACAGATATTTCTTCACTTTATTGGGGATATCTTCTAAAATTCTTCACTTTACCGGAGATATATTACAAATATCGTAGATCAGCGAGCGGCTTTCAACCACCTAGAGTATCATTTTGTTCTTATAAACCTATTATAACTTGTGGTTTATAGGTTGAAGACAAAATAAAAAAAATAAAAAATGAAAAAACAGAAGAAAAAAATAAAAAAATGAAAAAACAGAAAAAATAAAAATAAAAAACAGAAGAAAAAATAAAAAAAAATCTTTTTTTTGTCTTGAAATGACCATTTTAGCCCTAAAAAATCAGATTGGATGGAATGGACGCGGTTGAAGAGAATTGACAAGTTTGAGGGGTAAACTGATTAAATTGAAAGGACAGGGACTAACATGAAATTACCCCCAAACTTCAGGGGGGTAAACTGAATTTAATCCTAATAAAAAAGAACAGAGTTAATAAGAGAGACAAATTAGACATAAAAATACCTATGAGCAAATCACACTATGTAGGTAAATTTCACCGTTGCCAACAAAAAAATCAGAAACTTAAGCATGTCAGGTAACATTTTTAAAAATGATTTTTTAAAAAAAAATTTTGAAAATGAAAACGAGAAAACAAGATTGTATTTTTGAGATCCAAAAAGAATTTTTGAAAATGAGAACGGCAAAAACACTTCCTGTATTATCGTACGAAAATGCAAAAACCAATGAAAATGTATTCAGTTGTAGTATTTTTAAAATCTCATTTTTCAATAATTAGTGTAGAACTCAAATTTATTATAATTATTATAACACAAATATATTACCATATAATAAAAATAAAGATAGTGCCAAAAGAAGTGTCAATAAATTGATTATCAAATTATTCATCAAAGAGTAAATAACAATCTTATTTGTACGAAGAAAGTATCCTAATGAATTTCTAATGACTAACTTAATGAAGTGTGACAGGACCCGCCCCGGATTTCACCGTGAAATCCGAAGTGGCCCTGCAGAGCCCAGCTTAAAAGAAATTCTACCAAACAATTTAGCTGAACTTCTCCTAAAAGTGGACTACCCAAAACCTGTAGAAAACAATTACACTTCTAATATCAAACACCATTCTCAACTCCTAGAGTTACCATGCTCCCCGAATCACAACAAACTCCACAACACAACACGTGCAAGCCTCAATTTAAGAACATTTAGCCCACAAGTTATTAGTGTACGTAATCTAATACACAAGGTATACAAGAAAATAAAATTAAAAGGTAAAGGATCGATAAATCCTACAACGCGAAACTAGTGACAACTACGCCTCAACTCCATGTACGCCCTACCTCAACTAGCTTAATCTGCAAACTGGGCATTTGATACAAAAGGACCCAGTGGAAAGTAATGGAAATACGTTAGCGTGAGTGGACAAAAATAAATAATCAAAATAAACAGGAACCCGAGAACTCATCACTTTCCCACAATATACTTTTATAATCAATGCATGCAAGTTTTAGGAAAAAATATTTCGAATGACATTTAGTTCAAGAAAACCAAACTAGCCCCGGTAGTCACAAAGAACAAAGTAGGAAAACCGAGAAGTTCTGATAACTCCTAAAAATAGGACCAACCCTGCTAATCGAGTAAAATCGGACTAAACTCGCTAGTCAAGTATAAAGTAAAGTATGGGGAAGAATATATCAGCCATACAAGTGAGCCTCCAAGGCCAAAGTACTCCCATACCTCCGTACCTTTACGCCACAGACGCAAATAAGGTACCGGGCTTTTGTGATACACAACTAAGGCAGCATCAAATCACCACAAAGGTGGAAAGGGCTTCGTGACTCCACCTTGAAGGTAGTAGTCACATCGCCTCGAAAGGCAGAACGACATGCTAGCATGGTAATATGATCAGAACAAGTATGGCATAGGAAAATCATATGGAAAGTCGAAAATCAAATAAAGCTTCCTAAAAAATCTCACAACAAACAAGGCACGAGTACGGTTCCTAACCGTACTCAGAAAGTCTTAAATAAAACCATGCTCACAAATATAGTAACAAATGCGATTCTCAAATATCACACGATTTTCCAAATCAATAATGAATAAGAGTGAGATCAAAGAGATTCAAAACTTGATCACTAAACTTATTTCGGCAAAGTTCAATGCAAGCCCAAAGTGAAAATAAATCGTAAAACAAATCCCTTCCTGAAATCAATCCAAGAGATACATCACGATCCAATACCGAAATCAAATCAATAAATTAAAATCAGTTAAATTTTATTTTCCGAACCCAACTCATATGCATCAAAACAAATAAAATGATAATTAATAAAAATTCTTGCATGTACATATTTAAAACGAAATTGTCCACTCACAGTATACGGCTAACACACCCAAGCGTATGGATCTTCGTCGAGCGATGGGTCGGTACCTCGTCCTGTACAAAATTATATTTCGTAAACTACGATTAGAAAATTAAATACGATTCGAAACGAAATCCCGAAAACCCCTAGTAAAAAAACAACTCCATTTCTTCTTAGATTCATCCCAAATCGATTCGTTGACTTAAGTATTATATAATAGAAATGAGGGATATCCAATGGTCAGATTCCCGTAAATTGACAACCGAAACTCCGCACTTCATAAAATGACAATCGATACCAAACTTCCTCTGATTTCCACCAGAGTTATCTCTACAAGTTCTACACGCTACAACCAACCCAACCAACCAAATTAATAGGCTACAATCGGCCCCCAGGAGCCACCAACAGTGGCCTACGAGTCGCCTAGCCAAGCCCCGATTCGGGTATCACCACCTATATCAAAATCTTCCTCTCAACAGCCCTAACAACTTCTTCAACTACGACATTGATCAATTTTGAGTGTAACATTCAAAAATTACCTAGAAATGGAAAAGGAAAATCTTGAACTTCAAATCCTCGATTCATCTTGCTTGTTGCGAAAAATCTTGAACTTCAAATCCTCGATTCAAATCTCCTTCCCAAGCATGAATCAGACCGAATTGGAGGCATAGGGTGGCACAACATGAAACAGGGGTTCGAACGCCACCGGTCTGGCGGTCTGGGTAAGTCTGACGGCGGAGAACCCGTTGGGTTGCCGGGTCAGGCCGGAAAACCGGGTCGGTAAGAGAGAAATCTAAGTTAGCGTTTCGGGGTAAGTTTCTGAAAATAAAACCTTACCAAAATAAATGGACTATTTATAGAAAATTTTCCCGGATCACTAACTTTAGTTTTCTGATCATAACTTTCATATACGAACTTTGATGTGAGCGTGCTGTATGTCCACAATCTTGGTTTGACGTCCTCTACAACTTTCATGAAGAAACTTTTACCAAATAAGGAATGAAACAAAAAGTAAACTTTTATGTCCACTAAAAGTATCGAAACGAAGTAAAAGTAACAATAATTATCGTTTACCGTCCAAATGACTAGTAAACAAGTAAATTGAGGTACATGACGTATCAAAGTGTGTATTATACTAATTAAGTTTCTCGCGGAATAAAATCTTTCCTCAAAGTTGATGCGGTCATATCCTTGACAGTGTTCATTATTGTAAGGTTTGCTGCAGTCATATCCATATCTGGTACCACCGGCCTATGTTCTGTATCAAATATCATGTCTTCTACACCAAATGCATCAAATAACCTATCACGTTGAGCTTATTTTTGAGTAAAATTATGTAAAACACAACAAGCAATATGAATAAGTCTTTGCCTTCGTGGAGGGTAATGAGGCATGACCTTCAAAGGAAATCGACCTTTCAACACACCGAAGCACCGCTCTATTACATACGTAATGAGGAATGTCTATAATTGAACAACTCCGTGGAACCTTTCGGTGCATTGCAAGGTCCCTTATTATCATATAAATGATATCGCAACCCTCGATAAGGTGCCAGAAACCCGGGCATGTTTGAATATTCCAGAATCCACAACATAGCAATATCATGTTTAGATTTTTTGTCACTTGATTGTTAGATTAATGCAAGCAATAATAAATATAATCGATACCTTCATCTGGATGAGGAAAATTATTTTCTTCCCTTGATTGACACTGCATCTAAGAATACTCTTGTATCGTTAGCAGTTCCTTCCCATCTGGTGTAAACAAAAGTGAATAACATATCAAAAGAGCAATAATGAGCTTGAATTTGTAAAGCAGGAGAAAACCAAATCATCCATTTGAGATTACAGAGTGCTAGCTGGAGGTTGAAGAGGAGTGAAAGTTAAGTGGGTAAGCTCCTAATACAATTTAATTTGGTTTGAAGTTTTTTTTTCAATGAAAATTCCCAAGTGAGCATCAAGTTTGATTTTTGATTATTGCAAATGCTAACAAGACGACTCGTGTGGTTTGGTGTGAGATGCAGAAACTAAAGGCAGAGAGAAAGAAATCGGTTACCGAACCGCACCGAACCGCATTTTGGTGTAACCGAAAATGCGGCCCAGCCCACTGAAAAACCGGTTGCGGTTCCGAAAATAGCCAAACCGCAAAATACGGTGCGGATGCGGTTTGGGCCTCAAACCGGGCCGACCCGCACCGAGCCCAGGCCTAGCATTTACGCAAAGTGTGCATTCAAGGAGTGCAGCTACTGCTTTAATAACTATCTCTCTGTGTTTCTATGTGTGTGCACTTGAGTCATGCACACATCCACCACTTTCTAAGTTTATTTTTATTTACCTATTTACTTTGTTGCCATTCGTGTAAGTTTGAGTATACAGTCTTGGAGAAGAAGCAAGATGTAGACGCTGAATATGGTGAGAACATGCAGGAACTTCTGTACAGTCCAATGAGTTGTCTTGTGAACCAAAATATGCTTGGATAAGAGGTGGGAGGATTGAAACCTTGGTGGCGGACAACTGATATATGTGTTAATTGGATTTGTCATCTACTTTTACTCTGTAGTTATTTCCTGAAATTATCCTCTTTGGTTCTATTTCATATATTTATAAGGGCTAAATACTAGTTACTACCCTGTGGTTTAGGTCCAAAATCAATTCAGTCCCTGGACTTCTAATTTCATCAAAAACATCCCTGCACTTTCAATTTTGATCTAATAGGTCTAATTCGTTAATATTTTGTTATGAGTTCAAGTTATAGTTGGATTATTTGTTGAAAATCTATTTATTTTTAATAGTAGGACTCACTCCTAATTGACTATGCAGGCCACCTCGACACCACATCATAAAACATAGGCCATATATGAGCCACGTTAACAAGTTAAATAACTCAATTATTGGAAAACTAACAAATTGGACCTATTAGATCAAAATTGAAAGTGCAGAGGTGTTTTTGATGAAATTAGAAGTTCAGGGACTGAATTGATTTTGGACCCAAACTACAGGGTAGTAATCAGTATTTAGCCCTATTTATAAACTGAAATTATTCTCTTTGGTTCTGTTAATTGGATTGCTCATTTTGCTCCCACATTTGCTGTTTTGAAAGATCACCTGTCTTCTAAACTGGGGTAAATGTAAGTCTTTTTATTTTGTTCTTTCATGCAGCTTCTTGCATGTGTCATTTTGTCATGTTGCTCATGGGTAGTGTGGCTTTTTGATGTGGGAGTATTGTTTGCAGCTTCTTGAAACAAGTTGATGTGGTAGCAAAAGCACAAGAAAAGAAGAGAAGCAGCAGGAGCAAGCATTAGTTGTGGCTGAAATAGGCAAGCAATCATAAATAGTCCAATAATCATTGATCCATTTCTAGCATACTAATGTTTTTGTCCCTGATGCAATGTTAAACAATAAATTGTCACCAATTCATGTTTTTGTGGAAAAATGACCAATAAGAATTGTATCTTGGTGGATCCAATGTATTTTGAAGTTTAAAATATTGGTTGGAGTACTATTAGTTCATTTGATTGTTTGCATCAAATTTTATTTCCATTTGATCACTACTGTTCATTAGGTAAAATGGATGTTTAAATGATCATACAACAGATTTCTCATATATCAGACAATGGTTTTTTTTTCAAAAAATAAGTCATCTAATTTACTCTCACATAACAGAAAACACTAGAACTCCGTTGTCTGACAAGCTTAACAAACTACAGATTTATGATACGTGCAAAACCATCGTCAATTTAAACCCTGAAAAATATCATCGTTAGTATAGAGCAAATAGGGTATCGTTCAAAACCGGGGATTGAGGGTGCTAACATGTGAGAACAAATTAAAGAGAAAGAATATACACATTTACGAAATTGAAAGACTACTTTACAAGTTTTACAAAAATTAGAATTTTACAAGTTACTGATGATATGTTAGGTTTGAGCATTTAAACATTAATGGAATTTATTAGGTTTGAATATTTAAACACTAATGGAATTTGTTAGGTTTGAATATTTAAACACTAATGGAATTTGTTAGGTTTGAGTCACTTTCTACTCATTTTTCCTTCAATTAATTCTCCACCAAGACTTCAGATTTTGCCCGTGACTTCTTCATATGAAATGATCCATCATGAGTGTAGATCATTCTGTAAAATTTTCAGAATTTATCTCCATGTGTTTGGGCCGGAATTTCTGCTGGACTCCTTACAGGTCCAGTTTTCCAGTTTTGCTTCTGCAGAAAATTGGGCTGACTGTTTGAAGGCCTTCCACTTCTTTTTGGCTCTTGCACTCTTCATAAGAAATGTTTCTTAGGATGTCTAGAATGGATCTGGAAGGTTTCAGCTCATTTGAAGTTCATTTGGTCAGGTGGTCGCTCCTTCTTCCTTGCTTGGCTTGGTTTCTCCTAGCCGGAGTAGGAAAATGTGTAAAGTTGACCTTTTTAGTGCATTTCCATTTTTCTCCATCATTTTATGGACCTAACACTTATTTCATCATCATCTACTCCAATGTACCTAAAAATAAAAATTGAATTAAAAATCGATTCGTTAAGGAATTAACTAAGCAAAATGTGAGGAATTAACTATTAAAATACCACATTAAAATGCTCCTATCAGTTACAAGCATGCTTAGAATTAGAACAACAAGAGTGAGAGAGAGAGCACTTACATTTAACATACGAAATTAGAAGACAATGAACAAAGAAAGCAACGAAATCACATATATATACTCACACAAATCGAAACAAACAAAGAAAACCAAGTTAGAATGGGTTTTGGAAATCCTACTCCTATTTATACACAATTACAAATCCATATCACATAGGGAATCCATATACAACAAGGAAACAAATTATTGAACAAGTCAAACAAGAAATCCTAAGTCAAAACTAAATCTAACTACTTTTCCTAAAAAACACCAAAGCATCCCTAAAATTTAGGAACTCCTAAAAAACACAAAACAAAATCCTAAAAACCACTAAATTAATTACTAGAAAACACCAACACATATTTACTATTCACGGAGACACTATTCACGAATTTAAAAAAACATTTTTTATTTTATTTATTATTTATATGAACATGCTACCTAAAAACTCTAAGTTAATTTTAATTATTTACAAATGTACAAAAACACATAACAGAAAAGATAGGGGGGGTTTTTGAAGATTGAAAACATAAATTTTCGAAAAACATTAAAAGAATAAAAATCGTTTCTATACAAAGGTGGGAAAAGAAGGATTTTCGAAGAACAACTTATCAAGAACCATTCAAGAACAACATATTCATGCATCCCTTAATCTTTATTAGTTACCATGGAAAGCTATCAACCAAGACACAAAGATCAAAGCAACCATTGTCCCTTTTTACTTTCTTTCTTAAGTTAAATCGAAATAGCAAACACCAAATCAATTTTATTTTGAAAAGTTTGATATCACACACTCAAAGCAACTGTGTTGAAAAATCCCGTTTTCAAATCATTAAATTCAAGAAAGAATCAATAGACATGCAAATCCAAGCACTCAAAGCAAGTCAACTTATCATCACATGCATAACATGATTTCGACTCAAAGCAAGCCTTTACTACTTATTCGAATTAGGTTTCACAAAGCATCAAACCTGATTACTAGCAAGTTATATGCAAGTCTTCCTATGTTTGCAACCACAAGAACGTTACATATAATGAAGCACAAAATCAGATTATCATTCCATATATTCGGCAACTAAGCAAGATCAAGAACACATAAACACATCAACCATAGAATAGAACATCAAAATTATACTTGAAAATAGTTTTGCATACTCAAAAGATTCGGTTTACACATAGACAATCCAAAGCAGAAAATCCATTCAACAATTACACATAAACCGTGAGTTAATGTATGTTAAAGCATATGAACAACCCTTAGTCACGTGCTAAAGTCCAAAGCAGCTCCTTAGCACGGCAACAAGTGATGAACACGGCAATGGAGGAAGGTGGCACGGCTTAGCTTTTGAAGAATTGTGAAAACCTGAAACTCAAGAGCACCCAAGTGAGAAATCGAAATTGTGGAGAAAGATGTTAACCTTGAGACGTCTAATACACTAGGTATATATAGAAGAACGTCTCAAAGCACTCCCAATTCGTTTCTACTTGACTTCTCCAAGTTCTTGTTGATCTAGGACTTGTTTGGCACAAAGCAGATTTCCGGCAGACTTGACCTCAGTGCACTAAAACAGCCATAACTTCTTCTCCAAAATATATATCGACGAGCTGTAAAAGGTTCTGGAAACTAGACAGCTGTAGCTTTCCAACCATATAAAGATCATAATTTTCTGAGCTCTGAACGATTAATGGCACTCCGTTGAAGTTGACTGATCTGCACAGGCAGTAATCCGAATCTGTAATGGATTTGACTTTTAAAGCACAACTTAAGTCCAACTCGGTTTTCCTTCACATCACATGCCTCTCACATGTCTTCCACGCCTTGTTGAAGAATGAAACGTCAAGAACTCCCTAGAACCTTCAAGAATCTCACGGCAATTCCAATCCATACTCAACTAGAAATCCAAACTCCACATTGCTTTGAAATCCGAATTCCTTGTTGCTTTCTCTTCCATGTGCACGGCATATGATCTTCTTGAGACTTCTAGATACTTCATGAACGTTCCAAGGCTCTCCTAGTATGAGTAGAACTCCATATGCAAGTAGGTTTCCTAGTTGAACACTGCTTCCTTTTCTAAGATGCTTCTACACTCTTCCGGAACCTTCTTGAGTAATCCTTATCCAACAGGGACTCCTTGTCATACTAGTATTCCTTATTTGAGTAGAATTGGGTTTCCTTGTCCAAGTAGAACTCCTAGTCCAAGTCAGCTTCAGACTCCTACTCCAACTGGGATTCCTTTTCCTAGTCAAACTGGGAAAACTTTCATTTCTTCATTTCTTTCCATTTCTGCGCCACTTGCGCCTTCCTTAGTCACTTTTGGACTTTGAGACTCCATTTTACCTGTAAAACACTAACTAAGTTAAATTGATCAAGATAAAGGAAATAACTTAGCAAAATATAGGGTTTAAACATTATAAACGTCGCATTTTATGCTCCTATCAAATTCCCCCACACTTAGCTTTTGCTAGTCCCTTAGCAAAATCAACATACAAACCAAAAAGACTAAGAAACAAAACAAAGACTAATGAAAAGACTAAGTATAGAAAACGAAAAACACAAGACTCAAGACTCAAAAGAAAACGCAAAACACAAAGAAGACTCAAACGAAAATCAAAACCAAAAACAAAGACCAAGACGTTGACAAACACAATGACTTCTAAGCCCTTTAACATATTGTCTCAGCAATCTCATACTTTCAAGTCACCAAGATTAGCACTTAACCAAGCGTCACATCTTCAAGATATTCAAGAGCTAATTACAAAATATAATCCACATATAAGCATGTAAGACTTGGGAGTAAACAGTGGTGATGGTTTAGCTCAACATATTTCAAACAAGTCATGATTCAAACCTCACATAGATATATCACTCTTTCTTCTCTCAGATTCAAGGCTCATGCTTAAAAGCTTATCACTCAAGTATATGTGAAAGATTACAAAGTAGATCACATACATAAGAAACGAAAGCATATATAATTTCTTTTAAAGATCTCATGAAAGATATCAACTACATGCACGAATGAACCCAAGCCATAAGTTCAACAGTTATAACTCATCTCCACATCAAAGGCTGTCCCATCTTAAGGATCAAAGAGGTCTTACAATTAAGGGTTGCAATGGGGCCAAGGCTTAAGGTTTAAAGAAACGAAGGGATAAGAAAATCACAAAGTATCCTAAAAACCTAGCAGAGCACTTGCAGATGTAGAGAGACTATCTTCGAAATCCACCATGTTGTAGACGCCATGTCCTCCTTATGGGCTTATAAAAGGGCCAAGTGTCATCATGTTGGGCCCAAACTTCATTCTAACCTTCTTTTGAACAAGTGTGAACAGGACAAAGACCAAATTTTTCAACAATGGGCCTTCAATTAAAAACAAACTCCAAATTCACTAAGTATAGGGGACTAAAATCCATAGAACTTAAACAATAATACACATTTTTTTCTTTAATTGCCGAAATATTCTTTTTTCTTTTCTTTCTACGATTTCTCTTTCTTTTCTTTTTTTTTTCTTTCGGCAATTACTTACAATTTCTTTCATATGGACAAGTCTACCCCCACACTTGAACTTCTTCATGTCTTCAAAATTCATCCTTGACGCCAAAACTCCAAGCAAAGTCTCAAAAATATGCTCCACTAAGTCTTTAGAACAAAGGGTAAATATATAACTATACTAGGGTTAAGGTTTAAGGAATTTTGAGGGTGATGAAAGAAAAGGCTTAATGTAGGCTCAAAGGGGTTAAACTAGGGGGTCCCACGACGGGCACAAATGGGGACACAGGCTTTATCTGGCAATGGTGGTGAAATCCTAAGTAAATACCTTTATCCTTTCCAGAATCAGGGCCATATATTGATTATAAACGTCTCAACAAGCATAACAGTGAATTCTAGCATTCTCTAGTCCATTAAAGAGCTATGGCATGTAGTCAATCAAGATGAAAGAATAATGAGATCAACAAATCATCGCCAAGAAAATAAGAGTATAATCATTTTTTCCATTAATCACTCACAAAGAAAGGGCACATGGCTCAAATTCTCACTTTGGGTTTATTATGAATCATAACTTATCTTCCACATGTTCATATTTTGTACCAAAGTTACACATGCACCATATCTACTACACATTCATATGCTTTTCATAAGTCATAATTAACTAAGAAATATCATCAAACATTATCTCAATCTTGTGATCCTCTTTTAGCCTTAATTTCAGAGATATAAGCACATCCTAGACAGTTAAAAGGGCATCCTAAGACTTGATCACAAAACAAAAACACACATACAAGTGACGCAACAAACATGACAAAACGTTTGGACTTAGGGTTATTTCCCTTCTCCTTTCGGTAACTCCTTTGGAACATGACCAGGTGAAGAGAGGAACGATTTTGGCGGAGCTCAGCTCACTTGATTGATAGGGGACAAGACCCTTTGTCAGCACTTCTCATATCCAAACTAGACCTTAGACATCACATCCCATTGGATGCGCCTACGATGAAGAAGATATTTACCCAAAATTCATTTTGACTCTAACAATAACTAAACAAACAAACAAGCAAAGAACACAAAGTTAACGCAATTTTTTTTATATTTTCTGATTTTTCCAATTTTTTTTTTTAACCACAAAAACGCTAAGTGAAACGTTATACCCTTCCCCCACACTTAAATCATGCATTGTCCTCAATGTATAAACAAGTATAAAGCATACAAAGCATCAAGCAAGCATGGCATAAGAGATAACGCAACAAATCCTAAAACAAAAACAAAGTTGACGAAAATAAAAGAGAAGGGAAGAGTTCAAGAAAGCAAATATGCGTAGATGGCTCCTCCACAGCGACGGATGAAATGGGTTGCCTCCCATGCAGCGCTTAATGTTTAAAGTCTTTCAGCCTAGACTTGCACCTTCAATTATTCTTCTGGTTGTGGCGGCTTTTGAAGGGGTACATCCTCCACAATGTGCTCCACAAACGCCTCATAGTAAGGCTTAAGACGATGACCGTTTACCTTGAATTCAGCTCCAGTTGTTTGACTCCTTATCTGTATAGCACCATGAGGAAAAACATTAGTAACAACAAAAGGACCAACCCATCTAGAACGCAACTTACCAGGAAAAAGTCTTAATCTAGAATGAAATAAAAGAACTTTTTGACCAACTACAAAGGTCTTTCCACGAATCATCTTATCATGAAAAGCCTTTGTCTTTTCCTTGTAAATCTGTGCACTATCATAGGCATCATTTCGAATTTCCTCAAGCTCATTGAGTTGCAGTTTCCTATGAAGTCCAGCCTCATCCAAATCCATATTGAACCTCCTCACGGCCCACCAAGCTTTGTGCTCCAACTCCACAGGTAAGTGGCACGGCTTACCATACACTAACCGAAATGGTGACATCCCTATTGGGGTCTTGTAAGCCGTCCTATATGCCCAAAGAGCATCCTCCAAACGTTGGCTCCAATCTTTCCTTGATGGTCCCACAGTTTTCTCAAGTATCCTCTTGATCTCCCTATTTGAAACTTCCGCTTGTCCACTCGTTTGAGGATGATAAGGCGTTGAAACCTTATGAGTGACGTTGTACTTCCTAAGCAAAGCCTCAATGGTCTTGTTGCAAAAGTGAGAACCTCCGTCACTAATGATTGCTCTAGGCATTCCAAACCTACTAAAGATGTTAGATTGTATAAACTCTGAAACAACCTTAGAATCATTAGTCCTGGTGGCTTTCGCTTCCACCCACTTAGAAACATAATCAACAGCCAAGAGAATATAAAGAAAACCATTAGATAAAGGAAAAGGACCCATGAAATCAATACCCCAAACATCAAAGATTTCGACCACTATAACATAATTCAAAGGCATTTGATCCTTAGGTCCTAAATTTCCAGTTCGTTGGCATCTATCACATGTCATACAAAATTCATATGCATCTTTAAACAAAGTAGGCCAATAAAAACCAGATTCCAATATCTTCTTAGCAGTTCTATCAGAGCCAAAGTGACCACCACATTGTTTAGAATGACAAAACTCAAGTATAGCTTTTTGTTCATTATTAGGCACACATCTCCTTATTAATTTATCAGAGCAATATTTCCACAAATAAGGATCATCCCAAACATATTGTCTAACCATATGCTTAAGTTTATCACGTTGAGCACTTAGCATATTACTAGGGAACGTTTTAGACACCAAGTAATTAACAATATCAGCATACCAAGGCTCACTTACCTGGATTCCGAAGAGTTGTTCATCCGGAAACATCTCCACTATAGGGATGGCGTCCTCCTCACTCACTAGTCTGCTCAAGTGGTCCGCCACAACGTTGTCAGAGCCCTTCTTATCCTTGATCTCCACATCAAACTCTTGAAGCAAGAGTATCCACCGAATTAGCCTAGGTTTCGCCTCCTTCTTTGACATTAGGTACCTTAAAGCTGCATGATCAGAATAAATAATAACTTTAGTACCCAACAAATAAGATCGAAATTTTTCTAAGGCAAAAACAACAGCTAAAAGTTCTTGTTCAGTTGTAGAGTAATTGAGTTGAGCATCATTGAGTGTCCTTGACGCATAGTAAATGGCATAAGGCTTCTTGTCCTTCCTTTGGCCTAGCACGGCCCCAATGGCATAGTCTGAGGCGTCACACATGATTTCAAAGGGAAGAGACCAATCTGGAGGAAGCATGATAGGAGCAGACGTCAGAAGCTCCTTTAAAGCATTGAATGCATCCTTGCAATCCTCCTTGAACTCAAACGCCACTTCCTTTTGTAGAAGACGACATAGAGGTCTAGAAATCTTGGAGAAGTCCTTGATGAAGCGCCTGTAGAAACCTGCATGTCCAAGAAAAGAGCGGACCTCCCTCACACTTGTGGGGTATGGTAAGTACTTAACAAGATCTACTTTAGCTTTATCAACTTCTATTCCACGTTTTGAAACAATATGTCCTAAGACTATCCCTTGTTTCACCATAAAGTGACATTTTTCCCAATTAAGCACAAGATTAGTCTCTTCACAACGCCTAAGTATTAATTCTAAGTTATTTAAGCAATCATCAAAGTCTTTACCAAAAACCGAAAAGTCATCCATAAACACTTCAATAATTTTCTCAATAAAATCAGAAAAGATACTTACCATGCACCTTTGAAACGTACCTGGAGCATTGCAAAGTCCGAAAGGCATTCTTCTGTAGGCAAACGTCCCAAAGGGGCATGTGAATGTCGTTTTCTCTTGATCCTCATTAGCAATGGCGATTTGGTTGTAACCAGAATACCCATCCAAAAAGCAATAGAACTCATGACCAGCTAACCTCTCAAGCATCTGATCAATGAATGGCAAAGGGAAGTGATCCTTCCTAGTGGTGGCGTTGAGCTTCCTATAGTCTATGCAAACTCGATGTCCAGTCACAGTCCTCTGAGGCACTAACTCATTCTCTGCATTCTTCACAACAGTTATCCCAGACTTCTTTGGCACAACTTGCACTGGTGATACCCACTTAGAGTCAGAAATAGGGTAAATGACGCCACAATCAAGGAGCTTGATGACTTCCTTCTTCACAACTTCCATCATAGGTGGGTTCAAACGTCTTTGAGCCTCCCTAGTTGGCTTGGCTCCTTCCTCAAGCAAAATCCGATGCACACAAGTGGTAGGGCTAATCCCCCTGATATCCGCTAAAGTCCAACCAATTGCAGTCTTGTGTTGCTTAAGCATCTCCACTAATCTACCCTCTTGAGGTGACGTCAGAGATGATGAAATGATGACAGGTAATGTTTCGTTTTCCCCCAAGTATGCATACTTCAAGTGATCCGGTAATTGCTTAAGTTCTAAAGTAGGTGCCTGAATCACCGAAGGTAAAGGTTTATTAGTAGAGGGAGAAATAAACACAGAAGAAACATTACCTAGCTCGAATGGTGTTGCCTCAAGAAAAACAACATGTTCCATTATGGAATCACTATGAATGGCTGTGAGCTCCTCCTTAGGGATGGTGGTGTCATCCTTCATTATTCCAACGCCATTGGCAATGGTTGAAACCAAAGTATCCTCATTCATCATCTCCATGAATTTCTGCGCAAGTTCATCAAGTATATCAATAGAAAAACATGATGAAAAATCAACCAAAGGATACCTCATTGCTTCAAAGATGTTGAAGCCAACAATTTCACCATCGAACTCCATTGTTAATGAGCCAGAATAGACATCAATTTTAGTTCTAGCCGTCCTCATGAAGGGGCGGCCTAGCAACAATGGCGTTCCACTTTTGGGGGACTCCTCCATCTCAAGGACATAGAAGTCAGCGGGAAAAATTAGCTCACCAACCTGCACAAGTACATCCTCAACTAACCCCTTAGGGTATGCATTAGATCGATCTGCCAACTGAATAATAACATTGTCATGTTTTAGTGCACCTAAACCTAACGCTTCATAAACAGAATAAGGCATGACATTAATAAAAGCTCCTAAGTCGAGCATGGCATTTTCGATTCCAGTTGTTCCAATAACACAAGGGATAGAAAAACTCCCTGGATCCTTACACTTCTCAGGCATTCTGCGTTGAAGCACAGCTGAGACATTCTCACTTACCTTAACCACTTCTTTCTCACGGTTTTGTCTCCTTGTGGTACAAAGCTCCTTCAAGAATTTAGCATACTTAGGGATCTGCTTTATGGCCTCAAGGAGAGGGATGTTGATTTGCACTTTCTTAAAGGTTTCCAAGATAGCTTTTTCAGCGTCATCTTTCTTGGATCTAGCAAATCTGCTTGGGAAAGGCAAAGGAGATGGATTAGCAATAACCGAATTGAAAGAGTTAGAAACATGTCCTTGAGGTTTCGGTTTTGCATTTGAAGGTGGAGACGTCACTTGAGCCTTGGACGTTGCAGGGTCATCCTCCTCCTCTATTATGGACGTTGAGACCTTCTTGGGAGGCTTTGGAGGATTTACAAGGGTCTTACCACTCCTTGTAATGACGACTTTGGTTTGCTCAAAGTGAGGATTTGGGATGGTACCACTTGGTAGCTTTCCTTGCTCATGAAACTTGCCCATAAACTCCACAACTTGACTCATCTGCTTCTTCATCTCATTGACATCCGTAGATATTGCATTGATTTGATTTCCATGATGAGTTTGACCTGCAATCAAAGCTTGAGTAGATTTAGTTAGAGTTCGGATCAATTCATCATTAGAAGAAGAAGAAGCATTGGAATTAAAGTTCGAATTAAAAGGAGTAGGGTTAGGAGGTTGAGGCTTTTGATAAAAGCCTTGAGGACGTTGTTGGAAGCCTTGAGGTGCATTTTGAACATTCTCATTGTCCTTCCAACGAAAGTTAGGGTGATCCCTCCATCCAGGATTGTAAGTATTTGAGTATGGATCATTCCTAGGGCGTTGGAACCCTTGTTGGAAGCCTATGGCGTTAACACCTTCTTGTCCTCCACTTTCCATGAGTTGAGGGCATTGGTCAGACACATGCCCTTGCATAGAACATACTCCACACACCATGACTTGTCCATGTGATCCCTGAGACATAAGAGAAGTAAGTTTGTTAATTTTTTCTTCCAATTGAGCTAAAGTACTTACCTCATGGACCTTTTCACGAATGGTGGTGGCCTTGGACCTAGAGCTTCCATATTGTTGTTGATTCAAGACCCTATTCTCAATAAGTATCATTCCAGCCGCAGGCTCCTTGTCAACAAAAGATCCACCAGAAGCTGCGTCTAGCATATCTCTTTCCAAAGGTGTGAGACCATCATAAAAGCAAGTGAGCAAGGTCTCATCCTTCATGCCATGTTGAGGGCATTGAGTGATAAGAGACTTGAACCTCTCATAGTACTCATCCTGCCCTTGTTGGATGCCACTTATCTTCTTCCTAAGCATGATGATGCGAGATGTAGGAAAGTATTTCTCAAGAAACGCCTTCATCATGTCTCCCCAAGATGTAATTCGTCCACTAGGCAACTCGTAGAGCCACTGTTTTTCCTTGTCAGCCAACGAAAATGGGAAGGCTTTCAACTTCAAAATATGCTCATCAGCTCCTTGAGGCTTCATGCTAGTGCAGATGAACTGAAATTCCATCAAGTGGTTGTTGGGATCTTCCATAGGGAGTCCATGGAACGTAGGAAGACGATGAAGCAACCCAGACTTCAACTCGAAATCAGCTGTTAATCCCTCAGCTGCAGCAGGGTAAGTTATGCTGGTTGGCACTCCCCCAGGTGGGATGACGGATGTAGAGAGTTGCCTTATGGTGAGAGCCATTGGTGGTGGTGGTGGTAAAAGCAAAGGTAGTGGGGCGTTGGGTGGTTCTTGATGTGGTGAATGTGGTGTATGTGGTGGTGATTGATCAGATGAAGTGGTTGAAGCTTCTAATCCTCCCTCTACTCTGTTCCCTTCACTATCCAATTCAAGCTCACGAATTTGAAGTGGAGTAGAGACTTGAACGTCAAAGATGTCCGAGTTTTGCTTTAGCCTCTCAATTCGTTCTTGGATGACGTGAAGGGGTGTTTTGGTGTACTTGGGTGGCTCAGACGATCCAGACATTCATTGATCTGTAGTAAGACAAAAGAATAAAGTTAGTAAGGTATAAACAAGACGTGGACCAAGGTGCACACATCAAAAACGTCACATATATGCAAGCATACACATGGCCAACGAAAATTATATAGTGGTTAGTTACAATCTTTTACAACTTTCGAATTAATCAACTTCAATAAGAGATCTTGTAAGTCAAAGTTTAGACGTGCGGCCCAGAGATTCTAATGTTAATACAAGTCTCCCCTCCTAAATCTTTTGGTAACTCTTTTCACACAGAGCCAGGTAGTAGAGGAACGATTTTGGCGGAGCTCAGCTCACTTGATTGACAGGGGACGAGACCCTTTGTCAGCACTTCTCGTATCCAATCAACCTAGACACTCTATGCTACTAAGGTGCGCCTACTTGATAAAGAAGGTTGCTTGACAAGTATTAATAAAAGAACTCTCACCTATTCCGTTATGACTTACTTCCTTCTTACCAAAACCAATTCTCTCGAAAATTGTCTAAGTATATGACTTTAATAAAACATCATGGACTATTGTTTTGGACGTGCGGCCCAAGTCCTTGTCTCCACACATATTTCTTCGCAAATCCTTTGGGCAACCTTACTGAAATGGCCAGTGCGGGGGAGGACGAGCACGAGAGGTAGAAACCATTTTGGCACAAGCTACTCCCACATAGTGGTTTACGCTCGTTTGATTGCCTTTCTGATTTCAAAACCCGTCATGAACGTTGTCCCCTTCCTAGTCACCATCTCACATAGGCTATACTTACTAGGATAAGGGAAAAATTAAGTGCAAGACATTTTTCAAGTGTTAACAAAAGCCGCCCACAACCTTAAGAGACCTAAATTAGGTGCTAATAAGGGGTTAAGGCTAATGTCAACAAAAGAGACTTCACCTATTCCATAATAGTTCATAATCCCTTACCAAAATCATACCTTAGTGGCGTTTTCATCACATGAAGACTTTTCAATCCCCGGCAACGGCGCCAAAAATTGATACGTGCAAAAGCATCGTCAATTTAAACCCTGAAAAATATCATCGTTAGTATAGAGCAAATAGGGTATCGTTCAAAACCGGGGATTGAGGGTGCTAACATGTGAGAACAAATTAAAGAGAAAGAATATACAAATTTACGAAATTGAAAGAACACTTTACAAGTTTTACAAAAATTAGAATTTTACAAGTTACAAGCATGCTTAGAATTAGAACAACAAGAGTTAGAGAGAGAGCACTTACATTTAACATACGAAATTAGAAGACAATGAACAAAGAAAGCAACGAAATCACATATATATACTCACACAAATCGAAACAAACAAAGAAAACCAAGTTAGAAAGGGTTTTGGAAATCCTACTCCTATTTATACACAATTACAAATCCATATCACATAGGGAATCCATATACAACAAGGAAACAAATTATTGACCAAGGCAAACAAGAAATCCTAAGTCAAAACTAACTCTAACTACTTTTCCTAAAAAACACCAAAGCATCCCTAAAATTTAGGAACTCCTAAAAAACACAAAACAAAATCCTAAAAACCACTAAATTAATTCCTAGAAAACACTAACACATATTTACTATTCATGGAGACACTATTCACGAATTTAAAAAAACATTTTTTATTTTATTTATTATTTATATGAACATGTTACCTAAAAACTCTAAGTTAATTTTAATTATTTACAAATGTACAAAAACACATAACATAAAAGATAGGGGGGGGTTTTTGAAGATTGAAAACATAAATTTTCGAAAAACATTAAAAGAATAAAAATCGTTTCTATACAAAGGTGGGAAAAGAAGGATTTTTGAAGAACAACTTATCAAGAACCATTCAAGAACAACATATTCATGCATCCCTTAATCTTTATTAGTTACCATGGAAAGCTATCAACCAAGACACAAAGATCAAAGCAACCATTGTCCCTTTTTACTTTCTTTCTTAAGTTAAATCGAAATAGCAAACACCAAATCAATTTTATTTTGAAAAGTTCGATATCACACACTCAAAGCAACTGTGTTGAAAAATCCCGTTTTCAAATCATTAAATTCAAGAAAGAATCAATAGACATGCAAATCCAAGCACTCAAAGCAAGTCAACTTATCATCACATGCATAACATGATTTCGACTCAAAGCAAGCCTTTACTACTTATTCGAATTAGGTTTCACAAAGCATCAAACCTGATTACTAGCAAGTTACATGCAAGTCTTCCTATGTTTGCAACCACAAGAACGTTACATATAATGAAGCACAAAATCAGATTATCATTCCATATATTCGGCAACTAAGCAAGATCAAGAACACATAAACACATCAACCATAGAATAGAACATCAAAATTATACTTGAAAATAGTTTTGCATACTCAAAAGATTCGGTTTACACATAGACAATCCAAAGCAGAAAATCCATTCAACAATTACACATAAACCGTGAGTTAATGTATGTTAAAGCATATGAACAACTCTTAGTCACGTCCTAAAGTCCAAAGCAGCTCCTTAGCATGATAGGAGCATAAAATGCGACGTTAATAATGTTTAAACCCTATATTTTGCTAAGTTATTTCCTTTATCTTGATCAATTTACTTAGTTAGTGTTTTTACAGGTAAAATGGAGTCTCAAAGTCCAAAAATGGCTAAGGAAGGCACAAGTAGTGCAGAAATGAAGAAAAATGAAGAAATGGAAGTTTCCCAGTTTGACTAGGAAAAAGAATCCCAGTTGGAGTAAGAGTCTGAAGCTGACTTGGACTAGGAGTTCTACTTGGACAAGGAAACCCAATTCTACTCAGATAAGGAAATCTAGTATGATAAGGAGTCCCTGCTGGATAAGGATTACTCAAGAAGGTTCCGGAAGAGTGTAGAAGTATCTCGGAAAAGAAAGCAGTATTCAACTAGGAAACCTACTTGCATATGGAGTTCTACTCATACTAGGAGAGCCTTGGAACGTTCATGAAGTATCTAGAAGTCTCAAGAAGATCATATGCCGTGCACATGGAAGAGAAAGCAACAAGGAATTCGGATTTCAAAGCAATGTGGAGTTTGGACTTCTTGTTGAGTATGGATTGGAATTGCCGTGAGATTCTTGAAGGTTCTAGGGAGTTCTTGACGTTTCATTCTTCAATAAGGCGTGGAAGACATGTGAGAGGCATGTGATGTGAAGGAAAACCGAGTTGGACTTAAGTTGTGCTTTAAAAGTCAAATCCATTACAGATTCGGATTACTGTCTGTGCAGATCAGTCAACTTCAACGGATCATAGAAAATTGCTCAGAGCTCAGAAAATTATGATCTTTATATGGTTGGAAAGCTACAGATGTCTAGTTTCCAGAACTTTTTACAGCTCGTCAATATCTATTTTCTAGAGGAAGTTATGGCCGTTTTAGTGCGCTGAGGTCAATCCTGCCGGGAATCTGCTTTGTGCCAAACAAGTCCTAGATCAACACAAATTTGGAGAAACCAAGTAGAAACGAATTGGGAGTGCCTTGGGACGTTCTACTATATATACCTTGTGTATTAGACGTTCAGGGGTAACAATTTATTCTCCACAATTTCGTTTCTCACCGGTTTGCTCTTGAGTTTCAGGTTTTTGCATCTACAAGTTCCTAGCCGTGCCATCCTCCATCCTAGCCGTGAATTCTACCTTGTGTTGCTGCCTTGGATCTGCTTTGGACCTTGGGACGTAGTCAAGGGTTGTTCATACCACCTTCCCTATGTTTTCTTTACGGTTTAGTGTTTTTGTATTTGTATTTTCTGTTTTGATTTCTTTATGTGTAAAACCGAAACCATGAGTTAACTTTCTGATTTTTGGATGCGATTTTGATATGCTTTTCTATGTTTGATGTGTTTGTGTGTTCTTGATCTTGATTAATTGCCGAAATATGGAATGATAATCTGGTTTTGTTTTATAGATAACTTTTGCATGTTCTTGTTCTTTGGTGCGCAACTTAGAGTGATTGCATGTAATTGGAGCTAGTAATTAGGTAAAACGCTTCGGGACCCTAATTCGATATAGTAGTAAAGGCTTTGTACAAAGGTCGAGATCAGATTATGCATGTAATGAAAAGATTCGCTTCGAGTACTTGAATTTGCATGTTTATTGACTAAACTTTCACTTGCTCTTAATGATTTGAATGCATGAGATTATGAGTCGCTTCGATTGTGTGATACTTGCATTTGAAATATGTTGGTTTGGCGCTTCGTCGATCAATTGCGTAAAGGGAAGTCATATAAGGGACATTGGGCGCTTGTAACTTTGTTTCTTGGTTGATATCTTTCCATGGTAATTACAAGATTAAGGGATGCATGAATATGTTGTTCTTGAAAGGTTCTTGATAAATTGTTTTCCAAAAATTCTTCTTTTCCCACCTATGTAAATAAAATGTTTTTAATCTTTTATTTGTTTTCGAAAATTTATGTTTTCAATCTTCAAAAACCCCCCCAATCTTTATGTTATGTGTTTTTGTATATTTGTAAATAATTAAAATTAACTTAGAGTTTTTAGGTAGCATGTTCATATAAATAATAAATAAAATAAAAAATGTTTTTAAATTCGTGAATAGTGTCTCCGTGAATAGTAAATATGTGTTAGTGTTTTCTAGGAATTAATTTAGTGGTTTTTAGGAAATTGTCTTGTGTTTTTTTAGGGATTGCTAAAAAATAGGGATTTCTTTGGTGTTTTTTAGGAATTGTGTTTCTTAGGGATTTTTGGTGGTGTTCTTTAGGGATTTTTGTTTCCTTGTTGTATATGGATTCCCTTTGTGATATGGATTTGTAAATTGTGTATAAATAGGAGTGGGATTCCAAAACCTTTTCTAACTTAGTTTTCTCTCTAATTTCGTCCTTGCCTATATATACTTGTATATTTTTGTTGTTTCTCTCATTCTTTTGCTCTCAAATTCGTGTGACATGTATGTGCTCTCTAACTCTTTGTGATTCTTTGTTTGTTCTAATTTTATGCATGCTTGTAACTTGTAAAATTCTAATTTTTGTAAAACTTATATGTTTGTTCTTTGACTTCGTAAATTGTATATTCTATTCTTTAATTTGTTTCTCACATGTTAGCACCCTCAATCCCCGGTTTAGAACGATCCCTGCTTATCCTATACTAACGCTCGACATTTTCAGGGTTTAAATTGGCGATTGCTTTTGCACGTATCAATTTTTGGCGCCGTTGCCGGGGATTGAAAAGTCTTCATGTGATGAAAACGCTACTAAGGTATGATTTTGGTAAGGGATTATGAACTATTATGGAATAGGTGAAGTCTCTTTTGTTGATATTAGCCTTAACCCCTTATTAGTGCCTGATTCAGGTCTCTTAAGGTTGAGGGCGGCTTTTATTAACACTTGAAAAATGTCTTGCACTTAGGTTTTCTCTTATCTAAGTAAGTATAGCCTATGTGAGATGGTGACTAGGAAGGGGACAACGTTCATGACAGGTTTTGAAACCAGAAAGGCAATCAAACGAGCGTAAACCACTATGTGGGAGTAGCTTGTGCCAAAATGGTTTCTACCTCTCGTGCTCGTCCTCCCCCGCACTGGCCATTTCAGTAAGGTTGCCCAAAGGATTTGAGAAGAAATATGTGTGGAGGCAAGGACTTGGGCCGCACGTCCAAAACAATAGTTCATGATGTCTTGTTGAAGTCATATACTTAGACAATTTTCGAAATAGTTGGGTTTGGTAAGAAGTTGTGAGTCATAATGGACTAGGTGAAATATTCTCTTGTTAATACTTGTCAAAGTTTTCTTTATCAAGTAGGCGCGCCTTACTAGCATAGGGTGTCTAGGTTGATTGGATACGAGAAGTGCTAGCAAAGGGTCTCGTCCCCTGCTAATCAAGTGAGCTGAGCTCCGCCAAAATCGTTCCTCTACTACCTGGCTCTGTGTGAAAAGAGTTCCCAAAAGATAAAGGGAAGGGAGACTTGTATTAAAACTAGAATCTTTGGGCCGTGTGTCTAAACCTTGATTCACGACTCCTTATTGAAGTTAACTACTTAAAGATTGTAAAAATTGTAAAAGTTGTAAATATGTACATAAAATTTCGTTGGTTTTGTATATATTCATACTTGTGTTGTTTTGTTGTGTGTATACATTGGAATAAATGGAGGTACAAGTCTAGGCTGAAAGACTTTAAACATTAAGCGCTGCATGGGAGGCAACCCATTTCAACCGTAGTTGTGGAGGAGCCATCAACGCAGATTTGCTTTCTTGAACTCTTCCCTTCTCTTTTATTTTCGTCAACTTTGCTTTTCTTTTAGGATTTGTTGCGTTATCTCTTATGCCATGCTTGCTTGATGCTTTGTATGCTTTATACTTGTTTATACATTGAGGACAATGCATGATTTAAGTGTGGGGGAAGGGTTTAACGTTTCACTTTGTTTTTAGATAGCTAGTTTTGTGGTCTTAAAAAAAAGAAAAATAAAAAAATATTTTCGTCACTTTTTAAAAAAAAAAAAAAAAAAAAGCGTCACTGTTCACCAAAAAAAAAAAAATTTATTTCTTTATATGTGTTGTTTTTGTTTTGTTTTGTATTGAGTCTTAGGATGCCCTTTTAACTGTCTAGGATGTGCTTATATCTCTGAAATTAAGGCTAAAAGAGGATTACAAGATTGAGATAATGTTTGATGATATTCTTTGGTTAAATATGATTTATGAAAAGCATATGAATGTGTTGTAGATATGGTGCATGCGTAACTTTGGTACAGAATATGAACATGTGAAAGATAAGTTATGATTCAAAATAACCCTTTGTGAGAATTTGAGCCATGTGCCCTTTCTTTGTGAGTGATTAATGAAAAAAAATGATTATACTCTTATTTTCTTGGCGATGATTTTGTTGATCTCATTATTCTTTCATCTTGATTGACTACATGCCGTAGATTAAGTTTAATGGACTAGAGAATGCTAGAATTCACTGTTATGCTTGTTGAGACGTTTATAATCAATATATGGCCCTGATTCTGGAAAGGATAAAGGTACTTACTTAGGATTTTCACCACCATTGCCAAATATAGCCTGTGTCCCCATTTGTGCCCGTCTCGGGACCCCCCTAGTTAACCATTTTGAGCCTACATTGAACCTTTTCTTTCATCACCCTCAAAATTCCTTAACCCTTAACCCTAGTATAGTTATATCCTTACCCTTTGTTCTAAAGACTTAGTGGAGCATATTTTCGAGACTTTGCTTGGAGTTTTGGCATCAAAGATGAATTTTGAAGGCATGAAGAAGTTCAAGTGTGGGGGTAGACTTGTCCATATGAATATTTGTAAGTAATTGCCGAAAGAAAAAAAAAGGGAAAAAGAAATCGTGAAAAAAAATGAGAAAGAATATATTTCGGCAATTAAATGAAAAAATGTGTATTATTGTTTAAGTTCTATGGATTTTAGTTCCCTATACTTTGTGAATTTGGAGTTTGTTTTTAATTGAAGGCCCATTGTTGAAAAATTTGGTCTTTGTCCTGTTCACACTTGTTCAAAAGAAGGTTAGAATGAAGTTTCGGCCCAACATGATGACACTTGGCCCTTTTATAAGCCAAAGGAGGACATGACGTTTTGCAATACTTGGTGGATTTCGAAGAAGATAGTCTCTCTACATCAACAAGTGCTCTGCTAGGTTTTTAGGATACTTTGTGATTTTCCTATCCCTTCGTTTCTTTTAACCTTAAGCCTTGGCCCCATTACAACCCTTGATTGTAAGACCTCTTTGATCCTTAAGATGGGACAGCCTTTGATGTGGAGATGAGTTATAACTGTTGAACTTATGGCTTGGGTTCATTCGTGCATGTAGTTGATATCTTTCATGAGATCTTTGAAAAAATATATATATGCTTTCGTTTCTTATGTATGTGATCTACTTTGTAATCTTTCACATATACTTGAGTGATAAGCTTTTAAGCATGAGCCTTGAATCTGAGAGAAGAAAGAGTGATATATCTATGTGAGGTTGAATCATGACTTGTTTGAAATGTGTTGAGATAAACCATCACCATTGTTTACCCCCAAGTCTTACATGCTTATATGTGGATTATGTTTTGTAATTAGCTCTTGAATATCTTGAAGATGTGATGCTTGGTTAAGTGCTAATCTTGGTGACTTGAAAGTATGAGATTGCTGAGACAATATGTTAAAGGGCTTAGAAGTCATTTTGTCAGTCAACGTTGGAGTCTTTGTTTGTGATGTTTGAGTCTTGATTTTTGTTTAAGTGTTTTTCGTTTTTGAGTCTTGAGTCTTTGTGTTTTCGTTTTCCATACTTAGTATTTTCGTTAGTCTTTGTTTTGTTTCTTAGTCTTTTGGTTTGTTATGTTGATTTTGCTAAGGGACTAGCAAAAGCTAAGTGTGGGGGAATTTGATAGGAGCATAAAATGCGACGTTAATAATGTTTAAACCCTATATTTTGCTAAGTTATTTCCTTTATCTTGATCAATTTACTTAGTTAGTGTTTTTACAGGTAAAATGGAGTCTCAAAGTCCAAAAATGGCTAAGGAAGGCACAAGTAGTGCAGAAATGAAGAAAAATGAAGAAATGGAAGTTTCCCAGTTTGACTAGGAAAAAGAATCCCAGTTGGAGTAAGAGTCTGAAGCTGACTTGGACTAGGAGTTCTACTTGGACAAGGAAACCCAATTCTACTCAGATAAGGAAATCTAGTATGATAAGGAGTCCCTGCTGGATAAGGATTACTCAAGAAGGTTCCGGAAGAGTGTAGAAGTATCTCGGAAAAGAAAGCAGTATTCAACTAGGAAACCTACTTGCATATGGAGTTCTACTCATACTAGGAGAGCCTTGGAACGTTCATGAAGTATCTAGAAGTCTCAAGAAGATCATATGCCGTGCACATGGAAGAGAAAGCAACAAGGAATTCGGATTTCAAAGCAATGTGGAGTTTGGACTTCTTGTTGAGTATGGATTGGAATTGCCGTGAGATTCTTGAAGGTTCTAGGGAGTTCTTGACGTTTCATTCTTCAATAAGGCGTGGAAGACATGTGAGAGGCATGTGATGTGAAGGAAAACCGAGTTGGACTTAAGTTGTGCTTTAAAAGTCAAATCCATTACAGATTCGGATTACTGTCTGTGCAGATCAGTCAACTTCAACGGATCATAGAAAATTGCTCAGAGCTCAGAAAATTATGATCTTTATATGGTTGGAAAGCTACAGATGTCTAGTTTCCAGAACTTTTTACAGCTCGTCAATATCTATTTTCTAGAGGAAGTTATGGCCGTTTTAGTGCGCTGAGGTCAATCCTGCCGGGAATCTGCTTTGTGCCAAACAAGTCCTAGATCAACACAAATTTGGAGAAACCAAGTAGAAACGAATTGGGAGTGCCTTGGGACGTTCTACTATATATACCTTGTGTATTAGACGTTCAGGGGTAACAATTTATTCTCCACAATTTCGTTTCTCACCGGTTTGCTCTTGAGTTTCAGGTTTTTGCATCTACAAGTTCCTAGCCGTGCCATCCTCCATCCTAGCCGTGAATTCTACCTTGTGTTGCTGCCTTGGATCTGCTTTGGACCTTGGGACGTAGTCAAGGGTTGTTCATACCACCTTCCCTATGTTTTCTTTACGGTTTAGTGTTTTTGTATTTGTATTTTCTGTTTTGATTTCTTTATGTGTAAAACCGAAACCATGAGTTAACTTTCTGATTTTTGGATGCGATTTTGATATGCTTTTCTATGTTTGATGTGTTTGTGTGTTCTTGATCTTGATTAATTGCCGAAATATGGAATGATAATCTGGTTTTGTTTTATAGATAACTTTTGCATGTTCTTGTTCTTTGGTGCGCAACTTAGAGTGATTGCATGTAATTGGAGCTAGTAATTAGGTAAAACGCTTCGGGACCCTAATTCGATATAGTAGTAAAGGCTTTGTACAAAGGTCGAGATCAGATTATGCATGTAATGAAAAGATTCGCTTCGAGTACTTGAATTTGCATGTTTATTGACTAAACTTTCACTTGCTCTTAATGATTTGAATGCATGAGATTATGAGTCGCTTCGATTGTGTGATACTTGCATTTGAAATATGTTGGTTTGGCGCTTCGTCGATCAATTGCGTAAAGGGAAGTCATATAAGGGACATTGGGCGCTTGTAACTTTGTTTCTTGGTTGATATCTTTCCATGGTAATTACAAGATTAAGGGATGCATGAATATGTTGTTCTTGAAAGGTTCTTGATAAATTGTTTTCCAAAAATTCTTCTTTTCCCACCTATGTAAATAAAATGTTTTTAATCTTTTATTTGTTTTCGAAAATTTATGTTTTCAATCTTCAAAAACCCCCCCAATCTTTATGTTATGTGTTTTTGTATATTTGTAAATAATTAAAATTAACTTAGAGTTTTTAGGTAGCATGTTCATATAAATAATAAATAAAATAAAAAATGTTTTTAAATTCGTGAATAGTGTCTCCGTGAATAGTAAATATGTGTTAGTGTTTTCTAGGAATTAATTTAGTGGTTTTTAGGAAATTGTCTTGTGTTTTTTTAGGGATTGCTAAAAAATAGGGATTTCTTTGGTGTTTTTTAGGAATTGTGTTTCTTAGGGATTTTTGGTGGTGTTCTTTAGGGATTTTTGTTTCCTTGTTGTATATGGATTCCCTTTGTGATATGGATTTGTAAATTGTGTATAAATAGGAGTGGGATTCCAAAACCTTTTCTAACTTAGTTTTCTCTCTAATTTCGTCCTTGCCTATATATACTTGTATATTTTTGTTGTTTCTCTCATTCTTTTGCTCTCAAATTCGTGTGACATGTATGTGCTCTCTAACTCTTTGTGATTCTTTGTTTGTTCTAATTTTATGCATGCTTGTAACTTGTAAAATTCTAATTTTTATAAAACTTATATGTTTGTTCTTTGACTTCGTAAATTGTATATTCTATTCTTTAATTTGTTTCTCACATGTTAGCACCCTCAATCCCCGGTTTAGAACGATCCCTGCTTATCCTATACTAACGCTCGACATTTTCAGGGTTTAAATTGGCGATTGCTTTTGCACGTATCATAGCACGGCAACAAGTGATGAACACGGCAATGGAGGAAGGTGGCACGGCTTAGCTCCTTGAAGAATTGTGAAAACCTGAAACTCAAGAGCACCCAAGTGAGAAATCGAAATTGTGGAGAAAGATGTTAACCTTGAGACGTCTAATACACTAGGTATATATAGGTGAACGTCTCAAAGCACTCCCAATTCGTTTCTACTTGACTTCTCCAAGTTCTTGTTGATCTAGGACTTGTTTGGCACAAAGCAGATTTCCGGCAGACTTGACCTCAGTGCACTAAAACAGCCATAACTTCTTCTCCAAAATATATATCGATGAGCTGTAAATGGTTCTGGAAACTAGACAGCTGTAGCTTTCCAACCATATAAAGACCATAATTTTCTGAGCTCTGAGAGATTAATGGCACTCCGTTGAAGTTGACTGATCTGCACAGGCAGTAATCCGAATCTGTAATGGATTTGACTTTTAAAGCACAACTTAAGTCCAACTCGGTTTTCCTTCACATCACATGCCTCTCACATGTCTTCCACGCCTTGTTGAAGAATGAAACGTCAAGAACTCCCTAGAACCTTCAAGAATCTCACGGCAATTCCAATCCATACTCAACTAGAAATCCAAACTCCACATTGCTTTGAAATCCGAATTTCTTGTTGCTTTCTCTTCCATGTGCACGGCATATGATCTTCTTGAGACTTCTAGATACTTCATGAACGTTCCAAGGCTCTCCTAGTATGAGTAGAACTCCATATGCAAGTAGGTTTCCTAGTTGAACACTGCTTCCTTTTCCGAGATGCTTCTACACTCTTCCGGAACCTTCTTGAGTAATCCTTATCCAACAGGGACTCCTTGTCATACTAGTATTCCTTATTTGAGTAGAATTGGGTTTCCTTGTCCAAATAGAACTCCTAGTCCAAGTCAGCTTCAGACTCCTACTCCAACTGGGGATTCCTTTTCCTAGTCAAACTGGGAAAACTTTCATTTCTTCATTTCTTTCCATTTCTGCGCCACTTGCGCCTTCCTTAGTCACTTTTGGACTTTGAGACTCCATTTTACCTGTAAAACACTAACTAAGTTAAATTGATCAAGATAAAGGAAATAACTTAACAAAATATAGGGTTTAAACATTATAAACGTCGCATTTTATGCTCCTATCAATTTAAACAAGTTTTGTTGTCTGAAGGCAGCGCCTCAACTGCTGCGCAGCCGCTCCTGGCATCTGCCTAGCTATCTGCCGAGCTATCGCACAACACTTATAACACATACCCATTGACTGTGTGTTTCTCAGACAACTGTGTTCCACCGTTGTCTGAATTTTCAACAGACAATGGCTCGGTCTACAACGGTGGCACTCCAAATCAGACAACGGTTTTCTCTCGTCGTCTGCTAAAATTTTTGGCATAATGTATGCTTTCTACATCTTGATTGCTATGTTGCTTTTGTGAGATTGCTTAATTGATTTCGAATTACAAATATCTCTTGCATGCTTGTTTTATGTGGTTGCAAACATGTAGGATTTGCATGTGATTGGAGATAGATTTAGGTAAACAATTCACCTAATAGTTTTGTGAACCTATTTCAAAAGTAGTAAAGACTTTGGACAAAAGTCCAGATCAATTAAGAAGGATTGCAGTTAGGGGTGGATTCGGCTCCCTTCGGTTCGGTTTTGAGCCAAAACTGAGAACCGAACCGAACTTAACTTCGGTTCAGTTTTGCTTTTTCGAGAGTTTACCACCGAAAACCGAACCGACCGGTTCGGTGTAGTTCGATCTAAGTTCGGTTTTTTTTTTTGTAAATAAAAATTATTTAATAATGTTTTTTTTGTCTCCCCCTGTTTGATAGTTTAGTTCTTTTTCTTTTTTTTGCTGGCCTTTTAAGGCCTTTGCTCACCTAGTTTTCCACTTACAAAAATTAGTCATGATACTAAGAAGGAATCAAGGCCATTGGAGCCTTTTCAATATAATAAAAAATAAAAAATAAAGAGCAAACCATTAATCAACACATAATTGAAACACCCAAAAAATAAAAACACAATAATTAATCCCTCTTCCGTCGAGGGTTCAAAAAGTCCAAATGTGAGGTTTGGATATCCAACGAGATTCCAAAATTTCCTGCATTCAGAAAATTCACCTTATTATTAAGCTGCAGAACGACATTCATCACAAAACATTGAGAACCACATCCTTGAATAGCACATAGTTGTCAAATTGTCAAAACTGAAATATAGATAAAGGCCACAATTGGTTCATATGTACAAGCTCCCAAGAGAGAAGAAAACATTAAAAGTGACTGGAAAATGGATGGGGGAACGTAAAGAAATCATAAGGTCAGTTTTATTTTTTATTAATTGTGTGAACATGCAAGAACATACCTCTAAAGCAAACACAGGAAAACTCCTATGCAGCTCTGGCTCCTCAACTAGTGTTCTGTGCATGTTCGAAAAACACAAGCCTTGAGTTTAAGAAAAGAAAAGGTACTGGAACTATTGACAAGAGTCAACAAGCTTTGATGATGTAACAGCTAGAGATTAATAAGAAAAAAAACAGTCGAGCAAGCATTGTACTTTACAACAAAAATGAAACTGTGAATCTAATTCCCATTTACAGCAAACAAGTCATGATTAATAAATGAATTTTGATATTGGCTAAGCCTTCAGAACTTACGCATTTACAAAGACTTCAGAATTTTGATATTGGCAAAGCCACAGTAAAGAAAACTCACGCCCATGTAATCTCTGGCACAGGTCCTGCCTACATTTCAGATCAAACAAAATGAGAGTCAATCTCTAAATCCAAATCAATATGAAAATGCCACAGATATACATAACTATTATGCTGCTTTTAGTTGTCTACAAAACTGAGACATACAATGCCTAGACCACAAGTTCTCATTGCAATCTAAACTGATGTGGAACAAATGGAACAAAAATTTAGACAGGAATACACCAGTAGGGAACTGGGAATCACAGCTAGAGATAAAAGATAAAAGTGGGCTGAGCCATTGTTATATTGAAAACATATTGAAGTTAATATCTTGAACTCAAATCTATTACACTTAATACCTTGAACTGCCTATGGAGGAAACGATTTGACTAGAAGGAATGGTTTAGCATGTCTCAAAATATGGCAAGTTAATTATCATTACAAAGCCATCTAAGAGGATAAAACAGTGTAAGTGAAGATAAAACAGTACAAGGCTACGAAGAGGATCAGGTAGTGAGTATAACCAGTTTCTCCATCTGTCATTGAAACAGAAGCACTACCTTGTCTCCTAATATGACCTGTACAGAGCATTTGAACAATGATTTATAAGGCAAATAAAATCTTTTAGCATCACATGTAGGGAATCGGGAAAAACATAAGCATACCAGTAGCACTTACTCCAGATCACTCTTAATCTTTGAAAGTGCAGAAAGAACATAATCAGATATGGACTTCTTCCCCTGAAATGACATGGTGAAGCAATTGAATTGAGATATAATTGGGATTATGTTACAGAATTAGTGAAGTTACAATTTTCAGCAACAAAAATACAACTCTTTTTGCATTTAATCATCTACAGAAGAAATTGAACGAGAGAGAAAGATACAACTCTTTTTGCATTAATCATCTACAGAAGAAATTGAACGAGAGAGAAAGATACTTTGCTGCAGGAGCACAAACCTGAAGATTCTTCTCAAGTTACCGCCTTTGCCCAAATCAGCACCGATCCAGCACTCCCGTAGTCCTAGAGAAAACCCACTTCCCAGAGCTGATGAGGCCAGATCTCTGCACCAACAAAACAAATCCAGGATTACCATCGACAATATCAGAATGATTGAACGATCTTTAACTGAATTTCGATACAAGTAACATACCTCAGACTTCGATTGTTCCAGCAGCAGCATCCGCTATCCTATAGGTTTTGCTGATCCAATAAAACCCTAGAAGGAAGAGCATGACTAGATGAGGTTCGACCGCACCAAACAGTCACAGCTTGTCCCCAGCCTCCCATGCACCGTAATCCTCTTACTCGTGAAGAAAGGAAGAGAGGCAGAAGTGCAAAACCATTGAAGAGAGGAAGAGAGGCAGAAGTGCAGAACCATCGAAGAGACTCTAGACTATAGAGGTTGAGAGGGGGAGAGAGAGAAAATGAAGAAGTGGGCGTGCGGCTGTGTGAGGGACGTTTTATATCGCGACCATTCTTAGGGTTTCTGACTTTAAACAAAACGACGTCGTATTTTGGGAGTTCGGTTCGGTTCGGTTCGGGTCAGGTCGGTTTCTAACCCCCTAAAACTGAAAACCGAACCGAACCGGTGCGGTTTTTTTTCGGTTCGGTTGTTTTTGGCTTCGGTTCAGCTTTCGGCTCGGTTTTTTTCGGTTTTCAGTTTCGTGAGCTCACCCCTAGCAGTTAGACAAGCTTTTTTGTACTAGGTTGTGCACTTGAGTTGACATTGTTTATTTGTTCTTATTACGTTGATTGTGTTCTTGATTAGCTAGCTTTCTAGACTATCATTGCATGTTCAATATGTAAAATATTATTTGGACCTAATATTATCTACATTAAGTAAATAACAAATTGATTAAGCTTATTACAATAAATAGGAAATATATGAATTATCTACCTAGACACCTAATGAGCTTTGGTATGTGACTCATATGGTTAGGAATCCATTTTGATAAAGATACATATCTAATTAGTTGATATGATAATTATAGCATCTTTACAGATAACTCATTGGCTAGAATCAAGGATTCTTTTATGGGAAGACCTATATAGCTTGTATATATAGGTGCTTATTGAAGTCCCTATTCACTGTGTCAAAAAACATTCAGCCCTACTCCATAGAGAGGAGTTAAACACATACTTGAGTAGAAGATTTCTTGCGTGTGGCTGCTTGAAGTTTTGGAGCTCGGGTTATTTGTGTTGAATAGCTGTGTTGCTGCTACTGCTTTTGAAGGAACGGTTGTTGTGCATGAAGCAGGTGATGCATCTCCTCTCGTTGTATTCCAGTTCATATTGTATTGATCATTTGGTTGTGTTTATGCATTTTGTTAAATGATCTTGGTTTGCTCATTAAGTTAACAAATGGTATCAGAGCCAAATTTCACAATTCATAAATCATTTTTAGAAGATCAATTCATTGTATTTTGAACTTGAGTTTTGTGTTATGTTGAATTGCAAAACGTTTTGGGAAATTAGGGTTTTGGTTAACAGGCCAAGAAAAAAAAAACTCGAAGTGGATTCAAAAACCACATCATTCGATTCGGATTAAGATCGCTTTTGGGGATTATTGCTTTCGCTTAAATTGTTGCAGAATTGCAGTCGCAAAGGTTAGGCCTTCTGAGAACCATGTTTCGATTCAAAGCTTTAATTCGTTTTCTATTGAATTACAAGAACACTAGAAGCATTCCCGGTATGCACCTAGGCTAGAGTAGATGGTGACCGGATGAAATTTAAGTTTTGGTGTGCTTGTGTCTCTGAATTGAATTGAGTTGAATTGAAACGATTTTGTGCTTTCTCTGTGATTGCTTATGGATGGTTGTGCTTAATATTTTGCATTCTGCTAATATATATGTGATTGAACAATGATTATATGATAAATTGATGAATGTTTGAGTTAAAAAGTTCACTGTCTCCCTGTAAATGTTGTCATATTTTCATTGAGAAAATTGCAGATTGAGTAAAGTTTCTTTTCAAGTGTCTTGATGTCTTGAATTGAATTTAGTTAAACTTTATTTAGGTCACAGGTTGTTGCAAATAAAAATAGGCATGTTGCACAAAGCAATTTCTGTTATTATTTGCATTTGATCATTAAGATAAAAATGACCTGGAAACTTGTGTTAATTGTTTTCAAATTGTGCTTACTCGTGTCTTCCAAAGAAGTGTTAATATAGCATAGTTTGGTGACAAACAGCTTCACACATGATTTTGAATTCATATTTTGATACTTAAAGACTCTTCTACTGTCATAAGATGTTGATTGTCTTTTTGGATAACTTGAGTTCTCTAATTATGGGGTGAAGATTCAGAAACTTAAGTACATTATGTCTACTGCTACAAAAGTGTTGCCTAATGTGAAATTCAGATTTGGGGTATTTTCATTGACATAGTATCTTGTGGTACTTGTTGCCATTATGGTTGATGTTTTATTTTGGTGTTTTATGTGTTTTTGAACTGCTTTTGGAACTAACACATAAATCTAAGAAATATTGCTAAATTGAAACTGAAACTTACAGAATTTTTCTTTTTGACTTTGCTCATTAGGAAGTATTTACATGAACCTCAACAATGTTTTGATGCTCACTGGAACAAACTTTAGAACCTGGAGAGATTCGATAGAGCGTTATTTGATGATGCATGGGAATATAGACCTAGTCTTTCATGAGGATGAACCTGAGGCATTAACTAAAGATAGTTCAGCTGAGGAGGTTAAGGCATTTAAAGCCTGGCACAGGTCAAATAGAATGGCCAAGAACACCATTAGGAACACTATTTCTGACACTGTAAGAGGTAGTGTAGAAGAACCTGACTTGGCTACTGACTATATGGAGGCCATTGAGAGAAAATTTAAAGAGAGTGAGAAAGCAGAGGCTGCAAGATTGTCTAAGGCTTTCCATGAGCTGAAGTATGAAGGATCTGGGGGAGTTAGAGAGCACATAATGAAGCTGATCCACATTAATGCTAGGCTCAGGGAGTTACTGATGGGAGTGAATGATAGCCAAGTGGTGCATGTTGCACTGCATTCTTTGCAAATACCTTCAGTGGGCTTAGAACTAGCTACAATGCTCTAAAGGGTACATCAACCATAGATGAGCTCATATCTATCTGTGCTGATGAAGAAGATAGAATTAAGAAAGAGAGAGTCACCAAAACCATCACTAAGCCATCTGGAAACACTGCAGCACCTAACACCACCAAAGTTTTTAAGTTCAAGTGCTACTTTTGTAAGAAAGTAGGACATATGAAGAAGGACTGCTAAGGTTTTAAGGCTTGGTTGGTGAAGAAGGGTAAGAATTTCTTAAGTACTACAGAAACTTTTTCTTTAGAAATTAATTTTGTTAATATTGAACCTCACACTTATTGGTTAGATTCTGGCTCACCCTTGCATATTACGAATTCTTTACAGGGATTCACAAAGAAGAGGGCACCAAGAAGTGAGGAAACCAATGTCTGTGTGGGAAATGGCATGAGGGTTGCAGTGAAGGTTATAGGAACCTTAAGACTAGATCTAGGTTTTGGAAATTTTTTAGTTTTGGATGATGTTTATTACATTCCCTCGATTAAGAGGAATTTGCTTTCTATGTCTCTTTTGGTTAATACTGGTTGCTGTTTTTACATTGATTTGGATGGAATAAAAATTTCTAAATGTTCCTTGTTATATGGTTCTGGTGTTATTTTGGATAATTATATGAAATTGAATTGTTCAATACCTCAACAAGTAATCTCACTTGTTGAAGACAGAAATAACACATTAAGTAACAACAGCATCACAGGTGTTAAAAGGACCTTGTTCAATGATAAATCAGCTTACTTGTGGCATAGGAGACTAGGCCACATTTCGAAAGAAAGACTGCAAATATTAGTAAAGAACAAAACACTTCCAGAACTAGACTTTTCAGACCTAGTAGACTGCATTGAATGTTTTAAGGGGAAAATGACAAACTTAAGAAAAGTCTAGTTCTGGAAGTGTTTTGTTCTTTACTAATATTTGCAGTCTTTCTTTTGAAATGTGGCCTAGTCTCCTATGCCACAAGTAAAGAAAGACTGCTAGCAGAAGTGAAAAACTGCTAGAGTTAATTCATACAGATATATGTGGTCCCTTCAGGCATAGAACAATATGTGGAAATGTTTATTTCATTACATTCATAGATGACTATTCAAGGTACTGTTACCTATTGTCAGAAAAATCACAGTCACTTGAGGCATTTAAAATTTTCAAAACTGAAGTTGAACATCAACTAGAAATGAAAATTAAGACTGTGAGGTCTGATAGGGGGGGTGAATTTTATGGTAAATATACTGAGTAAGGACAACAAAAGGGTCCATTTGCTTTATATCTGCAAGATGTAGGTATAAAAGCTCAATATACAACACCATACAATCCCCAACAGAATGGTGTTGCAGAGAGAAAGAATAGAACTCTGTTGAATATGGTAAGAAGTATGATGTGTACTTCTGGGTTGCAAAAAATGTTTTGGGGAGAAGCTTTAAGAACTGCAAACTATCTTTGCAATAGGTCCCCAAGCAAGTCTATGGATAAAACACCATTTGAGTCTTGGTGTGGTAGGCAACCTAGTCTGCATCATTGCCATGTATGGGGTTGTAAAGCTGAGGCAAGAATTTACAATCCCAATTTAGGAAAACTTGACCCTAAATCTGTAACTTGTCATTTTATAGGCTATTGTGAAAAATTTAAAGGTTATAAACTCTATGCACCTCACTACTCACCTAGAATTTTTGAAACTCATCAGGTTAAATTTCTGGGGGAGAGTATTTGCAATACAAAATTTGAAGATCTAACTGATGATTTTGAGGAAATTGCAGAAAGTGAGGATACAGAAATAGAAATGCCAAACTTTAAAAATAATGCAGAAACTGAAAGTGAAGTTCACAATGCAGTAGGTGGTGACTTAGAACTTGAAAACCAAAATGTTGAAGTGGCTGAACCTATACCAGATCAAAATGTTCCTGAACCTCAACAAAATGTAGCTGAACCTAGAAGATCACAAAGAACTAGGAAGCCAACTTTTGGTGGTCAAAATGATATTTATGAGGTTTATCTGCAAGAAGTTGAGAGCACTTTAGCAGATGATAATGACCCTGTAAATTTTAAGTAAGCTGCAGAAAGTAATGAGTCAAAACAATGGAAGAAAGCCATGGATGCAGAGCTTAAATCCATGTATAATAATGAAGTGTGGGAGCTTGTGAAACCAGATCCAAATCACAAGCCTATAGGCAGCAAGTGGGTGTTCAAAACTAAGAGAGATGTCAAGGGAAACATTGAGAGACACAAAGCAAGACTTGTAGCTAAAGGGTTCACACAAAGCAAGACTTGTAGCTCACTATGATATGGAGTTACATCAAATGGATGTAAAAACAGCCTTCTTAAATGGTGAACTGGAGGAAGTGATATACATGTCACAACCAGAAGGCTATATTGAAACTGGAAAAGAAAACTTAGTCTGTAAGCTTAAGAAATCTATATATGGACTTAAACAGGCGTCTAGACAATGGTATAGAAAATTTGATTCTGTGGTTGCATCTTTTGGTTTTACAGAAAATCTAGTAGATGAATGTGTTTATCTTAAAGTTGTTGGAAACCAGTTTGTTTTTCTTATCCTATATGTAGATGACATTCTCCTTGCTAGCAGTAACATTAAGTTACTGAAAGATACGAAAATATTTTTGTCGAAAATTTTTGATATGAAGGATCTAGGAGAGGCTTCTTATGTATTAGGAATTGAGATAAAGAGAGACAGAGCACAAGGTTTATTGGGATTATCTCAACAAGCCTACATTTCAAAAATACTTCAGAGATTTGATATGGCTACTTGTGCTCATGGGGAGGTTCCAATATCTAAGGGAGATAAATTAAATAAGGATCAATGCCCTAAAACAAGTGTTGAGAAAAGGGAAATGGAGTCTGTACCATATGCTAGATTAGTTGGCAGTCTCATGTATGCACAAGTGTGCACTAGGCCAGATTTATCCTTTGCAGTTGGCATGTTGTCTAGATTTCAATATGATCCTGGACACAAGCATTGGACTGCTGGCAAAAAGGTATTGAGATACCTACAGAGGACTAAGAGTCACATGCTTGTGTATAAGCGTGTAAAGAAACTTGAACTTGTAGGCTTCACAGACTCAGATTTTGCAGGCAATTATCCTGCATCAATGAAGTCTACTTGTGGCTATGTATATATGTTGGCAGGTGGTGCAGTGGCTTGGAAAACAATGAAACAATCATTGATAGCCACATCCACCATGCAAGCAGAAATTATAGCCATATATGAAGGTGTATGTGAAGGCCTATGGATCAGAAACTTTCTTTGGAAACAAAGATTTTAAGTAATCTTGTTGATGGAAAGCTGAAAGTTTATTGTGATAATGAAGCTGCTGTGTTCTTCAGTAAGAATAGCAAAAGGTCCAATAATTCAAAACATATAGACTTGAAGTTCTACAGTGTGAGAAAGAGGGTAAAAGATGGAGAGATTGAAATAGCTGCCATTAGCACAGATGCACAGCTTGCAGACCCTTTTACCAAAGCAATATCAGTTTCAGTTTTCATGAAGCATGTTGAAGACATGTGAATTCTCTCTAGTTTAGATTCTTGAGTTCAGAAAGAGCAAAAGTCATAAAGATTATGTTTTCAGTTTCTTAGTTTGAAAGTTTCAATTTTATTTCAGTTTGCAGTTCATGTCAGAAACAATATGTATTCATATTTTGGTCAAATGAATAAAGCTTGAGGTATTTCCAGATATATTGTTTCACAGCTTGATCTTATTTTGAAAATATTTGATTGCTGCTATTTTAGTTTTGTTGATTATCAGGTGGATGGAAATATGCATATATTCAGTAAGAGACAAACATGCAATCCACTGGTGCTTAAGTAAATAATGTTTGCATTATGATTTTGATATTCAAAATTTTTAGTTGGACTATAATCAAGTGTTTACTGCAGAATGACATACTTTATCACTTGATTTCATCATATCAGTTTTGTAGTTCATGTGAGATGCAGAGGTTATTATTGGTGATTTGGAACAAATATGTTTACATAAGCATGTTTATTCCAAGTTCTATTTTAGCTGCTGCGCGCGTTCTTGACAGAACTGAATGGATCTTGAGAAACCATATATTTCAGTGCACACTTTGGCTATTTTCTGGAATGAGTTTTGGTTAAGTTGTTATGTAGACAATATTGGTCCAAGGGGGAGATTGTAAAATATTATTTGGACCTAATATTATCTACATTAAGTAAAAGATTAAATTATGTTTAGTCCCTATACTATGACCATTTTTTCGTTTCAGTCCCTGACATTCTCAATTAATCTAAAAAGTCCCTAACGTCAAAATTTCCGTCTGAGTGGTCCCTCCCGCGTCAAATTAGGAGTTTGCCTTAGGTGAAATGTCCAATATACCCCTATGTTATTTCTTTTTCCTTTTTAATTTCTTTTTCTCCTTTTTTTTTCTTTTTCCTTTTTAATTTCTTTTTTTTCCTTTTTAATTTCTTTTTTTTCTTTTTTCTTTTGCCTTTTTAATTTCTTTTTTACTTTTTTATTTTTCATTTTTCCTTTTTAATTTCTTTTTTTTCCTTTTTTCTTTTTTCTTTTTCCTTTTTAATGATCATCGTATCCTGCTGCATCGGTAGCGCCACGTCGGCGAACCAATCCAGATCGACCCGAAACCCTAATTCTTGTTCTCCACGCCGGCGGCCCTTTTTTTTTTTCTTTTTCCTTTTTAATTTCTTTTTTCCTTTTCCTTTTTTTATTTTTCTTTTTTCCTTTTTAATTTCTTTTTCCCTTTTTCTTTTCTTTTTTCTTTTTCCTTTTTAATGACCATCGTATCCTGCAGCATCGGTAGCGCCACGTCGGCGAACCAATCCAGATCGACCCAAAACCCCAATTATTGTTCTCCACGCCAGCGGCCATTTTTCTTTTCCATCACTATTCTTCTTCTTCACTTCTGGTTTTGGTCAGCTTAGCCATCAAAAACCATCATTTCAACCAGACCCAAAATCCAAATCACCATTTTGAGCAAGACCCAAAAACCTCAGGGTCTGAAAAAATGGTAGTTTTCAGTGAAAAGTTTCCAAATTGAGGCTTGATAGCTTGATGTGGAGAGAGAAAGTGAGATTTGAGTGGGAGAGAGAGAAATAGGCTGTGAAAACAAGAGGGGAGTGGTTTAGCGGCGAATTTCCGAGTTGATTGGGATCTGCTTGTGTTTGGGAGATGGCGTCGGCGACGATGGAGGCGAGGGCGGATCCTAACAGAGAAATATGGCGTGGAATTGCCGTGAGATTCTTGAAGGTTCTAGGGAGTTCTTGACGTTTCATTCTTCAATAAGGCGTGGAAGACATGTGAGAGGCATGTGATGTGAAGGAAAACCGAGTTGGACTTAAGTTGTGCTTTAAAAGTCAAATCCATTACAGATTCGGATTACTGCCTGTGCAGATCAGTCAACTTCAACGGAGTGTCATAAATCGCTCAGAGCTCAGCAAATTATGATCTTTATATGGTTGGAAAGATACATATGTCTAGTTTTCAGAAATTTTTACAGCTCGTCGAAATATATTTTCTAGAAGAAATTATGGCCGTTTTAGTGCACTGAGGTCAAGTCTGCCGGAAATCTGTTTTGTGCCAAACAAGTTCTAAATCAACACAAACTAAGAGAAGTCAAGTAGAAACGAATTGGGAGTGCTTTGAGACGTTCTCCTATATATACCTAGTGTATTTGACGTCTCAAGGTTAACAATTTTCTCCACAATTTCGATTTCTCACTTGGGTGCTCTTGAGTTTCATGTTTTCGCTACTTCAAGTTCCTAGCCGTGCCATCCTCCATCTTTGCCGTGATCTTCACCTTGTGCCACCACCTTGGAGCTGCTTTGGATCTTTAGGACGTGTCTAAGGGTTGTTCATTCCATCTTCCCTATGTTTTCTTCACGGTTTAGTGTTCTTGTTGTTAGAATTTCTGTTTTGATTTTCTTTGTGTAAACCGAAACTTATGAACATGTAAACTGATTTTTGAGTGCAATTTAGATGGTTCTTTTCAATGTTTGATGTGGTTGTGTGTCCTTTGTCTTGATTAATTGCCGAATTGTTGGAGTGATAATCTGATTTTGTGCTTAATTACATGTTAACGATTCTCTTGGTTTGACAAACAAAAAGGATGACTTGCATGTAACTTGCTAGTAATTTGGTTTTATGCTTTGTAAACCCTAATTCGAAATAAGTAGTAAAGGCTTGCTTTGAGTCGAAATTTGGTTATGCATGTGATGAATTGGCTTGCTTTGAGTGCTTGGATTTGCATGTTTATCGATTCTTTCTTGAACTTAATGATTTGAAAACGGATTTTCAACGCAGTTGCTTTGATTGTGTGATGTCTTCTTTTCAAAATAAAATTGATTTGGTGCTTTGCTATTTCGATTTAACTTAAGAAAGAAAGTTAAAAGGGACATTGGTTGCTTTGATCTTTGTGTCTTGGTTGATAACTCTCCATGGTAATTAAGAAAGATTAAGGGATGCATAAAACATTGATCTTGAGTGGTTCTTGATAAGTTGTTCTTCGAAAATTCTTCTTTTCCCACCTTTGTATAGAAACGATTTTTAATCTTTATTTGTTTTCGAAAATTTATGTTTTCAATCTTCAAAAATCCCCCATCTTTACTTTTTCTTGTTTGTGTAAATAATTAAAATTAACTTAGAATTTTAGGTAGCATGTTAATTTAGTTAATAAAATATATGTTTTTAAAATTTGTGAATAGTGTCTCTGTGAATAGTAAATATGTGTTAGTGTTTTCTAGGAATTGTTTTGGTGGTTTTTAGGATTTTGTTTTGTGTTTTTTAGGAGTTCCTAAATTTTAGGGATTCTTTGGTGTTTTTTAGGAAAAGTAGTTAGAGTTAGTTTTGACTTAGGATTTCTTGTTTGACTTGGTCAAAAATATGTTTTCTTGTAGATTAAGTAATTCTAATTAGTGTATACCTAGTAGTCCTTGTTGTATATGGATTTCTAATGTGATATGAACTTGTAAATTGTGTATAAATAGGAGTAGGATTTCCAAAACCTTTTCTAACTTAAATTCTTTGTTTGTTTCGAATTGTGTGTATATATATACTTGTATATTTCGTTGTCTCTTCATTCTTTATTCTCTAACTTTGTGTTCAATGTATGTTTCTCTCTAATTGCTTCTTGTTTCGAGTTTTGTATAAAATTGTATGTGTTCTTATAAATTTCGTAACTTGTATATTGTTTTTATTAATTTGTTTCTCACATGTTAGCACCCTCAATCCCTGGTTTAGAACGATCCCTGCTTACTCTATACTAACGCTCGACATTTTCAGGGTTTAAATTGGCGAATGCTTTTGCACGTATCACTCTACTAAGGAGAAGCATCTTAACTAATAGCGCAGCTTTCCTACAATTTGCCATACGGAATCATATCTGGCGACCCTTCGTTTCATCTTGCCACTAGGAGGTTGCTTCAATTTAAAAACAGATAACCGTCTCGCTAGGCCAGATAAGGCACACTGAGTGTGCAGACCTAAACAATGCCCACATTCGCCTACCATACTTGGATGGAGACTTATTGGAAACACTAAGCAAATTAAGACTAAGGAAATAAACAACTTAAACTAAAAACCAGTAGAAACCCAAATAGGGCCCATCAGCAAGGTCCAGGCCCAGAAGTCGGGGCCCGCAAAGATTTTTTCAGCCCATCTCTCCAAGCCCAAGTTAGCAGCTGCAACACCACCTTCATCTCGTCACCAAAACCACCGAATCACTACTTGTGTCGGATCCCCACCACCAATGTGCCTCCGCCGCGATTGACCCATTGGCAGGCTGCACAAAGCAGCGCCGTCGCTACCCCGCCCTGCCTGAGTCCCATCAGCAATGCACTTCCTCCCAAAAGCCCTCCTGCCCCCACACCGCCGGTCTCAGGGCTCCACCCCATAACCACCCACAGATCCACGATGGATGTACACCAGACCCTACACCGTACGCAAAATCACCGGCAACCACCAAATAATCGAGCCATCAATCTCCTCCCCTATTTCCCCTATGGCGACATGTCTTTGTCCAGAGCCGGGTACGATCCGGCCCCTCTCCTACCCCACTCCACCGTTGTATCTCTTTCCCAGAAGCAGTCACTCCCTTTAGCACTGAGAAACAAATAACGACTCCTCCTGACCCTTGACTTTGAGCAATAGATTTGCTCATAAAGCAAAACTCCTGTCCGGCAGCAACCCCTATATCCCGGCGAGGCCAAAGGCCATCACCAGCGCAGCGGCACAGCCGGACAGGGACGCACGAGACCAGCAGTAAGATCTAGGGTTTGGGAGCGCGTGGAGCGCATTCTAGAGAGAAGTTGTTTGATTTCTATAGTTTTTGTTTTCCTATATACTCTACTTTAATTCTTTATTTGTTACGTGATTACTTGTGTACCCTCAATCACCAGCTTGAATGATTTCTACTTATTCTATACTGATAATTGATATTTTTACAGGGTTAAATTGCTTGCTACTTTTAGCATATCAACGCTCCTTTTCAGAGTTTTGTGGAACTTGACCAAATGCATAATGCATTTGACTTGTTGCAGTAGTGTTGCTGAATATTTTAACTAAACTTTAAAAGTGGGCCAAGCCTTTTAGCTGAAATTTCATCATCTTTGGCTTTTTCTAGAAATCATAGAAATCACCAAAATTAGATACCAAACTTTGCTAAAGTCAATTAATGAAAGGAACTGCGGAAATCTATGGCTTGACATATAACAATACCTAAAGAGAATTATCCCAAACATCTGGAGATGCGCGTACTGTGTTGGATATAGAATCCCACCCAAATCCTGTATGCTCTAATAAATATGAGAATTCACGATGTAAAATGTGAAGCCTTTTAAATTTACCAGTGACCTGGTCAAGCGCAAATTGTTTGCCTACTTATGCAAACAATTCATCACCTTTCTCCGCCCAAGTTTTTGCTTTGAAAGTAGATGCCTGCAATTCCCCTTTCTTCCTAGTTGAAAAAAAAAAATTCCCCTTTCTTCATATGTTCGTACAATATATTTCTTCTTTATTGTTAGATCAGTCAGCTGTTTTCTTTTCATTATCATCATCAACATTCTTATTCTTGGCAGGGGCTATCTCCTTCTATTTTTTTAGGGGCCATCTACTAGAAAGAAAGAGAGGAAAACAATATCCTAAAGGTATTCTAAGTACTGTTGGTTTTGGGTAAATATAATATCTAGAATCTAGACTTAGTTTGGTAAGTTATAAACTATAAAAATAAAAATAATAATAATACTAATAATAAAAATAAGGATTAAATTCAGTTTACCCCCCCCTAAGGTTTGGGGGTAATTTCATGTTAGTCCCTGTCCTTTCAATTTAATCAGTTTACCCCCCAAGCTTTCCAATTTCAATCAACCGTGTTCAATTTCTACTATTCTGTCCAATTTGGACCGTTAAGTCTGACTTTTGAGGGCTAAAATGGTCATTTCAAGACAAAAAAACGAAACAAAAAAAAAAGGATTTTTTTTTCTTTTTTTTTTAGGAAAATTTTTAAGAACAGTACATGAAGTATAGGCCGTTCCGAAGTTCGGTGTATTTGGTTTCAAAGAATTAACTTTGGTACATGACGTTACAATCCCGACCCAAAATCAGTGTATGCCGTTACGGCGCCCGTTAGTCAATCTGATTTTAGTCAAATTTGTAAGGGCAAATTCATCTCTTCATGAATTAACAAAAAAAAATTGCAGAAGAAGAAGAAGGAAGAAGAAGGAGAAGGAGGAAGAAGGAGAAGGAAGACGAAGAAGAAGAAGAAGGAGGAGGAGAAGGAAGAAGAAAAAGAAGAGGGAAGGAGGAGAAGGAAGAAGAAAAATTGCAGAAGAAGAAGAAGGAGAAGGAGGAAGAAGAAGAAGAAGCAAAAGAAGAGGGAAGAAGGAGGAGAAGAAGAAAATCATATTTGGGTACCCAGATTTTGGGTGTCCAAATCAAATCGGGGAGGGAGGGAGGAAGAAGAATGAAGAAGAAGAAGAAGAAGAAGAAGAAGGAGGAGAAGGAAGAAGGAAGAAGGAGAAGAAAATTAGATTTGGTGTCCAAATAAAACTTGATATCGGAGAGGGAGGGAGGGAGGAAGGAAGGAAGAAGAAGGAGGAGGAGAAGGAAGAAGGAAGAAGAATAAGGAGGAGGAAAAAATCAAATAATCTGGGTATCCAAATCAAATCGGGGAGGCAGAGAGGAAGAAGAAGAAGAAGAAGAAGAAGAAGAAGAAAAAGAAGGAGAAAAAGGAGGAAGAAGAAGAAGGAAGGAGAAAGATACCCAGAAATGGGTGTCCGAGAGAGGGAGGGAGAGAGGAAGAAGAAGAAGGAGAAAAAGGAGGAAGAAGAAGAAAGATACCCAGAAATGGGTGTCCGAGAGAGAGAGAGAGAGGTGAAAACCCAAAATTACCCTTTGAAAATTGAATAATTTCATAGGTTTAACGGTGTTATTGACGTCATGTACTAAAAGTGGGTCGGGATTGGAACTTCATGTACCAAAGTTAATTCTTTGAAACCAAATACACCGAACTTCAGAACGGCCTATACTTCATGTACTGTTCTTAAAATTTTCCCTTTTTTTTTATTTTTCATTTTTTTCTGTTTTTTATTTTTCATTAAAATTTGTTTTTTCCATCCTTTTTTTTATATATAGGTTTATAAAAACAAAAAGATACTCTAGGTGGTTGAAAGTCGCTCGCTGATCTACGATATTTATGATATATCTCTGATAAAGAGAAGAATTTTAGGATATATCCCCAATAAAGTGAAGAAATGTCTGAGTAAAATTATTTTTTACAGATATTTACAGATAAAGTGTAAAATCGTGAAGAAATATCTGTGTAAAATCATTTTTTACAGATATTTATAGATAAAGTGTAAAATCGTTTTTTACAGACATTTCTTCACTTTATTGGTTTGATTCTAAGGATAATTGAAACTTTTTAGGTTTCAGAGGGTCGACTATGTCGAGTTTTCGGTTTAATTATTTTATTTCGGACCTTCTGTTCAGTTATTTAAAACATAATTTGGTGTATAGGACGATGTATAGATTAAGCTCGAGGAGAAACTCATTGGACGACCGTCATAGCCGAAATTCAGTTAGTGGAATTTCAATTTTAAATGGTGCATGTAATTATTTTTCCGAATTAATGATTTATTTAATTATCGTTTTATTTGTTGAGCATATGTTTTAGTTTTGGAATATGAATTGAGATTGGTTTATTGATTGAGTTTTAGATTAAGATTTGGTTTGGGATTATATATTGGTTTATTGATTTCGGTTATGATTTCGGAAAATAAATTGCCATGATGAAATTTCTGTGCTCGGATTTGAAATTACGATATTAGTCATGACATATATATGATTTTCGATAATACTTGAGATTTTGATAGCGGTCATGACTTATGTTCTTGAATAATTGCTTTCCGAGGAGTATTCTAGAATAAAGTACGATTTACGATTTCTAATGATTTTTGACGAATTGTTTTCAGAGGTGGTTTTCAAAATTGAATATATTTTTAATCGTTGATTTTGAGGTTTCTGAAAGATTTTTGAAAATGAAATTTTAGATGGAAATTAAATTATCGATTATTTATCGGCTGTTGATTTTGTCAGTAGAAATGCTTTAGCAATGATTCCTTTGGGTTTTGTTATGAATTTAAATTTGGATCTTGATTATGATATTTAGTTATAGTTTAAATCTCTCATATGAACTTTATTTATGAAATTGTTATGAGATTTTCTGAGTACGGTTGGGAATCCTACTCGTGCTTTTTATTATTATTATTTTTTTAATTTTTTTTATTTACGATTATTGTTTATTGCGAGATTTTGGGGAAGGTCTACTGTTTTTTTATTTTCGTATGTTTTTCTTCACCATACTTGGGTTGTTATATTTTATTGCTAGCTAGCTTATTGCTCCTTTTCACAATTCTTTGTGGGTTGTTGTCGAGCCTTTAATAGCTCCTCCTCACAATACTTTGTGGGTTGTAGTCGAGCCTTTAATAGCTCCTCCTCAGAATACTTTGTGGGTTGCAGTCGAGCCTAGAGTCTGGGAGCTCTCTTTACTATATGGTGACATTTCTTCCCCATACTATACATTTATGCTTAACCAGCGATGCTGGTTCGTTTTTACGAAATTTTTAGTTTTAAAGAAATGTATTTCATATGTTGCATGCATTGATGATGTTAAAAGAAAATGTGGGAAAGTATTAAAGTTTTATTTCGATTTCAATTACTCGAATATTTATTTTGTCCACTCACGCTAAGGTGTTTTTCAATACTTTCTCCTGTGCTATTCGGTTTCACATGCCCAGTTTGCAGACTAGATTAGTTGAGGTCGGGCGTATCAGGTAACATCACAGCTTTCGCATATTTACCTTTTTTATTTTTATTTTTTTGTATGCCTTGTGAATTAGAATTGCTCTGATAACCAATTTATTGTATAAATTGTGTAAATTCGGTAGATGCAGACTTTTTTATGTGTTGTGGAGTTTGGTATCGAAATGGGGAGCATGTAGGCTCTAGGACTTGAGGTTGGTTGTGAAATATTTAGAAGTGTGAATTTAGTTGTCCACAGGTTTTTGGGTAGTCCATTTTCAGGAGTAATGCTGCTGAATTTTTAGTAAAGTAATTCCTTAAGTATGCCTTACAGGGCCACCTCGGATTTCATGGTAAAATCAAAGCCGGAACCTGTCAGTAATAGACTCAACCTCCTATTGGAGATGAGTTTTGGAAAACAAGGGTCTATAATTTAGACTATAAACTCATCATTAGAGAAGGCTGGAGCACTAAACAGATTATGGCAGTGCAATATTGCTGATAAACTGAGATTACCAAGACACTGAATATTATGCGAGATGACCATTATGACAAAATTTGTTCCCCAAAGTTTGGGAACACATACTCGACTTAATTGTGTTTCTGGCTCTTCGTAGACTCTTGCCTTGAGTCAGCATAAACAATCAAACAGTTCATAAAAACATAAATTTTCATTCCGGTTCATAAAAAGTGAGCAAAATTGGCCCCAAAATTGAAAAAATCAACCCAAAAAAAGGTTATCGGGCCTGATTCGGTGTGAAAAGATTGAAACGCAACTTTTAGGCCCGGTCCGAACCTGATTCGATCCCAAAAGCTTGAGACACAACTTTCAGACCGGGCCCGAAACTTAAGTCTGAATTCTGGCTCTTCAGATTTTATACATGGCTCGGCCTGTGTCCAACCCTACCATGTTCAGCCTTATCTGAGATGGAATTGGATTATGCTATAATTTATGGTACTAGAATCACTGCTAGACTCTTGACTTGAGGTTGCCACGTCAGCATAAAACAATCGAACGGTCAATAATGAAACATCCCCAAACTTTTAATTTTCATTACAGCACACTGCCCCTTTAAATCTTTGTCAGTAGCCGTAACCCGAAAGCCTGATGCCAAGACCCAGTCACCAAACTCCAAAAAAGGAGAATGGGGTCCAAGACGGAACGCCGAAGTTGCAGGCGGTGGCTCAGAGGCGGCGGCGGGCCTTTTATCCTAAGGTAGATCCTTTCGATCTCAATGACTGATGACTATAGATATGAGGGCCCTAATATCCTACACTTCTGGGATTATACCCCCTCCTCAGGTACAAACAAGTAAATGGAATCTTCTACATGTTTATTGTCAAGTTCCGTGCTTTGATAATAATAGTTTATGTTCCTTCTTTCTATTCCATTTTTTAACGATGTCTGTTGGAGGGTACTTTTCCAAGTCTTGATCAAGCATTGACTTTCTCTTGCTTCTGGAAGAGCATATTAGTCCAGCCCCTCATCAGAGACGATACCCTGAAAATCACTAGTGGGTTTGGAAATTAGAATATAAATAACATTCAATTACCAGTAGGTGACTTTTCCGTGTAGCAATTGGTGGTGTGACTAGAACATCCAAATAAGAAACAGAGAAAACAGAGAGAGAGGCATTGTGTGGTTTTTCTTCGTTGAATATTTCAAAGCTGACTGATTATATATGAATAAAGACATTGGTGACTTGGGGTTGCCGCACTATATTACAAAGTTTACATTATTAGCTAGCAGGCTCATTCTTCGTTTTCGTTACTGGTGATGAGCTGATTCCTGATCATTGAGCCTTCCTAGCCAGCTAATATGAATTCCTTTGTGCTTTTTCCGTCCTCTTTGATTCCTTTGCTTTTGATCACTTCCTTTCTGTCGATCAATTTTCAATTAAGTGTGTGCGCCGATGATACAGTGGAATATGCCAACTGCAGCCAACCTATTACCTGCGGGAGCGTCAAAAGCAACATCTCTTACCCCTTTTGGGGAGCGAACCGAGCCGAATACTGTGGCAAATCTGGGTTTGAGGTCACATGCGAAGCCAACGTCCCAATGATCACCATGAGGAATATCAAGTTCAGAATTCTTGACATGAGCAATAGTAGTACTACTACAACAACTCCTACTGTAAAAGTTGCTAGGCAGGATTACTGGGAAGATATCTGTCCCTCGACATATGTTTCCACAACCCTCGACTTCTCTCTCTTCGCTTACTCTTCTGGGCTTCTGAACGTGTCTTTTTGGTACGGATGCAATGCAACCGTAACAGTCCCAGGTAATTCACAAGTCACAGGTAATTCACGTGTTTGCAACTCAAGCGTCACTGCTAATTACCTCACACAGACGGCAGCTAGTAGTCTCCCGTCTGATCCAGTTAGTTCGGGCGCCTGTCAATATGAGGTTTTGGTTCCTGTATCTGAATCCGCTTCTGCGGCTCTGGAGAGCAATAGTGCAGAAATTGAGACTGCGATAGATGGTGGTTTTGAATTGGATGTGCTAAATGCTGATACTGACCTCTGCAACAGTTGCTTGTCATCAGGGGGAGTTTGTGGGCAAAACACTACTGTTGCCAACGAATTCAAGTGCTTTTGCCGGACTGCTTCATCTTCGACAACCACATGTACTGAAAGCTCTTCACTATCTCCAAATCCAGCTCCATCCAATTCAGGTATCATCAATTTCTCTCCTTATCGATATACATATACTAACTTTCCTAAATAAGATACACGTATAGATATACAAATTGGCCGTGAAAATCGATGTTAAAAAAAATCAGTTATCTGTTTAGTTAAATTGATCGGATTTCAGGATTGGTCTGCCACAGTCCTCTTCATATTCCAAGCTGGGTAGCTTAGCTAGCTAATTAGCCATTTGCTTGACATCCCAGAACCAAATTAAGATACGAATTTTGGTGATTTACATATCATGTTTTAGACCATGGAGTTCATAATTGTTCTTGGACAAATATGCAGCAGTATTGTTCTTATTATTATTGTAGGTAAGAAAATTAAAACGTTGCCAAGCCCGACCGCTGTTGACTTGATCATCCTTGGAATATGTGTGTTTGTTTTATAATCTTTTAAGCTTAGACTAGATGGTCTGGTCGATGGAGATTTAGGCGAACAGTTTGAAAGGGTTCACCCACTTTTCAATTAAGGCGGCTGATTTGTTTAACAACCAATACAAACTTCGTGCTGAGTCCGCCCGCTGCGAAAGTTGACCCAAAAAATGATCTAGTTCACCATCATTTTAATTGACTAACACCATTAACTCCTAACCTGCCAATAGAACCTTCTCATCTCTAATATAAAAATAAAATTGTAAAATACTTATAAATGTTTCACTAATCTCGATCCTGACTTTTATTTGTAACCCCCCATCAGCTGAGAGATGACGAGACGACTTCAACCTTCATCTTTGATTAGGTCTTAGATCTAACCAAACCACACAGTCTCTATCTCCATCTCTAGAAATGCATCCCTATCTTCTCCTCCTGCAGCTCTTAATAATAATACTAGTATTCTTATCTGGGGTACCAAAATCCTTGGGGGTTGATGATGAGCAGTACCTCAACTGCAGCCAATCGTTTGAGTGCGCAAGTATCGGGAGCATCGGTTACCCTTTCTGGGGATCAAACCGACCCGATTACTGTGGCTTCCCTGAGTTCAAGTTGAACTGCAGCGGCGACGCCCCGTCCATCTTGATCCATGAACAAGAATTTCGAGTCCTTTCTATCAATCAGAGTCAAAGTAGATTCACAGTTGCTAGAGCCGATTACTGGAACACCGTTTGTCCGGTGTCCCGTACCAATACCACCACCATAGATAATTCATCATCCCGTGTTCTTGAATTTGCTTCGGATGTTCAACAACTCTTGCTCTTCTATTCATGCCCCCCACTTAATATTCCTCTCCCACTTCAGCTTACCAGCCAATTCAACTGCTCTGATTCCATCAACTACTATGTGACGAAAGATCTTGACATTTTCGGGCTCTCCAACATCAGTAGCACCTTTGGAACGTGTCGCACAACTGTCAGCGTCCGAGTTTCTCAATCGGCAGCTTCCAATTTAGCCTTGAATACGTCCAAGGAAAATCTAGGCTTGGCGCTTGATTCCGGGTTTAATTTGATATGGGATGCAAGCAATACCTTGTGCCAACAATGTCAAGGCTCTGGTGGTCAATGCGGCTACAATACATCTTCATCTGAATTCACCTGTTATTGCAAGGATGGACCTAATCCCTCTGATTGTAGAGGTATGAATATCACCAAACAAACTGATTTATCTATCTTTTATTATGAATTCTTTTGGTCTATTAGCCATTTCTTTAGCAAGATTGATGATTGAGCAACACTCATATTGATCCATCGGTGATCACGTTGTGCTACACTAACATAGCTATGTTAGTGTTACTGGTTTAATAACTTCACTCCACCACACCCCAAAACCCAGCGCCAGAACCCCCCCTCTCTCAGCTCCTCTGTTTTTATTTATTTATTTTTTCTGTTTTTTTTTTTTTTTTTTTGAATAGTTTGTTTTTGTTTTTTAGTGCTGAGAATATTTGTTTTTGGCCGGAAAATGACAATGTTGTATCTATATTGAATGCATAGGCCAAATCTCATTCGGCAATTGAAGTTATTTCCTAATGCATCTAAAACAAATTCCAAAACTTTACATCTCTACCATATTTTGTTCCGTTACATCTAATTCAATCATATTCTATTTTACCATGGCATTCTGATCAAATGTTCTTTTTCTTTTTACCTCTTCAAGCTCAAGTTCTTTCTTTGGCTCTTTGAGATGGCCAGAGAAAAGAGTTGTTTTTATTTCATAAAAAAAAGGAGTAGTTTTAAAAATCTTATTAGGAACTAAATAGAATTCTATTCTCTTGCAAAAAAAAAAAAAGACTAATTAAATAGAAAGTGACGTACTAAGAATGCATCATTTTTTTTTCTGTAGTTTAGCAATGCACCATATCAAAAAAAGGAATTTTGTTAAAACCAATAGCCAGCCTCTTTTATTTGACCATAGAATAAAGCCAGCCTTTTGCATCATTTTATTTTCTGTAGTTTAGCAATGCACCATTTCAAAAAAAGAAAAAGAAAAAATTCAGACCAAAAAGGAATTTTGTTAAGACCAATAGCCAGCCTCTTTTATTTGACCATAGAATAAAGCCAGCCTTTTAATTACCAAAGTACCCATCAATTATTGAAAAGTATAATAAAATGCCCCATAACTTTTTCTTAAATTATCATTTAATAAGCTAAGGTGTCATTTTTGTTATCATTTTTTTTTATAAATTTTTATTTTTGGTCATACTATAATAATTAAAATATCATATTAAATAGAAGAAAGAATGAAACTTGCACATGGGAGCACAGATTTGGTGACCAGCGTCCAAACCTTTACAAGCTGCGATACTCACAACAGTCCAAGTCAAACATGTCTGGCCGCCCACTCAGATAACCAAACCCCAAAACCTTCACCAACTGTGCAACCCCCCCTCTCTCTCTCTCTCTCTCTCTCTCAACTTCCCAATGCCTCCAATTTTTCTCTCTCCGTCTCCGATCTTATCCCTCTTTTCCTTCTTCTTCGTCTTCTTCTACTCCGTCAACTTCACCACGTCTCTTTCGTCCAACTCGAACCTCACCAACTGCACAAACACCTTCAACTGTGGCACACTCCAGAACCTCACTTACCCTTTCACCGGCGGCGACCGCCCATCCTACTGCGGCCCGCCGGAGTTCCGTATCAACTGCTTAAACGACTCGCCGGAGCTGTCCATCATGTCGCTGACTTACCGAGTCCTTGCTCTCGACCAAGCTGCTCAAACGCTGAGCTTAGCCCGCACGGACCTCTGGAACGAGAACTGCACAAGTGACTTGGCTAACTCAAGTATTTCTTCCGGTTTCTTCAGCTTCAGCGACGCCGATAACGTCGACGTCACCATTTTCTACGGTTGCAATTCTTCTAGTACTGTGCCCAGGCCCGAGAATTGGTTTCACTGTGATATCAATCAGACTTTTGACGACGCGTACTACTTGATCGGTCCGGTTCCTCTCGATCCAATTATGAGCACATTTAAGTGTTTCATTGGCATCACGGTGCCGATTCTCAAACTCACGGCGGCTAAGCTCGTTGGGAATCGGTCTCTGTTTAAGCAAGCGATTATGGATGGCTTCAACGCTAACTATACTAATCCCTACCTCCGTCAGTGCAGTAAGTGTCTTAATGTAAATGGGGAATGTGGGTTTGACTCCGATTCGAATCGGCCCGTTTGCATTTGTGGCGGTCGCCTGTGTGACCCAGCAGGTATCCGATACTAGCATATAACATTTTTCACTTTCCATGGTTAACTTATGTATGGTTCAACTAGGGACAGTTTGGAAGCCTGCCTAGTTATTAGTTTCTGCAATTTTTATTTTATCTTAGTGTTTTCAGACTGAGTCCACTTTGTTCTAGTGCTCTTTATCTGTCTTCCTTTGTGTTCCTGCAACTGACGAAGTCAGCATACATACAGAATTGTGCACCTTAAACCATTTTCTTATTGGCCAGAAATTAACAGTCATAGAAGATCTCAAGTTTAGACTGATCACATTTTACACCTGTTCTTTTTACGCTTTTCTCCTTTTGAGGTGAAAATATGATATCAACTATCTGCTTTGCTTTGTTGACACCAAAGAGGAATAATCTTTTGTGCATTGCTTTGCTCTTACAGAGTAAATCCTTATTTTAGAATAGCATTTCATCACTTAATAGAGTTATAATCTCATTGTCTCTTGCATAGTGATCCTCTGTAGTCAAGAGGCCAGCTAAACATAAATCAATGGCCATTGGAATTTGTTAGAAATAATTGGAACACTGTTCTTGTAAATAAGTCATGCTTATAGTAAATGTAAGTCACCAATTGTTGATTCGTCCAAAAAAAAAAAAGTCACCAATTGTTGAGACTTGAGTTTCATTTATGTTGTGTGTCATATATGTGTTTCATGTAGTCTTGGCCTTTGTGGGCAGAAAAACAAGTATTTATGAAGTTCTCCAGACGATAACGTGTTCTCTTACTTAGTGATTCCCAAACCCGTCATTATCTGGTTGAGTGATTCCCAGATCAAACTCCTAAATCAATACTCTGTATAAACCTGCATCAAGTAGTATCAGAGAGTTTATATTGATGAACAGGAATTTATAATCTCATTGTCTCACAGTTCACAAACTGATTCCACATGTTCCTTTCAAGATACATATTTTTTCTTTTTTATTTGGAAAGCCAATATCTAATATATATGCTGATCTCTACTTATACAGTTCAAGTTTTTAATTTTTAATTTTTAATGTTTCACCTATGTTGATGAACTAGTAGTCAGCTTTCAACTAACAATTGTTTATCTTTTGTGGTTGTTTCAGGAAACGGTAAACACATAGCAACAGGTAACTTCATTAATAACACATTGTAATGTTTCAATGAGATGGTGATACTGAGAAGAAAATTGAGCAATATTCTATCCTATTCTCAGGTCTTGCTGTAGGAGGTGCAATCCTTTTTGGCATTTTTGTGGGATTCTACATATATTATGTCATCCAGCGAAAGAAGAAGAAACGTGCAGCAGAAGCTCAGAGCAAAGAGATTCCCACCCCACTTACAAGCAAAAGCACTGTTACTCCCTCGACTAATCTTTCTCAATCTCAAAGCATCCCTTCTTATCCTTCCTTTAACTCAAAATCAAGGTCTGACCTTGGAAAAGCCAGCACTTACTTTGGAGTTCAGGTCTTCAGCTATGCTGAATTAGAGGAAGCCACTGAAAATTTCAACCCTGCTAAAGAACTTGGAGATGGAGGCTTTGGCACCGTTTACTATGGTTAGAAAATACTTTATTTTGCATCTCAATCAGTTACCAATATCCCTGTGCTTTGTAAAATTTATTTTCTTATTTGTCTTCAGGTAAGCTACATGATGGCCGTGTAGTTGCAGTGAAGCGCCTTTATGAAAACAATTTCAAACGGGTGGAGCAGTTTATGAATGAGGTTGAAATCTTAACACGTCTGGAACACCAGAATCTTGTGAAACTCTATGGATGCACCTCAAGACGTAGCCGAGAACTCCTCCTTGTCTATGAATATATTTCTAATGGAACAGTGGCTGACCATCTCCATGGAAAACGAATGGAGTCTGGCTTTCTCAGTTGGCCTGTTAGACTGAGCATCGCCATAGAGACAGCTGATGCACTGGCTTTCCTTCATCGCAATGATGTGATACACCGTGATGTCAAAACCAACAATATACTTCTGGATGATGACTTTTGTGTGAAAGTTGCTGATTTTGGTCTGTCACGGTTGTTCCCCAATGATCAGACCCATGTGTCAACTGCTCCACAAGGGACGCCGGGCTATGTTGATCCCGAGTATTACCAATGCTATCAACTCACTGACAAAAGTGATGTTTATAGCTTTGGGGTCGTCTTGATCGAGCTTATATCATCCTTACAAGCTGTTGACACCAACAGGCACCGGCATGATATAAATTTGGCCAACATGGCTATCAACAAAATTCAAAATCATTTGGTGAATGAGTTGGTTGATCCACTTCTTGGGTATGACAAGGACTATTCTGTGAGGATAATGGCAACAGCTGTTGCAGAATTGGCCTTCCGGTGTTTGCAGCAGGAGAAAGATATGAGACCAACCATGGAAGAAGTACTGGAGGGTTTAAAAGCAATCCAAAATGAAGACCTTGGTGCACAAGAAAATGGGGAGGCAGAGGCAGTGGTCCTGGATATAGGAGCTGATGAAGTTGGCCTTTTGAGGAATTTGCCTCCCCCACTCTCACCAGACTCGGTTGTCACTGATAAATTGGTTAGCAGCTCTCCCACACCTAGTTCCTTTTAGCACTTCCATCTGTTCAGATTTCCATGTCCTTTACTTTCCTGTCTTAATTATGTGTGGTAATTAAGCTTGTAGTATTGTATACTAGCTGTCAAATTAGGATATTAACGATCCAGTGGGTTTAAATTGGTCATTGTTGTTCCATATCAATATGGTTTGCTGTTTTCATTTGTTGTTCATACAAGCTGACTGTTCCACGCCTGGCATGTATATAATGAATGAAGCTGTTAGCAGTTGGAATATCATGTTTACAAGCATTGCGGTTTTGCCTGATTTTTTTTCCATTTTTTTTTTTTTAAAATATTTTCAAATCAATTTCAAGGTATCACAAATACATAGTTTTCTAGTGGAAAAGATTTTGCCCTAAAATGTCATTTTCTTTTGTTTGTTCTATCTTTTTTTACCAGATTTTAAAAAGGTGGGACAGAACTATGTAATCCAAAGCATTGAAGCTGGGGAGAGCAATCACGCACGGAAGTAGCTGGCGTTGGCTAAATGATATACTGAACCTTAAATTAGATATATGGTTCAACAAAATCGGTTTTGTTCTAGCCTCAAGGACAGCATTTGACATACCTTGATTTCTTAATAACTCGATACTTGCTTAAGTGCCTAGTTCATTCAGAACTATTTCGGCCGGGCCTTTTACTTAATAGTGAATACATGTATCTATGTCTCTGTACAGGAAGACATTTTTGTAAAAGCGGAATTCATTCCCTTCCTACATTTGTAACTTTACCAAATGCTTCGTATGGTTTGGGGTCGTAGATCTTGTTTTTCCTATGGTCTAAAAATTAATTCAATCTTGATCCAAAGTTGAATAGAACCTTTTATTCAATAATAAAAAAGATTACAACTTGGAGTTACAACTACACACAACTATAGAAAAGTAGAAAGCATTGGCTATAAGTAGTAAAATGATCGTCATGACTTAACTAGGCCCAATCTTGAAGCACTGGAATAATCTTCTCGGACTACAAAATTAGCTACAAAGTTGGAAATGTTACATCGCAGCAGGAATATCTATACACCAAAACCAAAAGACTAGCTGCAAACACTCTTCTAATGATGAGATGGTCGAAAACAAATTAGTTTTGGAGAGGAGAAACTAACAAAACCCAAATAGCAGTTTGGACCTATACCTTTGGTATTACGATGACAATCATCTTCAAGCAGCAAAGATAAATAAAGCTCCAACAAGTCTAAGCTTCAATTAACCATAACCAAATACTTGCACTACCTGAGAATGATTGAAACACAGAAGAAAAAAAAAACAAAACAAAACATAGAAACAAAGAAACAAATACATGCATATATTCATGAAATTAATCATACGGAATTCTTATAACCACACCACAATTAGGGGAAAGGCCACATTAAAACATGTATACATGCTCCAATTCATAACTAGAAAGGGCAGAGCCTGAGTACATATCTTTTGTTAAAGGATGAAGAAGGCACCAAAGGCGTTTTGCTTCCTTGAGAAAAGGAGTTTCGGGGTGATACGCTCTTTGCAAGCGCATAATTTAACCCTGAAATGTCATTAGTAGTATAAGTAAGTAGGGATCGTTCTATTCCGGGGATTGAGGGTACACCTGTCATTGTCAAACAATTAAAATTAAAACAAAGTACAATATTTACAAAGATATTTACAATTATAAACATTTTACACGAAAAGGGGGGATTTTTGTTTTTGATTTTCGAAAATTAAACTAAGTAAAGAAACTAATTAAATTGCAAAAACATAAAAATACGAATGGAATGAGAGAACAAAGATCAAAACCGAAACTTATGATTAAAATTAACTCAAGTTCATCATTGTTCATCATAGTCATGCAAGAGGAATTGATCATGTGAAACGTTCAAAGCAAACAATTTCCCATATTTTACTTTCAACGCTAATTAATCTAAGTGAAAGCACATAGACTAATCCTATCAAACATGCATTCAAGCCCTAGAAAGCTAGTCAATCATACATGTCTAACGCATTAAGCATCTAGAAAGGCTATCAATTCAAATGTGCAACTTAGTATGAAAAAGTCCACCTAATTGCAATCTTCTTTGATTAAATTCGGTTTTTGTACAAAACCTTTACTACTTATTGATTCAAGAACACAAAACCAAAAAGTTGATTCATGTTCTTAAATTCGTAGCACCAATTACATAAAAACCCTAGGTGTTTGCAACCACATAAGATTAAAATACAAAAGTTATCTATCATGCAAATTTAATCAAACACTCACACATAAGCAACCATAAATCGCAAAACATGAATTTGAAAATTAACAATTAATCATAGAATTTCAGAATTCGAAACTTGTTCAAACACATGTGTCAACTAGGGCATAACCAACGAAAATTACAAAGCAAAGGTTACAAGGAGAATCGGATTACACCAAGAGATGGAGATGGGATGAATGGTCTCTTGAATTTCGAAAGCAATCTTCAAGGATGGTGATGGATGATGTGCACGGCTTGTCCTCTTCTTCCTTGGCCTTGCTTGAACTTCGTGGTTGCCCTAGAGGATGGAGAAGAATACGGCTAAGCTAGAGAGAGTTTTCTGATTTTTTCTAAAGTTGTAAAACGCAAAAGTGGGAACTCTTTGACGTTGAGAGAAGAGAGGAATATATAGGGGACGGCCCCTAGGTCTCCATGCCGTCCAAAACCCTAGAAAAGCTCACGGCTATTGCTTGCTTCCTCCACATAATTTCCTCCAATGATTTCTTGCCACATAAGCCCTATGAGGTGGTGCAACCAATCACAAAATTCCAAAATTAATTCCCTAAATAATCTTGCCGAAATAAAGAGATAAATTCTGATTTTAAGCTTCCCAATTCGGCCAAAATTCTTTAGGGAATGTAGGAATGTATCTAGACTTCATTTGAGCTTTTCTTGGTCTCCACCTTTTTCTCTTTCCTTAAAACTCTCTAGGGAATATCTTTGCCGTCCAAAACCCTAGGGTTTTCACGTCCTTCCTTGTTTATCTCTTCCTTTTTCACGGCAAAGCTTCTAGGGTTTATCTCCAAGTATTTTCTTTCCATAAAAATAGCCCTAGAAAATCTCCCTAGAAAATCTCTTTTTAATTTCTGATTTTTGGACGCCTCTTCCTTGTTTCTCTCTTGCAAATTCACGGCAAAACATCTTTAGGGCTAGGGTTTGCGTCACAAACCCTAGTTCCATGGGCTTTGGTGGGCTTTTATCCAATTAGCCGAAAATCCAACAAGTCTTGAGAGTTTTTGGGCCTCCATGCGTCACTTCTATGCCATGTCATCTTCCAACGTCACAACACTTTATTTTTCCATTTCTTTTTTTCATAGTAACGTTGGAAACTTCATTGGTGGGCTTTCCTCCTTTCCGCAGGGTTTCCTGGTTGGACCAGGAAAACTTCTTTCCTTCATTTCTGCTCATTTCTGTGGCTCATTGTTCTTCATCTTTGCTCCCCTTGGTGATCGTAAGCTCCTCTTTCCATTTGTGAGTTCATTTCCACTTTCTAGCTCGGAGGTCCTGAAAATAGAAACTAGTAAGAAACATAGAAACTTTCTAAAATGAAAAATGGCAACTTTCCTAAACTGAAAATGGGAAACTTTCTAAAAATGAAAAATAGAAACTACTGAAAATGGAAACTTACTAAAAATGATAAATAGAAACTACAAAAATAGAAACTTTCTACAAATAGGAACTTTCCCAATCAAAGAATGGAAACTTTCCTAAACAGAGTTTTACTAAGGAAATGACGCAAGAAATGTAAGGAAATGCAGTTAAAACGTCGCATTAAAATGCTCCTATCACGGGGCTACCCATTTTAACGGAAGGAATACATGTTGGCGTGAGTCATGCTTACCTTATTTATGTAGATATTCTGTAATATTCTGTGATATGTAATATTATTGTAATATCTGTAGTATTATTAGGTTTACTACTTATCTTAGGAGTAGTACTTGTCTTATTAGGCGCAATTGTAATTTGTATATAATTTCTTCTTGTAAGGTGAATGAGATATCGAAGTTATTCAGCCAAAATTATCTCTTGTTTTGACTTGGTATCAGAGCAGAGATCCGATCCTGGACTCTGACTAATTGTTCTTTGATCCTTGACCCTTGTTCTTTGTGCTTGGATTTGTTCCTTGTCCTTTGATCATTTCATCACCGTTGCCTCTTATATTTCCAAGTACTTTGTTGTTTTTCCTTCCGCTGCGTTTTCACCATGGTGAAACATCAAGACGTTTCGACCGTGATCAAGCAAGATGGAGATGGTGAGACTTCTCATGGTTCCAACCAAATTTCTGTCTCTGTTAAAGATGATTCAACTGGAAGTTATGGAGGTGTCAAGCTCAATGGCTCTAATTACCGAACCTGGAAGAGGATGATGGAGGCTCACCTTTGTGGAATCGATAAGGTGGGCTATGTTGATGGTTCGATTACTGAACCACAATTGCAGCCAACAATTATTCAAAATGGAAGACTGCAAATGGCTCGGTAACCTCTATTCTTTACAAATCCATGACTGAAGATGTTTCACAGATGATTATGGGGTGTAATACAGCTGAAGAAATCTGGGATAGCCTTAAGGAGATCTACTTTAACGGAACGGATTTTGCCGAGGTTTATGAGTTGAGCACTCAAGCCTCCCGTATGACACAAGATGGAAAACCAGTTGCCATGTATTTTGCAAAACTAAAGGGGATTTGGCAAGAAATTGATCAGATGCGTCCATGTCACATGAAGTGCCCGGATGATGTCAAGATTTATAAGGAGGAGCAGGATCTCATGAGAGTTCATGTTTTTTTGGCTGGCCTAGATCCAATATTTGAGAATGCAAGGAGCGAGTTGCTTCGCCGGACTACCACACCAACCTTGCAGCAAGCCTTTGCTTATATTCGCAAAGATGAGACCCAGAGGGCTGGAACTAGAGTAGTTACTTCAGAAGTTGCAGGCCTTGCAATACAATCAAAGCCATCCAATCCCTCAAGTAATCGGTCACTCTCAGGCAATCGGCCTCCTTCTTCTCTGCGTCCCTCTCCTCAAGGTCCTCCTCCAGGGTTTTCCTCAAATCTGACTTGTAATTACTGCAAGAATCCAGGCCACATCAAAGCAAATTGTTATAGGCTAGTCGGTTTTCCAGCAGGCTACTTTGATAGGTCCCGACCTCAAGACAACAAACCCAAGGGAAAGGCTGCTGTTCACCTTGTTCAAGACCAAGATTACTATGCGGTGACAGAACCAGATTACACCAACTTTGCTGGTAAGGATACCGCATCCGTAAGTCGCGGTGGTAATGGTAAGCTTGGAGTTGCTTTAAAAATTTCTAGCTTTACTGGTGGCAATACTTGGATAATTGATTCTGGAGCATCTGACCATATGACCTATGATCGTAGTTTCTTTCTTTTTCTCAATCCACCCTCTATTTCCTCTGTTGTCAATGCCAATGGTGATTCTTTTCCTGTTTTAGGAATAGGGTCTGTTCGTCTCACCCTTTCTTTGACACTATATGATGTTCTTTATGTCCCTGATCTCTCTCATCATCTTATATCTGTGCCTCAGCTTAATACTCAATCTCGGTGTTCTGTAACATTTTTTCCATTGTATGTGATTTTTCAGGACCTCCTCACCAGGGAAATAATCGGCAGGGGTTATCTGAGGGGTCGACTATTTCATCTGGATTGCATGTTCGCCGGAATGAAGCCGGAGAAGGTAGTCCAAGCAGCGTTGATTTCGACTGGGGTTACTAATCAAGTTGAAGAATTATGGCTATGGCATCGGAGATTAGGACATCCTTCCTTTAGTCCAAGCAGCTTTGAGTACTACTAGGAGTTCTTTTCCTTTTGAGCTTATTCATTCTGATGTCTGGGGACCTTCCCGTGAGTCAACCTTGTCTGGCAAACATTGGTTTGTTTTGTTTATTGATGATTATACCCGTCTTACTTGGGTCGCCTTATTAAAACACAAATATGAAGTCTTCTCTGCTTTCCAAGAATTTTTTGCTCTTGTTCAAAATCAATTTGGAGCCAATATTAAAGTCTTTCGTTCTGATAATGGGGGGGGGGGGGGGGGGAGTTTGTCAATTCTTAGTTTCACCAATTCTTTCAATCTCATGGGATCATTCATCAAACTACTTGCCCTCAAACCCCTGAACAAAATGGGGTGTCAGAAAGAAAGAATCGTCATGTTCTTGACATAGCCCGGTCTCTTCTATTTAGTGCTCATATGCCTAAGTATCTTTGGGGAGATGCAATTCTCACTGCTTGTCATCTCATCAATAGGCTACCTTCCTCTGTTCTCAATGGTAAAACCCCCTATGCTGCCCTTTCAAATCATGTATCTGTCCCTTCATTTTCTAATCTCCTTGCTCGTGTCTTTGGATGTGTTGTGTTTGTCCATGTTCCTAAGAATCAATGGTCCAAACTCGATGCCAGGGCATTAAAGTGTGTTTTTGTGGGCTATGGTGTTAATCAGAAGGGCTACAAGTGTTTTCATCCTCCTACACAGAAAGTTTTTGTTACCATGGACGTAACCTTTTATGAGGATGCATGTTATTTTTCTCCCATCAATCCTTCACTTCAGGGGGAGAAACACACTTTTTTGAAAGAGAAGTCTTGTGGGATTAAAATTCAGCCCATTGAAGCCAATGACACTCCTGCAGAAACAGAAAAGGCAATTGCCGAACAGAACAATGCGAGTTCCGAAACAGAAAAGGCAATTGCTAAATCGTCTACCCTTCACCATGCAACTGCCGAACAGAGCATTGCGAGTTCCGAAACAGAAAAGGTAATTGCTAAATCGTCTACCCTTCGCCATGCAACTGCCGAACAGAGCATTGCGAGTTCCGAAACAGAAGAGACAATTGCCGAATCGTCTACCCTCCAAGAAGGCCAAGCTCCTCCACCCCTCTTAGATACAGATAACCCTTGTCAATCAATCCCTGAGGAGCGTCCCAATCTTGAGGTTAGTGGTGTTTCTTCTAACTCTGATATTGGTGATAGTGTGTATGTTTTGCCTCCTAGGTCCACCCGTGGTAAACCACCTCGTCAATATGAACCAAGTTTAGATGTTAAGTCTAAGTATGCCATAGCTAACTTTGTATCCACCCACCGATTATCCAAATCCCATGCTTCTTTTGTGAATCAAATATCCTCTGTATGTGTTCCCAGTAAAGTGCAGGATGCTCGCAAGGATCCCAAATGGTCTCAAGCGATGAATGAAGAGATGGAGGCATTGGAGAAGAATAATACTTGGGAGTTGGTGCCACCTCCACAAGGAAAGAGAGTCGTTGGATGTAGATGGGTGTACACTATCAAACACAATGCAGATGGTTCAGTGAACAGGTATAAAGCAAGACTTGTTGCAAAGGGATATACTCAAACATATGGCGTGGATTATGAGGAGACCTTTGCTCCAGTAGCAAAGATTAACACTGTTCGAGTATTGATGTCTCTAGCAGCTAATCTAGATTGGCCCTTGCAACAGTTTGATGTGAAGAATGCCTTTTTACATGGAGAGCTATCTGAAGAAGTCTATATGGATCTACCACCAGGATATGAGCAAGCACAGGAGGTAGATTTGTGTGTAAGTTAAATAAGTCCTTGTATGGACTCAAACAATCACCACGAGCTTGGTTTGGAAGATTCTCTCAAGCTATGCGTCGTTTTGGGTACAAGCAGAGCAACTCTGACCATACATTGTTTCTGAAACGCTATGAAGGTAAATTAACTGCCTTGATTATTTATGTTGATGATATGATAATTACTGGTGATAATTCAGAGGAGGTTGAAAGATTAAAAAATCTGCTTGCATCAGAGTTTGAGATGAAAGATCTTGGTTCTCTTAAATATTTTTTGGGGATTGAGGTCGCCAGGGGGAGTTCAGGAATTTTCTTGTGCCAGAGAAAATATGTGCTTGATTTGTTGACAGAGACAGGAATGCTAGGGTGTAGACCTGCTGATACTCCTATTGAGCAGAATCATAAACTGGCTGAGTATCCTAATCAAACTCTGACAGAGAAGGCTCGCTATCAGAGGTTAGTTGGCAGATTAATCTATCTCTCACATACTCGGCCAGACATTGCATATGCAGTTAGTGTTGTGAGTCAATTCATGCATAATCCAAGTGAAACTCATATGGAAGCTGTGATCCGTATTCTGAGGTATTTAAAGTCTGCACCTGGAAAAGGCTTGATGTTTTCAAAGCATAATCATCTGGATATTAGTGGTTATACAGCTGCAGACTGGGCAGGTTGTGTTACGGATAGAAAATCCACTTCTGGTTACTTCACTTTTGTAGGTGGTAATCTTGTTACTTGGAGAAGTAAGAAACAAAAGGTTGTGGCCAGGTCAAGTGCTGAAGCAGAGTATAGAGGTATGGCTCATGGAGTTTGTGAATTACTTTGGTTGAGAAATTTACTTCGTGATTTGGGATTTAAACCCAAACGAGCCATGGATTTGTATTGTGATAATAAGGCAGCGGTGGATATTGCTCACAACCCAGTTCAACATGACAGAACTAAGCATGTTGAGGTTGACATACATTTCATTAAAGAGAAGCTCGATGCTAAGCTTATCTCTTTTCCTTTTGTCCACTCAGAAGAACAATTAGCTGATGTTCTCACAAAGGCAGTATCGAGTAAGGCATTTCATAACTCACTTGACAAGTTGGGCATTCGTGATCTGTATGCGCCAACTTGAGGGGGAGTGTTGGCGTGAGTCATGCTTACCTTATTTATGTAGATATTCTGTAATATTCTGTGATATGTAATATTATGTAATATCTGTAGTATTATTAGGTTTACTACTTACCTTAGGAGTAGTACTTGTCTTATTAGGCGCAATTGTAATTTGTATATAATTTATTCTTGTAAGGTGAATGAGATATCGAAGTTATTCAGCCAAAATTATCTCTTGTTTTGACTATACATTCACTTCCCCTTCTTTCTATTATGATAAATCCGCTTTACGGAGGTAATTAACTTACTGGACTCAGTGGACTGAAAGGAGAAGGATGAAGTAGCTCGACTATAAAAGGAGAGGGTATAGAGATCGACCATCGGGAGAGGTTATGAAATAAACAAAGTGAAGGGGAAGTGAAGTGAAAGAGGTTACGAAGTAAAGGCGGAATGCCAATCAGCGGACTATGATCCATTACAAATGTGTGAATTTGTGTTGTACATTATTTGAAGTGAATAGTTATATATCAAGATGTTCACAGGTGGTTACTAGATAACTATCAAAGTCGATTTCAAACTGGATTGTAGTAATGAATTTCTTCAATCGTCTTTATATGGTACGAAACATTAGTACTGTAGTTGACATAGAGAAACTAAGTTTTGATGACTTCGTTGATTTCGAAAGTGAAGTGACGACCAACAGTATTCTTTATTGGATTAATTGTCTGACTAGGGACTTTAGTTATCCGGAGAGTCTTCAGTACACGGCCGTGTACATACACGGCCCATGTGCTGCACACGTGATACCGAAATTGATGGACGGCGTTAGTGAATGGGGGTTAGTGAGGAAGAAAAACGCGGCAGACCAAAAACAGAGAACGCAGTGAAACAAAATTTTACCATAACCAAATGTTCATACTCCATACACCTTCGAATTCGCCTTCGACCCTCTCTCCCACTCCTACTTCCTCCAGAATCCTCAAGCGCTCTCCGATTCGTGGCAGCTCGGTCCTCCTCTCCCTCTCGCTAACCCCGACAACGCCAATATCATAGAAAGGTTCCAAGTTCCTGGCGTTAATTTTGTATTCAATTTTACAGTTTAATTCGAAATTGGGTGTTTCAATCATTTATGTGTTTTCAAATTTGCAATTGGATCCGGACGAATACGACATTGTAGTGAAGCCGATTGAAGGGTTCGTATTGTTGGTAACGGCCAGTTCGTCGGTGAAGGTAACGATCAATGATGCAAAAGTTTTTATATATTGGTTGAATGAAAGCTTTGGTATATGTATTAATTAATCTATCTTCAAATTTTTCAAGGCTTTTGACTTCTTTTCAATTTCAATTGAACAATGAGGGAATTGATTACATAATTGCTCTTCTTTACATATTAAAATAGCTCTCCTAGTTTTTTTTTTTTTTTTTTGCTAGGAGAGTGTTTTGTTAGTTGTAGCTATTTGGCGATTTTCTTTATAGTCCATCTTTTCTTTGAAGTAAATTAGGAATTTTTGGCTCTTGCCATAGTTGGGTGAATTGAAATGAAAGAAATCTCAGTGAAAGCTTGTCCCTTTTATTGAAGAGTTACAGACAAATTCTGGGTTGTTTTCTCTCATTAATTTCAAAAATAAAAACATGAGTGATTTACTGCACCGATATGGTTAGAGTTGAGAGTTAAGACTGTTCACTAATGAGCAGCACATAAGGTGGTCATTTCTTGTCTAATGCCTGGTATTGCACGGAATACCTCTTTCGTTTATTCAATGGATGTCTTTCTGACACATAAAATAGCATCTGTTTGCTGAAACTTACAGTGAATGCTTGGCAATTAAATGCAGATAAATTCAATGTAGGAAACAATATCATGTAAACTTGTCTTTAATTCAATGTTTGCACTGATGGCATGCAAGAAAGGTAGCTTGGCAAACTCGGGGTTTAATAATTTCCTCTGAGTTGCTATGAACCACTTCTGGTTACTTGCCTCATTCAATAGAGATTTGCACTGATAGTTTTATGTACTTCAATTGCAAGGTGTTGCATTCCCAATTCAACAATTTTGGTCATAATCATAATGCAAATAGCTGTTAGTATTGCAAATATATAAACAATGATGTGCCTATTTTTTTTAGGTGATGTGTCTGCACATTGTGAAAATCATGACGGGAATGACTTTAAAATGCAGTCAATGCACCTATTGGAGCCTATGATCAGTTTGTTCTGGTTCAATAATCACAAGAGATCCACAGATGGGGCAGTTTTTAGAAATGAGATGGGGGAATTTAATGGGTGCTTTTGCAATACCAGATATAAGGATTTTTTCTCCTTTGACAATGGAATTTGATGGCTTGGAAAGCAGGGTATTTGAAATTGGAATTCTCCGTCTTGAAGTGGAGATTGATAGTATAGAGGCTAGTAGCTTGGTAGTCTCTAACAAGATGTGTTGGCGGCAAAGAGGGGGTTAATAGTGTCGCTCTTATTTTATCAAACATCCCCAAAGGGACCTGAAAGTGCTGTTGAAGAAATCTGGTGCACCCAAGGTCTGCTTCCAACCAAGGGAATGCAACAGAGTGGTTCATGTGTTAGCTAGATTCATAGTGAAGGAACGTATTGATATATTTTGTATTGAAATTGGGCCTGAATGGCTTATGAGATTGATAAATATCAATGCTAATATTTGTAAGTTTGTAACCCTTCCAATGATTAATGAATGGTTACCTTTTTGTTCATTTAGTGGATTTTAAGAGAACGATAGCTGTTTTTTTAACCACGGGAAAGTTGCTAAACTTTCTTTTCCCAAATGTCTAAGCATATGATTAAATTGCTAGTCATGGCCAACATGTTTTTGCAGCAAAAATGCTAAGATAATGTTGCTCTGATACTAGATTGTGCTTCTCTACATTCAGCTACCAAAAAGCAGTCGACTGTCCCATATTGAGGCCTATTGACATTGGCTTCTATTCTTCTTGTAGAAGTCAGAGAGGATAAAGCAAGTTTCAAGCATCAATTGATTCCTGCATAATATGGATTGACATCAGTAGCCATCTTCTCTGCCTCTTACCCGTCTTTTACTGCAAAGAAACCATGAGGGAAAAAAAAAATGAAGAAAATGTACCTAAATGCAGCTATCACTTAAAGTAAAGCAAGAAGCAAAGAAATAATTCCAAATAGAGCAACTTCTGGCTGCACAAATGAACATACAGATACACAAAGATAGCTTCCTATAAATGTTTATAAACAAAAGCTAACCATAAACAATGAAGAAAATGTACCTAAATGCATCTATCACTTGTCAAATCAAGAAGCAAAGAAATTATTCCAAACTGAGCAAGTTTTGGACACTCAAATGAACACACAGATGCACAAAGATAGCTTCCAGTAAATGATTACTCCAAAATCCCTTGTGTTTACATTTTCACAAACAATCAAACCCACAAGAATCTACATTGAAGCTAAATTGCCATGACAAAATGATTTAGGATCGATAATGCTAGAATCAAATATACATGTTTCTAACAAAGACCAAACTTCACTAAGCTAGGAAACCAAATCTCTATACAGAGGAAACTAGTATTGATTAATTTCTGATTATGCTGAGAGATATCATACATTATTTAAAGGTCAGTTTCTGGTCAGGGAACTATCCATTTCTAGCATGTTGAGAATTTCACAGGAGCAAATTAATCAATGTACAAAATATAAACACGAGAGACAGAGGTTACCAAATCATATGGAAAACAAAGCTTGGGCCATTAATCATAGGCTCATTTGTATAAAATTACACCACTCCATGTCCCACTGTTACTCTGAAGAGGAAAACTGAAAACCAAAAATGAATCCTCTTTTGAGACAATTAATTCCAAATCAGAGAGAATGCAACTGCAGGTTCGTTCATTGAGCGAAGAATCGCCTTATAATCACAGAGCGAGGTTGATGAAATCGCTGGTGCTGAACGCTTGCTTTGGGGACACCAGTTCGTTAAATTTAACCCAGACCAAATTAGAATAGGGACATGGGCAATGGGTGTCGAGTAAAGGGAAGCTGCGACCAAAGAAGTGGAGGTCAGAGCTGGGAATAGAAATGAAACGAATCTGATGGTGGAAGCGCCCTTAGCTGAAAGGAATTGGGAGGGCTTAATGAGTATATCTGGCTGGGGAAACAATATGGTGGGAATCTTAAGTCTACTTCAAATTTTGGGAGGGCTTTTTCAATTTTGGCCGCCATTTTTTTGTGATTGGAGGCGGGTAAGCTTCCCCTCCCCAGGAAATTTGTAAATGAATACGTGTCAAGAAAACCCTTATGCTTTAATAATTGCCCAATTGAATTGCAATCCCTATTTAATAATATATATTATATTATTATTCACGACAATAGTTTTTTTTTTTTTTTTTTTTTAGGAACACGACAATAGGGTTTCTTATATCAAATGTAAAAATGAAAAATAAAAAAAGTAGTATACAGCATATATTTTAGGGTTAGCTAGGTCGTTTTCTGAGTCGGTAGGTTTTATTGGTGCATCGACCCTATACGTTTCATAATAAAATCAAAATACATATTAATATGCTGTAAATAGATGGGTAATGTCAAATTTATCGATTTTCAATTTTGATTATTTGGATCGCACAAAATCCTTATATGTCTATTAATGTGGTCTAATTTGTTTATTAGTTGTATCAAATAGTATATCTTCCATGAGGAACAATGTAGAGAAAATATACTCTATTAAAATAGACCGTTGGATGTTGTCACGATAAGAATATATGATTATGATCAAAATTTCAGCTATTTTCGAAGTTGTTTGGGTCTTGATCTAGTAGGTCAACTCTAAACCCTAAATAACACATAAAACTAATATGCTCATAACCGCTCATTCACAACTTATTTTTTTGATCTGTCAGCTCTCACACTCTCGTGGGTATGAGCTATATCAGCTAATGTAAACATTTCGGGAAGTTGATCTCCTCATGGTTCAACTCCCCTTAGGGAAGTAAAAGCGTATAAAGGGTTGACCGCTTTATTTAATGTCCAGATGGCGGTGAATCGGGTTAATTTTTTTACAAAATACCTATTAGTATGCTATAAATAGATGGGTAATGTCAAATTTATCGATTTCCAATTTTGATTATTTGGATCGCACAAAATCCTTATATGTCTACTAATGTGGTCTAAATTGTTTATTAGTTGTATCAAATAATATACCTTCCATGAGGAACAGTGTAAAGGAAATATACTTTATCAAAATCGACCGTTGGATGTTGTCATGATAAGAATATATGATTATGGTCAAAATTTCAGTTTTTTTCGAAGTTGTTTGGGTCTCGATCTAGTAGGTCAACTCTAAACCCTAAATAACACATAAAACTAATATGCTCATAACTGCTCATTCGCAACTTATTTTTTTGATCTGTCAGCTCTTATACTCTCGTGGGTATGAGTTATGTCAGCTAATGTAAAAAATTTGGGAAGTTTATTTCCTCGTGGTTCAGCTCCCCTTAGGGAGGTAGAAGCATATAAAGGGTTGACCGCTTTATTTAATGTAGAAATGACAGCGAATCGAGTTAAATTTTTACAAAATACCTATTAGTATGCTATAAATAGATGGGTAATGTCAAATTTATCGATTTCCAATTTCGATTATTTAGATCGCACAAAATCCTTATATATCTACTAATGTGGTCTAAATTGTTTATTAGTTGTATCAAATAGTATACCTTCCATGAGGAACAATGTAGAGAAAATATTCTTTATCAAAATCGACCGTTGGATGTTGTCATGATAAGAATATATGATTATGGTCAAAATTTCACCTTTTTTCGAAATTGTTTGGATCTCGATCTTGTAGGTCAACCCTAAATACTATATGAAACTAATATGTTTATTCTCAACTTATTTTTTCGATTTGTCAGCTCTCACTATAAAATTTCACTAGTTAAATTACATACAATTATTTTAGTGTGCCGAATGGATCGTTTGAACGCTAATATGGCTCATCTCGATTAACATTGAATATACGCGATACGCTAGTTACCTTTTTTTTTTTTTTTTTTGGAACCAAATCAATTCTCATTCAACTCAAGCCAGAATGAGACGGATACATACCTTCCCTTGCCAACTCTATGGGCAAGTCTAGGACGTCGCATGCTAGCACCACTCATTAGACAACCAGTGCTCACTTATTTAAAAGCGAGCCTATACATTATGAAAAAACATAGTAAATAGGCTAAGTCTAAAAAATAAAACTTAAAATTGGGCAAAAAACATAGGTGCACAAGAGTGCTTAGAAGCCCAAGACCCTGACTGCAAACCCTAGGCCCAACAACGAAAGCTCAGATTCATCCAATCTTCACAACTTGCACACCGCTCATACGCCGACAGCTGCCCACCCCCGCCGTAGACCACCACCTCAAGCTGTCATCCTGCCTCAAGAAAGACCACCGTCATGCTCCGCCATCAAGGCTTCCCTTGCGCCATAGGTAGATCTAGGGACGAATCCCCATACATCCAAGCCGCAAGAAGCCTTTTCAACGATGCCCGCACAGTCGCTGCCGCCATCTGGGACCGAACCCATTTCGCCGCTGCCCTCATCCTTCCTGAATAAGTGAGCATGAAGCTAGTCCGCCGCCGCTTCGATCCGAACAAATCCAAAAAAACCTCACTGCCAAACCGAAGGCAAAGCAAAAACAGAGGTCAGTGGACCATATTCCATCCATCACCCGTTCGGCAGCATCACCATGTCGGCGACACCACCGGACAAGAATCGCTGAAAGTCGGCCTTGGATTGGCTGCCTCTCTTCGTTCGTTCTCCACAGCGAGAGCGACTTTTTAACTCTGTGCAAAATAATTTAGGGGCTCCCTCTTATACACTAGTTACCTTGTTATGTGGTGAGCTAGGAGCCTAGGAGTAATTTAAATTATTATTATTTTTTTTTATCAAAAAGGTTAAATTAATATTAACTATTCAATTAAGTAAATTTTACTTCTAGTTTTGGTGAATAATTTCTAAAATTGGAGTTTTGTATCTTTGGAAATAAATTTGTTTTGATTTAAAAGGTGGGACCTTAAACGGTAGGAAAATAAAACAGTTTTGAGATAAACACCAAATGAATAAAAATGAGACCAGAATGAGGGTCGCCAAAATGAGACCAGAAAACAACAACAGTTACAAAACATTTTAGATGAAACCAAAATAGTCATTTTAGATCGATGAAATCGGAACAGAAATTTCAACTATTTTCGTCGTCGTTTGGGTCTCGATCTAATAAGTTAACCCTAAACCTTAAATACCAGATAAAACTAATATACTCATAACCGCTCATTCACGGCTTCTTTTTTCGATCTATCGCCTCTCCCACTCTCATGATTATGAGCTAGATCAACTAACGCAAAAAATTTGGGAAGTTTATCTTCTCATGGTTCAGCAGCTTCAGCTCCTTTTGGAGAAGTATAAACATATAAAGAGTACGTAAACCGCTTTGTTTGATACTGAAATGACAATTGGATTAATTTGGTCATCATGAACAAATTTTTTTTTAAAACTAATGATGTGGTGGATGAACATCTCAATTTATTAGTTTGACCGTTGGATGATATAATATGGAATTGAAGTACCTACCTACAATAAAAATATTAGCCATTGTCATCGTTGTTCTGATCTTGATCAATATTGTCGAACACAATAAAAGAACTACTCAATGTCAATAACTCTGTCATCATTCTTGTTGTTAACGCATTGTTTGGTCCGCACTCTCGTATGCTTAAACAATTAAACTATATCAATGATTTAAAATAAATTTGAGAGAATGACTGTAATCATCAAAACATTAAATTAAATGTTATAATGAGTTAAAAATATTTACAGTTATAGTGAATGTTAACCATTTACTTTTAGAATTTTAATTAAGTAAAGGATGGAGTTCGGAATAATAAAATTTAACTTTAGTTCTTATTACTTAATTAATACTGATATTCAATCTATCAACTTAAAAATATTTTGTTATAAGAGCTTTATACACCTAAGTTGGGCCAGAGCAGTGATCAGCTCTACACCCGGCCCAAATAGAGGCCCAAACCCGTTCCAACCAAAATCTGAATCCAATCACTCCCGACAGTCCGACACCAAACCCGGACCTCTGTGCCTTCCATTCCGGCGGCACGCCAGCCGGCGCTTCTTCTCAGCAACAGACCTGACTTTTCCACGCATCCTTCTTCGTCTCAGCCGTCCAGCATGGACTGGAAGTCTCTGCTGCAAACATGGTTGATTCTTGGACTCTGTTCATCTGCTCAACCAAGCAAAAATAAACAGAGAAATGAATTATCGGACTAACGGACTAACCAAATAAGTAATAACTACAGCTAGATCAGATTCCATACAGGAAGGACGGGATTCATGGTTTTAATTCAAGATGACAAAACTTCAAATCACAAAGTACTAGTGCCAAAAGGTTCAATTTTTCTTAATAAAATCATGAAAATCGTAAGAGACAAAAGAACAAAGGCACCCTTTGATCAAAAGGGGTTTGTTTATTAGAAAATCAACCTGCTTTTGGTTGGGCAGATGGACATCAAGGCACCCAAAGAATCTGAGCTGCTAAACCTCTTCATGATGACTCCTACTGAAACTGGTTGAAATTTGTACGCAGCCGATCCTCTCACTCGATTAGAAAAAGGGCGGTTGATCTGGACGGACTCGGGTCTGGTGCATATCTCTCTCTCTCTATCTCCATCTTCTTCTTCCTCTCCGATCTTCGTTTTCCCACTCTGGATAGCAACCCACGCAACGGTTTAGCTATTCGTTTTTTACCATCCAATTTTTTTTACATAAAGAGAACACAGACGTTGACTGTCAGACTAAGAGTTAGTTTGAATCGATGGCCGAGATGACTAGAAAGCTGACCCCACACATTGGACGTCTCAGATTATACCACGTGTCTATCAGGCACTCCGTGTACTTCCACCACCGTGTATTGAAGAATTTTCGTTAGTTATCCGAAAATAAGATATGGTTGGTTTCATGAGGTGCAAATCAAGTCGCTATACAAAGGGTTATTGTTTATGAAAAATAATAGAAAATATACGATGATTACAACAAAATAAATATATAATGAAGATATCAAGAATTTTGATATCCCATTAAGATATAAAAAAACAAATCATGGAAGTAAGAACAACGTTTCTAAAGGCCATTTGTCATCTTATTAGTCATATTTCTTAACTTTCCCACAATAATATGAATCAAATTCATGCACACATGTTTTAATTTTTGGCAAGATAGAAGAGGGAATATCACCATCAACTAGGAAAGTCTTTCAGTTTGTTGTTGTTTTTTGTTTGTTTTTTTTTTTTTCTCAGAGAAGCGAAATAAGAGCTAACTCCTCACTTTTATTTAAAATTTTATTGATAAAAAAAAAAGATACAAAAAGGAGGGGGTACTAGGCCAAAACCACTCCCATGAAACACAAAACAACATAAAAAGTACAGAGTTAACAAAAACATCAATAGAAGAAACAAAAAACAAGAGTACTTTAACATTACAAGTACGTGACCAAAGTAAACCGAGGAACTAAGATCTTTATCATAAATTTCTGCAATAAAATCAGGGGGTGGTCATCCCACCAAGACAATCCCATGTGATTTGCTCCATACCCAGCTACCATTTTTTTTTTTTGATTGTTCAATCACACGGTGTCCTCAAAGGCTTCCTAGGCCCAGAGACTAATCCGTGCTCGGGGGATCTTGTCAAAACGCTTCCTCCCCCCTGGCCACCAAGAATATATTGGGATTTAACTCCAATAAGCGTCGGCGGGATTCGAACCCGGGTATGGGGGTTCCACACCTGGAGGCTCTTACCAACTCGACCACCTGTGGTGGTTTATACCCAGCTACCATGTTTCCCTCTCAAAAGATATGTGAAATTCTGAAATTGAGTTGCTTAACAAGATGCAGGCAATTCAACCATATCACAAGTAATCTCTGATGGACTAATTAGGGGAATGAAAGTAGTGAATTACCTCATTGGGTTGTTGAATATACTAAAGTTATTGTTATTATTTATTCAAAAGAATGTACTAATTAAAGTTCAAATGTCTTATGCTTCTTGCTTTTCGATGGGTGTCGCCCCCTGCTAGTTGGCATATATAGCTCAATATGAATGTTGTATGTTGCACTTAGACCAACTCTAAAGGGGTTGGTATTAGGGATGGCAAAAATCCCCAGCAGGGCGGAGCTTCATTGGATACCCGCCCCTAATGGGGGGAGAATTCGGGGACAAATGGGGAATGGGGATGGGGATCCCCAATCCCCGCTATCTAAGATTGGGGATGGGGCGGGGATGGTATTGTGATCCCCATCCCCAAACCCGCCCCAATAATATATATATATATATATATTTATTTTTTATTATATAAATCACAAATATATACATTTATTACTTTACTTTAATGGCTACACTTTTACTTTAATAGTTTTTTTTTTTTTTACTTTTGCACTCACTGAATTATGATTTATGAATTTAATCATGTTTTAATTTTATTTGTTGTAGATTTTGATTTTAAAAAAGACAATATGAGAAAAAAATTATTTTATTTATTAAATTCTTATTGGGGATTTGGGGCGGGTTTGGAGGCTTAGTCCCCAGTGGGGATGGGGACGGGAAATCCCCAATATATTTTTATTGGGGATTGGGGAGGGGATGGGGGTGGAAAATGACCTCGGGGATGGGGATGGTATTGTGATCCCCATCCCCAACCCGCCCCATTGCCATCCCTAGTTGGTATTGTGGTTTGAACCTTTGGTATATACTATTACTTGTACATTACGTGTTCACACCTTATCAAGATTGTGGTGATACTCTATAAAGCAAAATATGTGCATGCAATAAGGAAAGGGAAGTGCAAATTAAGGAAAGGGGAGTGCAAATTTGCGGGAGTGCAACTCCCTAAATTGTAAGGGATAATGACCATTTACACAATTTTAGGATAAAAATTGCCCACTTATCCAAACACTCTAAGAGATTGCCCATTTACCCAAACACTCTAAGAGATCATTTCCCTAATACCCAATTAATTATTTTTTTATTCCTTTTTATTTATTTTTGGGACATTTTTGCCCTCTCCTTCTTTGTCTCTTAGAGAGAGAAGTCATAGGAGACATTGCCGAACTCCGGTGACCGGTGGCCGGCCGCGGACTCCGGTGACCAGAATCCGGCGACCGGTGACCGGATTCCGGCGTCTGAATTTATTGCCCCATAATAATACCCACTAACCATATTATTGGCCCCCAATAATTATATTATTCCCCCCCCCCCAATAATCTTATTATTGCCCCGTAATAATCTTATTATTGCCCAATAATAATCTTATTATTGTCCAATAAATATTTTATTACCCCCCAATAATCTTATTATTATCTTTCAATTATCATTTTATTGCCCACTAATGATCTTATTATTGCCCAACCAAATCATAATAAACAAAACAATAACTTATACACAGAGGAATCCAAAACGCAGCAACTCAGATCAAAACAAACGATACACAGAGGTTTATTTAAAGCCCTCTTCTCTTCTGTTTCTTATCTAAAGAGTCCTAATTCTTTCTGGGTTTAAGAGCAAGTGAGTCCCCTCACTCTTTTTCTGTACAGATGTATTTCTTGGGTGAATCTGTCAAAATTTTGAAATTCAAAACACCAAACATATATTGAGACAAAAATTGACACGAATACCAACAAGCTAAGCTCTCAGATCTACCATGGTTTTTCGACAAAGCTCATATCTACCATGGTTGTGAACGAGAGAGCTACCAAGAGAGCCAGGAGGAAGGTCGCTGCCTCTGCTCCGGTACCACATCTCACTGCAACGACTCTCCGTCGAAAACCTACCCTACCTCCACCGCGGCACCAAAATCCAGACTCTGCTCCCTAATTACTCACTCACCGTGACTTCGTCTCCGGCTTCCGAAGCTTATTTGTCGGTCAACGACTTTCCGGTCGACCCGAATTCGGTTCTGGACGACGAGTCGATGATCATATATATACATCGTCGATTCTTTAACTTGAGTTTCTGGAGGCTGAAGAAGCTTCGGCGATGGCTCCGATTGCTAGAATTTCGGGTCAGCCACACCTGTCGTTCGGGTCAGTTGCGGATCTGCTGAGGAACGGCGAAGCCTCCATGGATGGACGGAGAGAGAGAGAGAGAGAGAGAGAGAGAGAGAGAGAGAGAGAGAGAGAGAGAGAGAGAGAGAGAGAGAGTCTGATCGGAGGGGAGAGAGAGAAGTTTGTAGTTTATTAATTAGATTGGGGGTAAAAATGTCACTTACGTTTAAATTGGGTAAATGGGAGTAAAATTTGGTTAGTGGAGTAAGTGGGAGTAACTTGACTCAAAATTGGGCATTGGGTCAATATCCCAAATTGTAAACCACACTCCCACTTTCTATATTTTATACTTTTATAATTTCTTTTGCATATCTTTCCTATTCTGCCTTTACAAGGACTCTCTCTCTCTCTCTATCTCTCTCTCTCTCTGTGTGGAACTTGTCTACTTCTGCTCTGATGCTTATAAACTTCTCTATTGCAATCCTCATATACTACTTCCACAAAACACAAACCATAACATAAGCATCATATAGAATCCCACAATCATATTCACCAGTTTCTCACAAAAACCCTAAAGAATTTGTGATTCAGATAAAACAAAATCCACTATATCATCACCTCTAGATCTCTCTGTTCGTTTACCTTTATGGGCTATACTAAAGTCCATAGAAAACCATGACCAATTCCGAGAATTTCCCCAACAATCTCATCAAAACCTTCATGTTCAGCTCAAGCAAAGGTGAAGAACCAAACCCAGATTTCAATGGGTTTGACATAAGACCTCTTCACCTTTGCCTTAGGAACAGTCACATTGAGAACCCCATGCTCCATAGCAGCCTTAATCTCATTAACTTTCGCATTCGAACCTTCTCGAGAACTTGCCGCTGCTTCTCTCGATCCGATGCCACTTGCCGTTCTTGTCCTCCTCTATCTTCCTTTCTCTGCTGATATGCAGCACCCTGTCATCTTCAATCTCAACCTTGACCTCTTCTTTCTTCGGCCCCGAAATATCAACCTTAAACACATGGGCTTTTGCCTTCTGGGGTCTCCTTCCAGTCGATCCTGGTGACATGAAAGCTGAGTTTTCTCGAATGTGGAGAGTGATGAGGAAGAGAATTGGAAATCTTTGAATGGGTCCAAGAGATCGAGGCTGAAGATAATGTTTCGTCGAAAATTGGGAATGAGCGACATGGTGAATCGATTGGTTGGATCAGAATGTTTTGAGTATTTGCTTGCTTCACTCATTTGGTTCTCATATGATTAGTTGATCTAGAAATAACGTAAAAGGTTAGTATTGAAAAATCACATGCCTTAAAGATGAGGAAAATATTAAAAAATGAAGAGGGTGTGTGGTTTACAATTTGGGGAGTGCAAATTTCACTCCTGTAAGGAAATACAATGCAAACAATATCCGAAGAGACAAAAAGCTATATATTCTCAAACTGTCATTCCACTCATGTGTATCTAAGCTACAATTACGCTTTTGGGGCTCACATAAGTGGGTGTGGTGTAGAAGGTAGCAAAAATACATAATGTTCCTTTATTGATTTAACGTCGTTCGGGAATTTGGTCTTCAATCTGAAATCCAAACTCGATAACTTAAATTAAAGACAAAATAGTGAATAAGAGAATTGGATCACCCTTTTTCAAAGCGCAAAACTCATGCCAAAAGGCCAAATTCCCCTTTCTCTCCTTCGTTCCAGTTCATTTCTCCTCTTGCAGCAACCTAAAATACACAGAGCGAGCCAAAATCCCTGAGATTGAATGATTCTCTCTAGTAATTGGTGGATGAGAACCTTTGTAACCAGATGAGGAACTTTTTCTTCTTCCTTAGATGATGAATTTACAATTCTCAAATGTTCTCATCTACCTTGTTCCTTATTTTTTGTCACGGCAATATATAGCTTCTGCCGCAACAAATATTGACTACTACAGCAACCATTACGTTTTCTCAAGTAAGCATATCTCTTTTCCTATTTATAAGTCCGAGATTATGTATAGATTAAGAAAACGTTATTTACCTAGAAATTCAAATGTTCTAAAATATCAAATCCCCTCGAATGGAATTTACAAAAAGGGCGCTTTGACAATGGAAATGGAATCCAACAATATTCACCTGCAGATGCTCAAACAATCTGGCACTCTCAACCATTCTCAAACTCTTCCAAATCCAGAATTTCCTAGAACCATGACCTAGAAGTCATCCAATTCTCTCATTGCCATGTATTTCTAGCTCCCACACCACGCATCAAGTTGTAAAGCCCTCTTTGAATTTAGATGATCTGAATTACATACAAAATCACCTCATTAATCAAGTTACCGATATAGTTTTGGCCTAGTCTTTGCTCAATTCTCAAATGAACCCTCACCCAAGTTCTTGTGGGTTGACCTGCATATATATCATATGGCTTTATTAATGCATGGTTTATCAAAGGTTTACTTTTTTGTTTGAATCTATCATGCTTTCTCCTGTTGTACCACAGAAAGTCTTTTTAGACGGGTGCAATGTGATATACCACTACATCTCCCTAATTTTTCTTTTTATCGTGTTCACTGTGAAGCTAATGGAGATAATAATCTACCCTGCTTTGCTCTTTTATCTAATAGTTATTTTTTCCAGAGCGTTGTTCGAACAGAGAGAGAGAGAGAGAAGGTGTTTTCTTTAAAGAAAAGCAAGGATGCCATTATTCCGACATAATAAGCTAATGATCAGAATAATCCATATACATGATCATTCATCAAGGATCATTCTTCCAATAAATTCATTCAAATCAAACAGCTTTTAATCATTATTGATTACATAATCATCATTTCAAATTTATTTGAGAGACTGTATTACTCTATAAATTGTAGACATAATGGAATGACCTAGTGATCTCCGAAATTGACTGACTTTTTTCAACGATAATCCTTGTAATGAAATCTAAAAGATCAATGTGCGGTTCCGATTATCAAATTGTATAGCAAATTAGCTAAATAAGCATATCCTCAAAAAAAATAGATAAAAGAGGACGTTCTATTTGAAAGGGCATATATATAGACACACACACACTAAAAGATCCTTTTTTTGATAAGGGGTCACTTGAGAGATTCAATTTTCGATCACATATTAGAAAATTGACTGTCAAATTTCTAAGTCTCAATAAGTGGATCACTTAAGCAAATTTTCAACCAAATTGAAAATCATTAAGGTATTCATATTCAGGATTTATCATTATGAAAATGAATAGTTCATGTTGGCCAAATTTGGTTCATGCATTGATTTGATCTAGTTAGGTAACTTAAAGCTTAAAATTGCATAAGTGACCTACTTATAGAGACCTAAAAGCTAAAAACGGTTGAGATGCCACTATATAATTGAATAGTGGGTTTCAAAAGCGATCTCTTAAAATGATAAATATATATATATATATATATATATATATATATATATATATATATATATATATATATATATATATATGTGTGTGTGTGTGTGTGTGTGTGTGTGTGTGTGTGTGTGTGTGTGTGTATAGAAAAATTATACAATATGTTAACATATGATACACATAAAATTACCACTTTTAGGAAGTGGTAAATATTATATGAAATAGAACACATATGAGAAATGTTAACATGCAACAGTCTTATTAATCTTATAGGTCACTCATAATATATGATTCGTGCTGAATTTCAGTCCCATTCGAAAATTGTTAACCATTTGATTAGACATTTACCATTCAATTATATTTGACGTTCTATATTTGTCAATAATCACTACTGCAAGAATGTTATCGCACAACATTCATCAGATAACGGAACAAAGGTTGCCTGTTATATGTTCAAGTGAACACTATTGTACAACCCTATTAGTCATGTTCTGTTGTGTGAATGTCAGCAAATTAATAACTTTTTTCACAGAATTACATTGCAAAACATAATTAAGTATAGTCCGTTGTTTAGTCTTACAAAATTGTTGAGTAAAAATTGCACACAGTGAGCGAAAATGTCACCTAACATAATTTTACTCGTATTCATTTAGTAAATAGTTTTAATTATTTCGGGTTCGACCCATTCAAGACAGAATGTGTCTCTTAATTACAATCCCTTGTTACAGGGAAACACCATTTGATTCCATTTATGAAGAAACCAATTGTAGGGATGTATGTGATAGGAGCATTTTAATGCGACGTTTTACTTGCTTTTCCCTACATTCTTGCGTTATTTCCTTATTAAAACTCTGTTTAGGAAAGTTTCCATTCTTTGATTGGGAAAGTTCCTATTTTGTAGAAAGTTTCTATTTTTGTAGTTTCTATTTATCATTTGTAGTAAGTTTCCATTTTTCGGTAGTTTCTATTTTTCATTTTTAGAAAGTTTCCCATTTTCAGTTTAGGAAAGTTGCCATTTTTCATTTTAGGAAAGTTTCTATTTTTCTTATTAGTTTCTATTTTCAGGACCTCCGAGCTAAAAAGTGGAGATGAACTCACAAATGGAAAGAGGAGCTTGCGAAAGTCAAGGGGAGCAAAAATAAGGAACAATGAACCACAGAAATGAGCAGAAATGAAGAAAAGAAGTTTTCCTGCTTCAACCAGGAAACTCTGCGAAAAGGAGGAAAACTTACCAATGAAGTTTCCAACGTTACTATTAAAAAGAAATGGAAAGATAATGTGTTTTGACGTTGGAAAGAGACAAGGCTTGAAGTTGAAGCAACAAGGCCCAAGAACCCTACAAGTTGAAGTGGATTTTCGGCAAAATGGATCAAGGCCCATGAAAGCCCATGGAATTAGGGTTTGTGACGCATGGAACAAACCCTAGAGATGTTTGCCGTCCAAAGCCTAGAGATAAACAAGGAGTTTTCCGTGAGAAAAATCAGAAAATAATAAGAAGATTTCGTGGAGATTTTATTGGGAGACTTTCAAGGAAAGGGAATATGTGTTGAACACAAAGAGCTCTAAAAGGTGTCTAGATTCGTTCCCTATTTTCTTTAAAGGAAGTTTGGCCGAAATTGAACTACAAAATCAGAAAATATCTCTATACATTTCGGCCAAGATATTAGGGAATTAAAATGGAGTTTTGTGATTGGTTGGACCATATCATAGGGCTTATTTGGCAAGCTATTATTGGAGGAAATTATGTGGCATTTTCAGATAAAATTCTATGGAATATTAAAAAGAATGTCAAGGCTTGGAGAGCAAGAATTCGTTCCCTATATATACTCCCTCAATGAAGACGTCTAGGGTCCTCTCCTTTTTTTTTTTACACTTTAGAAAAAATCAGAATATTGTTCTTCTTGCCGTGAGCTTTTGAGTCCTTTCTCCATCCTCTAGTCATCTCCACGAGTTCAAGCAAGGCCAAAGAAGAAGAAGAGAAGCCGTGAGCATCACCATTCATATCCATCCTTGAAGCTTGCTTTCGAGTTTCAAGAAACCACAACGTGAATCATCCATTTCATCTTCATCCACGGTGTAATCCGATTCTCCTTTGTAACCTTTGCTTTGAATTTCGTTGGTTATGAACTAGTTGACATATATGTTTGAACAAATTATTAATTCTGAAATTTTATGATTAATTGAGGAATTTTCAGATTCTTGTATTGCGATTCAAAATTGCTTATGTGTGATTGTTTGATTGAATTTGTTTGATTGATAACTCTTGTATGTTAATTCTAAATGGTTCGAAATTTTTAGGGTTTATGTATGAGTGGTGCTACGAATTTAAGAACATGAATCAACTTTTTGGTTTTGTGTTCTTAAATCGATAAGTAGTAAAGGTTTTGTGCAAAAATCGGATTTAATCAAAGAGGATTGCAATTAGGTGTACTTTTTCATACTAAGTTGCACACTTGAGTTGATAGCCTTTCTAGGTGCTTATTGCGTTGAACATGTCTTGATTGACTAGCTTTCTAGGGCTTGAATGCATGTTTGATAGGATTAGTCTTTGTGCTTTCACTTAGATTAATTAGCATTGAAAAGTAAAATATGGGAAATTGTTTGCTTTTAACGTTTCACATGATCAACTCCTCTTGCATGACTTTGATGAACAATGTTAGAAATTGAATCGATTTTAATCATAGTTTTGGTTTTGATCTTTGTTCTCTCATTCCATTTGTATTTTTATGTTTTTGCATTTTAATTGTTTTGTTAACTTAGTTTTGTTAACTTAGTTTTATTTTCGAAAAACCAAAAACAAAATCCCCCTTTTTCGTGTAAAATGTTTATAGTTGTGAATATCTTTGTGAATATTGTACTTTGTTTTAATTTTAATTGTTTAATTGTTTGACAATGACAGGTGTACCCTCAATCCCCGGAATAGAACGATCCCTATTTGCTTATACTACTAACGATATTTCAGGGTTAAATTATGCGCTTGCTTTGAGCGTATCAGTGTGTGTTTGTTTGTTTTTGCGGCTGCACCCGAATATCTGAATGGGTTTCCTACGTACCCTTGGAGAGGGATCAAGCCATTTGTAGTTCAAGAATTTCAATGGGTAAATGACCCATTGGAGGGTATTGTTTTTTGGAATGAGAATAGTGTTTGGACGAATTTGGTGTGAGTGAACCAGGGATTCGATTTGTGTCTAAGGTCATTTTGGGAATGATTTGACATTTCTGGTGTTTGGATGAATTTGACATTTGACTAGTGGAGTCAGGGATTCTGTTTGGATGAATTTGACTGGTGGAGTCAGGGATTCTGTTTGGACTTGCGGTTGCATCTAGTCGGGTCTCTAGATTGCCTACATACCCTTGAAAAGGAATCAAACCGTTGTAGTTCAAATGAATTTGTATTTCTGGTGTTGGAAGAATTCAACTGGAGTTAGTGATTCAATTTAGGACTAGCTGAATTTGACTGGTGAAGTCAGAGATTCTGTTTGGATTTATGTGAATTTGACTGGTGGAGTCAGGGATTCGATTTGAAATTGTAGTTGCATCTAGTGGGTCGCTAGATTGCCTACATACCCTGTAAAGGGATCAAACCATTGTAGTTCAGAGAGAATTGGTGTTTCTGGTTTTGTACCAACTTTTGGGTTTGACGGGTGTATGTACTTTTTTGAACCCGTCAAATGTATTTCTTTTGGACACCCAATTTGTTAGAGTGTCTTTTGACTTGATCCGGGGACCCGATGTACCGAGCTTTGCAGTGGGCCCAAGATTTGAAATGGGCTTTATGCTGCCTATGCTCTTGTCAACGAACAAGTTAATAGGGCTCAAGCTTCAAAGGTAAATTGTTTTGAAGTGGGTAGTGCTTCGAAATTTGTGGCCAACCCATAAAACTGATTTGGACACCCATCTTTTCTTTCCGGGCCTTTTAGCTTCATTCCGCGTCAGGCCCAATAGAAACTCGTCGATCTGTTGGTGTGCAGTGTTAGCGGGAACCCAATTTGATTTCTGGTACAGTACACCATTCTGAATGTATATAGCACCGTTTCGATTAACATAATTGCCACCATGAAACAAATGTTCAGATTTGAATTGCTATTCTAATTAAGCTTTGTCCCTGAACACTTAAAGGTGTTCCCATTTGCTATCACACCACGTCACCACCACTTTGATTAAAAGCACTTGTCACCATTCTTTGTCTTCTTAAAATCAAGCTTTGCCTCATGTCTTCTTTCTGACCATGTATTAAACAATTATTACGTCAAAATGGTTGCTCCATTAATTAAATTTGCCACCATGTTTTGCTTTGATTGTCACCACCGTTTAAGCATTCACCCATAATTAAGCTGGCCTCTTTTGTCTTTCTTTGTTAATTAAATTACTACTTCCATCAACAAGGAAAGGAATTTGGTTAATTAACAATTGGTTTCAAATCTTCTGTACAGACTTGGTTGCTTCACTACCACTGCCTCTGTATTCATTTAGTAAGGGGGCAGCTCGACTTCATCTAGTTGGCAAGGTGAGTCTGAAACCTCTGAGCAAATGTCGTTCTGAGCCTGAAGGTTTTGAATTCCTCTAAACCTCCCTTCTGTTTGCAGGTCGCAGAGAAGGTTGGAACCAAGGATTAAGGGTGAGGCTCTTATTGCTTTGCTTGATACAGTTGGTGTTTAGCTTTAGGTTTTGTATTTCTTGTTGGTGCAAAAACAACTTGACTGCAGATTTGTTCACTTTGTGGCGTCGATCATGATCAGCAACAACTTCTTGTCAACTTCAAATAACAATCAACTGAAAGCATTAGTCGACCATGGAGAAAACTTTGGTCGTGTTCATGAACAACCTCAGTTCTCGTAAGTTTTGGTAGGACGACCATGGTAGCGTCATTTTGGGGGGAGTTTTTAGCACTTTAACGGCTGTTCGTGAACAACCAATTTTATGCAATAACTCTTGCAGGAGCAGCACCATTTCGGAGGAGTTTTGAGCATGAAACTTGGCTGTTCATGAACAACCACTCTTGTTTCAATGCTTGAGCATTTGAGGCAGCAACAACGTCAATTTGACAGGCATGGGAAGACTCTAATAGTTGTGGTCGTTCATGAACGGCCTATTAGAGTCTTGAAGGGCTGTAAGACATACGTGGATTAATTGGAGAAGCATGTATCACAGAGAAGGCATATGTATACCTGTTTCTTTTCTCTTTCTTTCTCTGGCGGCTTCTTCTCTCGTGCGTCTCCTCTTCTCTGTATTTCTTTTGTTCTGCTGTATAGCGTACGTTTTCTCCTCTCTGCTGCGTTATGATCTGTTTAATTTATATATCAAAGTCGATGTTGACCGGATCATGTTTGAACTCATATTTGAATTTGAGTGTTTGTAAACCATCTTGATCCTTTAATCTCGAAAGCATGTGTATATATTGACCAGTCAATTCAATTTGAATTTCAAATGGTACTCTGCATGCATGTTTCACGTTTCCATCCTATCATTATCTTTCAAGATTGATAATTGAAGTTTAGTTGGATAACAACATTTTGAATTGTATAGTAGCTGATCACCATTTTTCTTTTGCCCCTTCATTTGCTTTGTCGACATAGAGTCTTCATATGACAAGGAGTCTACTCACCATGTACTGCTAAGCTAAGCTGGGCTTTAAAACTGGACCAACATAATTAATAATTAATTCTTTTTTCTGGTTTCAAGTTTTCAACAAAAATTTAGTGGCAGATTAATTTCCCTCCACTCTCAAGTCATAATTTCCTTTCAAAACAATGAAATTTGGGCTACAAAATACAACAGTTTAGCTATTTCCGTTGTATGACTGAAAACTGAGCGCCAAATTTTGAGGAAGCTCGCTTGAATGGCTAATGTCTTGGTTGCAAGTTTTACTATATACACCTAGTGCAAGATGCAGAAATTATACAACAGATTTTAGCCATTCTGTTGTCTGAACTAGGAACATAGACGGTAAGATTTTGAACCAAAATGAAGTAGGCGACAGTGAAGATTTTAAACCATATGTGTTCCCTCCATATTTTGACATTTATTTTTATGTAATACTCTTGCGACAGTGCAGTACTTTTCTATTGTGTGAGCCACTCGAGAATTTATTGAAGTTTAATTGTGTCCCCATACCTAGCAACAACCAACATCTGTCCAAAAGCAAAAAATTAAAACATAAAACCTCTCATTGATCGTCCGATTTGGATTGCTGTCCTTCACCGTCCTCCTCCGCCTAGGTTTGCCTGGGTTTTGTTTACAGAAATTGAAATGGGTTTGTTGGTCATTGTGTTTCTCTAATGATTGCGAGTTTCTCTTAGATATAGCGTTTACGAGTAATTGTGATTAGATTTAGGGTTTGTCTGACTTCATATTTCGAATTTTACTTCACTGGGTTGCTGAGAAACTGACGAGGAAGTTTTTGAACTTTTGTGGGCTTTGTTCTTTGAGCACTGTGTATGTAGTACATACTATGTACTGTCTCGAATTTTATTTGGAATTGGGTTTTCAGTTTTGTTAAATCGTTAAACTGATGAAGAATGAGAAGCTTTATGCATCTCAGGGAGGACCCATCATTTTATCCCAAGTTGAAGTTTCTAAAGGAGTAAAGGAGATTAAATGTTGTCTGTCAAATATCTCAGATTGAAAACGAGTATGGAAACATTGGTAAAGCATATGGGCCTGCTTCCAAAACCTACATTAATTGGGCAGCAAACATGGCTGTGTCTTTGGATACAGAGGTGCCCTGGGTCATGTGCCAGCAAGCAGATGCTCCTTCTTCAGTGGTAAGAGTTTCTTGTTCACTTTTCATTTGTATTGCATTGGCCTTGTGTAAAATAGCATCCATTCTCACCGTGCTTTCTATACAGATCAACACTTGCAATGGATTTTACTGTGATCAATTCACCCCAAATTCTAACAGCACACCCAAAATGTGGACCGAGAATTGGAGTGGATGGTAAGGAGCCTTTGGGGACTCCACTCATTAGCAAGGCCACCCAGTGTGAGGGGACTCTACTCATTAGCAAATATCCACTTTTTAAGATATACTGTCTTTTTGGATTATGTTGCCTGGGTCCTGAGCCTCCGAAGGATACAAATCTCCATGGAATATGGAAGAAAGTTCAACCTTTTGCTGTATGTTACCTTCACACCATATATCTAGAAGCGCACTGATGGTTATGCTTTACTTATGATAATCTCTACTTCATGTTGGAATCTTGTGCACTTGCAATGATGGTTGTTCATATGCTCCATTGATAAAATATTTTGAATATTCACATCCCAAATGCATATCACCTAAATTGCTTCCCTTGTCCTCTTTTTTGTTTTGTTTTTGGAATCAATTTGACATCCTTTCTGTTTACATATATTGCGCATATCTAGTATGTTTGGCCTCTGGATCTGGATGATGCAAGAGGTCTTTAGGATTCATTCTTCTACTTTACTTTGTCATCTATAACGATGGGTTGTTAGTTTCGCTCATGACCTATGAATTAAGAAAGCTTGTAGGCAGATATTAATGTGGCCTTTGGTCAAACCAGGAAAAAAAAACATGCAGTGATTTGTTCTGTGTTGATCTTTTACAGTACCATGGTGGAACCAACTTTGGCCAGTCTAGTGGAGGACCTTTTATTGCTACAAGTTATGTCTGATGCTCCACTCGATGAGTATGGCATGTGGTATCTCTGTATTAATGCTTTACTATCTATATAGAACTCTTCGTCATTAGCGAGTGTAAATGAACTGACATTTTCTGTCAACCTGATGCTTCGACATCAAGGGGATGGGCAATACTTTAATCTTGAAATGTAGTTTTTATTGTGAGAAGACATACTTATTAGATCATTAACACTCAAAATATATGCTGCTGCACTTCGGCAGATTAATATAAGTTGCTGTCAGCATTAAGAATGCCATAGAGAATCAACTTAACAATTCATTTATGTTGTAGGACTTCTTAGGCAGCCAAAATGGGGTCATCTAAAAGATGTGCATAAAGCGATAAAGCTTTGTGAAGCTGCAATGGTGGCCACTGACCCAACAGTTTCTTTTCTTGGTCAAAACATTGAGGTAGAATCCTTTACTTTTGTTTGAGATTGATTTGTGACTATCATAAGAATATGTAGCTGAACTTCTTCTTGAGTTCTGGTTTTCAAGATCCCAGCCTAGGTGAATGGCTCCATATGGCCATATATATAGTGCGGACTTGGCACTACCTATTTAGTGTTTACCAGCTCAACAGTGCAATAGAGCTTACAACTTAGACAAGCTAAAACTTTTAGAATATCTGAGAAGTGATATCTGGGGATTCTGAACTTAGAGCTTTCTCAAGATGTATTAATTACCTTTTCAGCTAGTCGTCTTTCTTTCAACATTTAAATTTCCTTTCTACATCAATTTGGCAGCATTGATGTCAAAGATGGATATAAAGATGATCTTCACGTGCAATCACTTGGTCATGCTTTTCATGTTTTTGTCAATGGAAAGCTTGCAGGTGATCTATAAATTAACTACTTTGAATTACATATATTTGGTTATACCCATCTGCCCTTTCTGAGTTTCAAATTTTAATTTTATACATTTCTTGTATTTGCTTGGGTTCCTTAGTGTAAATCTGGTGGCTTCTTTGGTTACAATTGCAAATACTCTGGAGAGATCATTCCTAAGATAGGATTCCTCTGAGGAGTGTTGAGGAATGACCATTGCCTTTTCTTAAGTTAGTTTTAATTAGCAATTCTTGTAAACTTTGAAAGTTTAAACGATAAATCTTCTGCCAACTACAGTGCAACAAATCTTTAAAATTGTGCCTCTCATAGGTCACAATTAAACTTAGGGTTTGATCTCTTTCTAACTTAGTGGTCGAATGGTTAGATACTTACAATCCTGAATTTTCAAAGTTAAGAAACTTCTTGACTACCAACCACCACTGTCACTTGGAATTGTTTTCGTTGTTTTATTATTGGATTTCTTTTCTAATTTAATCATTTTCAGGGAGTGGAACAGGCAACAGTGGCAATGCCAAGGTTTCTATGGAGATCCCTGTCGAATTTGCATCTGGGAAGAACACAATTGATCTTCTGAGTCTGACTGTTGGGCTTCAGGTTTGGATAACTGATACTGCAAAACCTGTATAGATTTTCATGCTGCCGCATAACTCAAGATTTTCATGCAACCATGTTTATTGCCAAGTGGATATTGCTATGTGTAGGAGCCATCGTGTATGTTTTTGGAAAGCATTTTCTACTTGTGTGATAAATATCACATGATGTTGCATATGCGCACATGTTTTTGGAACAATCATCAGCTTTTAATTCATGTTCTTGGAATGCTTTCTTTGTTAATTTGGTAGATTAATTATCTAGTTTGGATATTTGGATGTACTTGAAAAATGAAAATTGTCAGTTACTCTAAAGATATGGACCACTGTGGTTTTATTTGGTAATATGTAATGTTTCTGTGGTAATATATATGGAGCATTATTTCTGGAAAAATGTTCCAGGCTAGGTATAACATAATGAACAAACAGCAGTTCACAACAACGTTTTGAGAACCAAGCTCAGATAACAAATCATATATTACCGACACAACTAGTTTATAATGCTCACACAGTGGTTGATAAAAAGAATCTGTTATCTCAATTCTCCTCACACAATTTGTTAAGGCAGTCTCAGTTGTCCGAGTTTCAGTCATACAACACAATACAAAACAACGTGTTGTATGATTGTAAAGGGTTCAAAATTAAGGCTTCTCTTACTACAGTCATTGGTTGTTAGCCAATTTGATTACAATAATCACACCACAACTAACCAAATATATTTGTTGTGTGAACTGACAACCAACAACAAAAGAAAAAATATTATGTTGTATGAGATAACCAACACAAGGAAAAATAACTTTGTTGTCTGAATGAACCAAAACACAACAGCTACAATTCTGAGTATTATTTCTGCATGACCATGTCAATGCCGTGGCATCCCCACTCATGCCATGCCAGGCACATGCCTGCGCAAAATTAGCATAACAGAAATAACTAGTCTATTGAGCTAATGATCCATGTATAATGATGAAATCACCGTTATGTGATTTTCTAATCACACAACACCAAGATAATCGACGGTTAGGCTGGTCGTGATACAACGGTTTTTCACTGTTGTGTGATGACATTTTGTAGTAGTGAATGTTTTACTATTTTAGTATGGTTGAAATTTTGCAGAGTTACTTATCAAATTAGAATTTAAAAGATTGATGGTTCCAGTTGTTGAAATCTATGGTGTTAACGTTACTTCATTTAAAACTAGCGCCATACCCGTGAGATGAACGTGGTTGTTGAAATAAGGAGAATCTGAGTTTTTTTCTTATTCACTTTCTCAATTTTATTTTATTTTGTTTTTTATTTTATTTTACCATAATAACTACTAGCCCCTTAACATGTGCTCCTCACATGTCAATTGGCTTTTATTTTCATGAGAGGTATTGCAATCTTTTGAAATATTATATAGTCAATTGACTATCTTATCCTCATATAGAAACAATTTATTTATTAATATCTATATTATGTGAGGGCATATATAGTAGTTCAAAAATTTAACCATTCCCTTAAGAATTGGCTTAATTATATAAGATTTTAAATAATTTCACTTGAGTTTTAATTTTTATTCTAAATGGTATTATAGGTACTAGCATTATACCCATGCGATGCCAGAGTAATAAGTAGGAACTTGATGTGTTTTAGTCTCAAATTTCTATAACTAAATACAATAAAATTTAGAAAACTACCTGCAGTAATTTTTGGATTGAAATTCTGTTTCTCACTCACTCTTTTTCCTTTTTCTAATTTTTTATATTTGAATTTGGTATTTTACTATAATGACATCTTAGGTTAATTAATTTATTTCATTTTCACAGGGCATATATGGCCATCTAAATTTTAGTGAAGCCTTTGACACCAAAAGAAGGGCCTCCATTTATGGATAAGGCTATGATATTTTAATATTTCTCATACATCAACTATTTTTATCACTTTAAGGACTCATTTCACCACTTGAGGCATGTGGTAGCTAAGAAAATTTATCACTTTAAGGACTCATTTTATCACTTTAAGGCAATTGTATGTATGTTATACATTAATACATTGTAAAATTTCCCCTCCATTTATAGTAGTAGAGATTAATTAATTTATTTATTTCATTTTCCCAGGGCATATATGGCAATCTAAATTTTGGTGAAGCCTTTGACACCAAAAGAACGGCCTCCATCTATAATAGTAGTGATGTTAGTGCAATGTTTAATTGATTGGCATTTCCGAAGCACAACAACCAAAAGTCATGTTTTCATGTAATAGCTTTCTACTCTTGGATCCTTAGAAGAATGGAATGCTTCAATCTTCATGCACAACTCTCATCAATCAAGTATGTCTTGCATACATGTGCATGCTTGTAAAGTGGTTAGGACTGAACTTGCCTTTAAATCCTATTATAGGATGTGATCCTCTTTTCAATCCTATTGTACTGATCTGCGAATTTTCATATGGTTTTATCCAAAGCATTCCAACTTTCTTAAATTGATTTATGGGCTTTTCTAAATGATAATTCTATTTTAATCCATGCTTTTTAAAAGACGTCATAAATCCCATGTACATCAGAAACCCTAGCTCGTACTCTCCTATATATATGTTTCTCTTAGGGTTGTTCAAGGTGTGGAACATATCAAAATATTTGGTTGTTGCCTTCTTGAGAGTTTTCTGTCTTTATCTTCAGAAAGCATTGAGCTAAAGTTTCATGTGAGAATCCTTCATAAGTTGTTCCTTGTTTAGCTTTTGAAGGATGATACGCCTAAATTAAGCGCACAAAATTACCCTGCAAAAGACAATTGTTAGTATAGGATAAGCAGGGATCGTTCAATCCGGGGATTGTTCACAAATTTCGTTAATTGAACAAAACTATATAAAAAAAAAAATAAAAAAAAAGTTGACGCAAAAACTAAATGAAAGGGGGGGGGGGGGGGGTTTAGGGTTTGAAAACGCAGACAATAATAAAAGGAAGAAAACATTGCAATTTTTAGGGTTTCTAAATCAGATGTATGGACGTTGAGAACTTCGTAACCCACCACTAGTTATGGTCAGAGAAAGACAATTTAACCTAATCTTCAATTACTATGGCATGTGAATGAAACCAATCAAGAACTTTAGGATCGCCGCTAAAGCCTTATTTTTCCCAAAATTACTTACAACCGTGAACGCACTGCATCCTAAGCTTGCTTATATGCAATCAAGGTGTAGAACGCTACCCTATCAAATTAACTCATTAAGTACACATAAACACATTAAGCTATTTGGAAAGATTGATTTCAGAGTACAAAACTAGTGAGGAACGTCATCCTAGCATGCATTCTATTTGTTTGATTTCACCTAACATGTAGGCTTTACTACTTTAGTGTTTAAGATCGTGAACACACTACACCTTAAAACTAGCTCCAATTACATGCTCATATTTTAGGTGATCAATCTAAGACATAAACATATAAAAGATTTTATAAAACAAACCAAACAAAGCATTCACAATACCTTGTAATCGAAAAAGAGATTCAAAAGGTAAAAATCCATCACATAACTAGGGTTTCATACTAGTTCTCAACAAAGAAAATTACTCTCTCATAGTCTGGAAATCCAAAAACATATACATATTGAAATTGAAAAGTACAGAAGGAATAAACTGTAGAGGGCAGTAGATATCACGGTCTCACTTTGAATATTCTTCAAGAAAGCTTGAGGCGTCTTCAAAGCATTGAGGCGTCTTCAAAGCAGGAGCACGACAGGATGGTGGAGGATGATCTGATGAAAGACGGAGGTTGCGGCTTCTTCTTGGGGTAGGGATTTCGTGAGCTATGATGAGGAGAGAGTATGGAGGTGAGGTTTCTGATTTAGGGCAGAAGATGGAGTGTATGTGGTGTAGAAAAATGTGGAAGGAGGCCCCTTATATAGGAGTTACAAGTTCAAGGCTTCCTCTTGAAGTTAGGTTAAGTTTTTCCTTCTCCAATTGGAATTCCTCTTCTTGGGCTGAATCCTTGGACTTCAAGATCCTTCACAGCTCATATGGGATGTGTACAAGTCAGAAAATAATCCCCAAGAAGCCTCAAAACAATCTGCCAAGAGATACGAAAGGTAACTGCGCGAAACTTCCTTTTCCTGCCTCAATTAGGATAGCCTCTTTAGCCCATCTTTTGAATAGGTTCCACCTCAACTTTGAACGTGATTTTTAGGCAGGTAAAAGTCTTGATGTTGATCTTCAAAACAGTGCAAAAACCTTCTAGAAATCTTCTCAACTAGTCTTGAAAAGTCTTCAAAATAAAGTCTGTCAGAAATTTCCAGATTTTCCTTATTTTCTTCTCACTTTGACTGGCTTTTAAAATGACCTTGCAGCAATCTTTCTAAACGTTTGTTGATCCTACGATTCCCTATGAAATCATATCCTTAAGTCCAAGCTATAAAATTCCAGAAGACTCTCCAATAACATCTCCAAAAGATGCCTAAAAAATGCTTCGCAGATAAGACTGTTGGAGAGAACTGCTCGAGATGCCTACTTTGTGCAACGTTTCTGACTTCATCCTTGATTCTTCTGACCACTGCTTTCGCTCCAGTTGTAGTACAACATCTGATATTCAAATGTATCCAAGAATTCCTGCCAATGTCCACTCGAGAGAGATATCTTCAAAATGGCTCCCAAATACAGAAGAAAATAAGGCAGATTCTAGTTTCCAGATTTTGCTTCTCGGCAACTGTTTTGCACGAATTCTTCCACAAGCTTTCCTTCTTGTTTCTGACCATGTAAATGGTCATATTTCATCTTTTGCATCACTACTATACATCAGAACCTTAACTTCCCCCAATTGAACTCCTATTTCTCCACGGTTGCTCCACAAAACTGCTAAGAAAATAACAAAATTAGTTTGATCTTTTTAACGAAATAACTAAGCAAAAGTGGAAAGGGTTAAACTATAAATTCGTCACATTTTACGCTCCTATCAAAGGATTATCAAATCCCAAGCTTTTTCTATCAAAAAAGTTTTCTGGTTTTATGATGATTTGTGCCTTGAGGTGATTGACAACTGAGGTGAGAGTTGTGCCATCTCAAGATTGACAAAGGAGAACAAGTTCGCTGATCTGAAAGTAGCAAAGACAAGAAGACACTGCTGCCCACTAGATTGGTTCTAGTAGATGAGTTGTGTAAGATCTTTATATACTTTTCTATTCATATAGTGAATTGTTCACCGACATAGTGCCCGCAGTTGTTTACCTCTTTGGAGGGTTTTACTCCGTCAACAGATCTTGTGTTATGTGTGATGATTTTACTTTGGATGGTTTGGCGAATTGAATAAATCATAACATAATCAAAGATCTGCAGTTTTGATTAGGATTCAAATTATACTGCAATCCTGTATTAGGATGCGAACAGGCCTGCACTCCTAAGACTAATTCCTAAAGTTGTTGACATACTGATCAGTTTTGTTAGTTGTGAGAAATACATATACATTCTGTAATTACAATTGGTACCAAATTAGGTCACTAGATGGACGTAGTGAGATCCTCGAAGGAAACAGAATGGAATGTATAAGTGATCGTGTAGCTGGGTCAACAAGTCACCCTCCGTTTCTTGATGACAAAACAAACTATGTAGCATGGAAGGCTAAGATGAAAGCTTTTTTGTGGGCAAAGGATGTAGCTGTATGGGCTGTTATTGAAAGTGGTTGGGAGTATCCAACTAAGACTGAAAAGGTAGATACAAAAGAGACTGGAGAGGGTAGTTCTACTATTGAAGCCAAAGTTAAGAAGCCTATGAGTGAATGGACTGCAGATGAGAACACCAAGAGTACAAATAATCAGAAAGCATTAAACTCTATCTTCACAGCGGTATCCTCTGATAAGTTTCAGCTTATTTCTCATTGTTGCTCTGCAAAGCAAGCATGGGATATTCTCCAAGTTACTCATGAAGGCACTACAGCTGTCCGAGAATCTAAGCTTCAATAACTTATCCAGCAATTTGAAAATATGAAGATGGGTGATGATGACAAGTTTGCTGATTTCTATGCTAGGCTCAGTGTTGTTGTGAATGGTTGTTTCAACTTAGGAGATCCCATACCTCAACACATGATAGTCAAGAAAGTACTCAGGTCTCTTCCTATGAAATATCATTCCAAGAAGATAGCCATTCAAGAGTCGAAGGACCTAAATACCTACAATCTACAAGAACTGATTGGAAACTTAACTACATATGAGATGGAACTCCCTGATGAAATGAAGAGCAAAAGCATAGCTCTTAAAGTGAAGAAAGACATTGAAGATGAAATTGATCTTGTCACAAGGAAATTTTCTGGAAATTCAGAAAATTTCTCAAGGATAGGAAATCCAAAAGAAGTGAATCAAGGTCTGACTCAAGCTCCAAGAATACAAGAGTAAGAGAAAAGCCGGGTAATAAGGTTTTAAGGTTTGAAAGAGCACCTGAAAAAAGAACCAATAATGCTCCAAAGTGTTTTGCATGTGAAGGTTTTGGTCACATTGCATCTGAGTGTGCAAATACCTTGAAGAAGTCTAAGAATAAATGGAATAAAGCAATGAATGTTACTTGGAGTGACAGTGATGATGATCCTGTGCTTGAAAGTGATTCTGAAGTGGTGGCCTTGGTAGGATTAACGACTACTGGTGATGAGTCTGAAGTTGAAGAATTTGATCTAGAGGAAGTAATGCAACAATATATCATGTTGTCTGAGGCTTCAAAAGAATTGAAGAAAAAAAATTTAGAGTTGAGTAATGAAGTTGAGAACTTGAATCCCAATTGGAGGCAGGTGATGCAGTAAGAAAGTCTCTTGTGGAGGACTTTCAATCCCTTCGACAAAAGTACCAAGAGAGATGTGACAAAGTTGAGGAGCTTAAAACTGAAAAGGATTGTCTGTTATATGAGCTTGAGCAAATGAAAACCAAGGCTGGATGTGATTCTTCAAGTGGTGAAAAGTTGAAAAATATTCTAATGATTGGTAAAAAAAATTGGAGATAAACATGGCCTGGGATATGATGCTGAAAGTTCATCCAAAGGAGAGCATGTCACCAAGTTTGTAAAAGGTTATGATCATTCCTCGTCACAATCCACTTTCCCTGTGCATGAAGAACCTAAACCAATGTTGAAGAATTTTGTGCATGTGTGTCATCATTGTGGAAAGCGAGGACATATAAGACCGAGGTGCAATCAACTAAGAAAGAATTCTTCGAATGACAAGAAGCCACTCATGAACAAAAAGAAAGAATATCTTCAAGAAAAGCTGGAATTTCTTTTGAAAGAAGTAAATAAGATAGCAAGACTTGTTTCGGTTCCATTCTCACCTGTGCCCAAGATGAAGCAAGTCTGGATACGAAAAGAACCTCATCTCTCTAAGCTTTCACGTACAGGTAAGTGAACTTTTCCAATATGTCACTACACCAATAACTTAAACACACAACACTTTTTGCACAACGAAAAAAAAAAAATCGTTGTGTGATGAGAGAAAGTGAATCATACAACACGTTTAAAAAACTTGCGTTGTATAAGGCTATTAAAATTCAAAAAATTTTAGCAAGAAGGTAATTGTACCACACTTACAAGAATGATCCGTTGTGTGAATGAAAAAAAAATGAGCGGCATTTTTCCCTCCTACCATGACTCAGATTTGGCCTTAAATTTGTACTACATTGTACAACAGAATAGTTATATCTGTTGTATGAGTGTAGCTTGCAAAATGTCATACAACAGTTTCTGTTTTTGTGTTGTCTGATCAAGAAAGATATATTGGAGGTTTGGATGTGCCTCCAAAAACCACTCATTCCCCCCTTAAAATTGAAACTTTGATTGCATAGAGCGGGAACTTCCCCTCCTTGCTGCCTCAGCTCAAACTTAAAGACTTCATTTAACATAACTTCATTTATGTGTTTTGTGATTCATGAATACAAAATAAGAAGAGCCAACTGCCCGGTGTTTGACAACTTAAGTTAGAGCTAGCAACTACGCCATACAAAACACCATGAAAACACAATTTCTTCATCAGTCTCCTTCTCTCCCCCAAAACACAAATACCTTCCTCTTCATCCACAACCAACCTCCGCGTCCAACTCAAAATAAAATCCCTCATCCAATCGAAGCGTGCCCAGTGGATCTCACCCTCTCTCCACTGAAACCCATACCTCAGATCCCTAATCTATCAATCGGAGAACAATGACGAAGCAATCTAAAGCCAAGAAATTGGATAATTTGGGAAAGGGTACCGTCACACCCGTGCAGATCGCCTTCCTCGTCAACCAGTTTCTCTTTGATAACAGCTACACCGAAGCCTGCTTCGTTTTCCGAACTAAAGCCTCCTCACTCTTCTCTACGTCTCCGATTCAAGAGGTACCCACATCTTTCTCTCCATCAATTTGGACTGAAATCTTCTAATATATATTTTTCTGTTGCTAGTCAACTTTTTCGAAAGTATTGCTTATGTACTTTATGCAATTTCTTGTATCCCATTCACCTAATTCATACTACTAGCAGGAAAGTTTGCGATGGGTCGACACGAAGATCCAAAGAGATGTTTCTGTGGATATCAACAAGAAAAGGATAATTGTAACCCCTATTCTGAGATTGGTGTTTTGTATGTTGCCTCTAGTTGCTACATCTGAATTTTACGAGGTTAGCCATCATCCTTTTTGTTTAATCAGAAAGAATTTTGTTTCTTTTTCAAGAAATTTTGGAAGTTTCTGCTCTGTTGTCCAAGAATCATGGTCTGATCATGATTTCATCTGTTAAATAGTCCGTTTTTCCTGCGGATTTGAGTATGATTTGTGAATTGAAGATTGCCATCTAATATTGTAATTATTGTCTAATTTCTACAGAAAGCTTAATTCAAATTCAGTCTGCAAGTCCTGTCAAATACTTGGTCCAAGAGGATATGATATTTTCTCAAACATAGTGAAGTTTTAAATGATAAACCTGTATAGCTTTATGGAGAACAGAAAAGCAATGGTAGGAAGTATAGAATCCTTCATGGATATTAGTATTACCTATTTTATTACAAATCCATGCATCGTTAGCTTATAGGTTCTTACAACTTGACTTCTATAAACTTCTGTTTTTCAAAGTTAATATTAGGCACACCATAGGCAGCCTCTTGTTTCTGTATACCGTTGAAATACTTATCTCTGGTTCTTACTCTTTTCCTTAAAGTAATCAGTCAGTCTTCTCTCTTTGATTTCTATGTATAGTTTTCCCTTGTATTGCATTCCAGAAATGCCCATTGCGTAACAATTTGGGTGCATAATTAGGTGAAGAATAAAGTCAAGAACAAAGTTGTTCGCGAAGTCATGCATAGATTTTGTCAAGGGACATAGATCACTTTGTGATCGTGTTCTTCAGGAAGACACTTTCCAAGCTGTTGAGATGGTGACGGAGCAAATAAACCTGTTGTTGGTATACTAAGCAAGGTATGAATGATAAGTGTGTTTTTGTTTGCATAAGATTAGTTAAACAAGGTGCGGTCAATCTCCCTTTCTATAAGTCAGCTTCAATAATATGGCTAGCAAATTGGCTTTTTCAATCGTTAAATGGTCAGGAAAGAGGTATAATATCCATTTTCTGAACATCAAATAACTATTATGTATAGACTGCAGATTTGAGACATAAATGAAGTATCAAGACAGGACATGGATGAACTTATCAATATGTAGGCTTGGCAAGTAGTGTTTCATCATCTGACAATATACAGAAAAGGTACTCCCTAAGTTTCTTGGGAAAGTAGGCCAATTTAATGTGAAGGTTCTTCTAGATTCATTTCTCAGAGAATTTGGTTTAGCTGTGGTGCAGTTTACTTTCAAAGTGAAATTGTATATATGTGTAATGCAAGTTTGAGTGTTGAAGGTATTTTAAGCAATAGCGAACAGAAAATACAAGTAATAGCTGGTGAAAAAAAAGAAAAGAAAAAAAAAATAGTGACAATTAAAGCCTAGTTTAGTGCTCAGTTTGTATTTCATTTTCCCTGGCAAAAGTAACAAGCTAATGATATGTTCGAGTGATGAACATATTTAGTTTTTAAGCAATATAATGAGAGATACACGAAAGTCTACTGAATTATATAAGGGATAATTCTCGAACTGATTATTGAGAGAACGTTATGATTTAAGGTGTATGTGTTTTCACTGATGATTGATTGGCTATTTTCTTTATTCGGTGATCTGCATTTTATTTTCCCTTTGTGAAAGAAATTTTGCCTGCTAGTTGGTTTAAGTTAGATATAAATAAGCATGTTAGCACGAGGTGGCCTAATGGATAAGCCTGCACTCTACTGCAGGTATGTACTAGCTCTCCTTTTCAAAATTTGATGCTTTTTGGTCAAATTTTAATTGATGTTAGTATCAAAGTTGACACCTTCTGACTTTATAGTATCATAATTTCTAAGGTATAGTATCAAAATTATGATACGAAATTAATTTTTCTTGGCCAATGTTTGTCTTAGGAAAAATAAGGTGGACAAATTGGACGGTCACTTGTAGGTCAGTATGTTGAGCCTTATTCAGATACAGAAGAAGACAAAGCTGCAGCAAAAAGAATTTTAGACTTCGAACTTAGATGGTTAGTGACATCCACACTGAACCTAAGTTTACTTGCTTGATTTGAGCAAGAAGTCTCCTTAATCTTATGCTAATTATACTGATGGTGGTTCTTATTAGGTTTATGGAACCAATAGTATTTGGAGATTATCCAAAGATTATGAGAGATTTGGTCAAGGAAAGGCTACCCCTTTTCACCGAAGAAGAGAAAAAATTGATTAAGGGATCCTTCGATTTCATTGGCATCAACTATTATACCACGAGATATGGTAAAAACGTTCCAGCAAGTCAAGCTGAACCATTGAGTTATCACAATGACGTCTTGGCTACATCAACTGAAACAAGTACACTTCAACCTCCTTACCATTATTAATTGCTTGTCATTTGTGTTGTATGTGCATGTTTTCTTACCTCATATTTCTGTAATTGTTGCAGATGCAAATGGAGTCTTAATTGGTCCTCATGTAAGAGAATTGGTGCCTGAGTTTCTTTCCGTCATTGTATAAATGTAGCAATGCTTAGCAAGAGAACTTAAAGACTTGTTAATTAATTGTTTTGCAGGCTGATGGAAGCATCTACATCTTCTCTTATCCACAAGGTCTTCAGAAACTTTTGGAGTTCATGAAGCAAAACTACCAAAGTCCTAAAATCTACATTTCTGAAAATGGAATTACAGAAGAAAAGGACGATAATCTTGGACTAGATGTAGCAGTCAAGGATCCACATAGAATTGAATGCATTCTTCGACACTTGTACCGGATCAGGATGGCAATGAAGTAAGTCATCCATTTAACTAATTGTGAGGCATTACTCTACATACTTACTGGGTTGAGGATAGATGGTATATATCCGTATTTACTTGTGATTGCTGTTTTAGCAGGAATGGGGTGAATGTCAAAGGATATTTCCACTGGGCTCTATTCGATGACTTTGAGTGGGGGAAGGCTATCTTGCAAGTTCGGACTTTACTATGTCGACTACAAAGACAATCTCAAGCGCATTCCTAAAGAATCTGCTAAGTGGCTACCAAATTTCTTGGTTAGGATGTCATATATGTACGTATAAGCTTAGACATAAGCTCTACATGGTTGTACCATAAGCAAATTTCCTTGCATAGAATGGAGAACTGTCAACAAAAAGTAAAAGTGGTTAAACATACTAGTAAACAAACCCTTGGAAACAAACCCACCCTTTTGATTATTTTCTGTTTAACTATTTTAGATTTGTAAGGGATTTTCTTGGTCTTCATAGATGCAATGCAGTTCCTTTTTGGACTGGTTTTGGGGTATGTCTTGCGCTTATGATCGATCTCTGTTTGTTTTACAGGGTATGTGGAAGCGACACGGCTGGGTTTTAGGAAGTGGTTTTCTTGTGCTTTTAAGGTAGTATTTTTTTTTTCCCATATTCTTAGCATTTATAGGTTTTCATGGAAATGCATGTCTTGTGCTGAGATTTTCAATTCCATTTTTAGACTTTTATGGCAAGATTACATTTTTAGACTTTTAAACATAGCGATTGTTCCAAGTCCATGGTCAAGTCTTTAACTTTTTCAATTTTTCTTATTTTGTGCTCTGATGAACGTTATCCTTGAAACTTGTAACTTTTTTTTCTTCCTGTTTTTTCCTTTTCTCTATTTGCAACACTTTCTGTTTATAACTTGCAAACAATTGTTTGTGACTTTTTATAAGGTCAGGTTTTACTTTTTAGTTTCAGTCCCATGGTTTGGTCTTATGCATTTGCAAAGGAAAAGATTTAGTTTTCATGCTTCAGTTTATTTCTTGTTCTCAGCTAAGTACTCCTGTTGCATGTATGTAATTTCTTTTATTTTCTGCATCCTTGAATGTGGCTTATTGAAGCTTTGGCTACTTTTCTTATGTGTCTTGATTGTGCATCTTTGACTTTCCAATGTGCTTCTTATGATGAGTGTAATTTGTTATTGTCTATTAAGTAAGTGTTTAGTGGCAGTGTCCTGCTCTGCAGTTTTGTATTTCCACTTTTAGGAAGCAGTTCTGTTTTATTTGTAGATTATTTGGTCCATTGTGCTTTTGATTTCTTCTGTAAAGCTGTTACCGAGTTGGTGTTTTATCCATCCATTTAGTTGTCTGGTTATTGCATGCTACCTTATTCACATATAAACACGGTGCATTTTTAGCTGTTCTGGTGCTATACTTGGGAGTTCAGTTTGTTTTCCAAATTAACTTTTGTACTATAAATGAAATTTTAATCATTCATGCTCTTTTTTTCCTAATGAAATTACCTTCTACTAATGTTTACCTTTTAATATCTTTTGGTGCATTTTTAGGCTATGGATTCATTTGAGCCTGATGGAAATGGGACAAATGGATCAAATGGAGAGAACGACGCAAATGTAGAAAACGACGCAAATGGAGAAAACAGGGCAGATGGAAACGGGGCAGAACATGCATTGCCACCCCCACCCCCTGTTATCCCACCAGATGTTGTTCCATTGCATGCTCAAGTAGATATTACACCTGAACCTTTAAAGAAGAAAATTGTGCGCCTACCAATTGCTACGCGAGGCCTTGGAACAAAAGGGCAAAAGATTCTAATAGATTTAAATCTTACTATTTGAACATATATAGGCAACAACTATAAATCTTGTGGGGTGAGGATGCATTCAAAGATGGGCATACAATCAGCTTCTACATAGAGCCTAAAGTGTTTAGATGACTCATTTGATGGTTTGTAATGTTTGTATTTGATGAACTACTGTTCATTTGGTAAATGGACCAAATGAATACACAATTTAATTCCGGAATAGGATGTTCAAATGATCACACAACATATTAGATATAATATTGACGATTGCCTGTTGCCTGAATGGCCAAAAATAGGACAGAAACACATTGCAATCAATCATATCACACATCGGTTTTTAACAAATTAGTGTCTTCTAATTTATACTCAGACAACAGAATTAATTGAACTCTGTTGTAGGAAAAGTTAATCACACAACAGAACCAATTGAACTCTGTTGTCCTAAAGTTAATCACACAACATATATAGTCCAAGAACTGAAGTTTGAAGATCAATCAGACAACAGACAAAATAAAAAAATGTTGTCTGACACGCTTAACATACAATAGCTTAAAACTGGCACTGTTGTTTGAAGACAGCGCCTCATCTGCTGCGCAGCTGCGCTTGGCATCTGCCGAGCTATCACACAACAGTTATAACACATACCTGTTGTCTGTGTGTTTCTCACACAACTGTGTTCCACCGTTGTCTGATTTTTCATCAGACAACGGTGGGACTCCAAATCCCACAACGGTTTTCTGCCGTTGTCTGATAAGATTTTTGGTGTAGTGTGTGCTTGTGAAAAATATATTCTTGGATGCCAATAGCTTGATTTTTCATCATAAGCACATATATAGGGGGAGTAGTGTTGTTCTGTTTACATTAGTTTTTCTTATCGCTAGTGTGTTAGGACTGAATGTTCTTTTCAATCCTAAGGTCTTAGTAGTTGTGTGTTTATTTTTGCATTTTTCTATAAGATGTTCTTTTCTCTTTTTAGGTTTGTTTTTGTTTAGTCTTAATTCAAAAAAAAAGGGCAAAACTGAAGTGTATGCTTTGATTTTATATCATACCATACCATACCTCACGGGTATTTCTGTTTGAGAGTGTTGAGTTGCAGGATTAATGGATGAATGTTTGGATGCTCAATTTCCAAAGAAAGCTAGGTTGCCGAAGTTTAAAACAAAAAAAAATTGGTCTGGAACTTTGGCATCAACAACTCAATGCCTTGGAAAATTTCACAATGGTGTTACTGAATGTGTGAATCAGGTTAATCCGATCTATCTTGTGGTAAGTTGACAGGTAAGGTTAATAATATGAACATATCATGTGGTGTTTTAAATGGTGCTGAAAGAAGTTCTCTTGCACTTGAGTTCATGTTAAATGAATGCCAACTTTCAATGCCCTTGGATTAAGTATGTATTGACAATCTCAAGCGATTCATTAGAATTTGTGATCTAAGTTGGTTCCCAGTTTTTAACTTGTGCTTGTAACAGCTGTGTGTTTGCATGTAGTATAGATTTGATTACTGTTGTCCTCATTTAGTTTCGAGTTACTTGACTATCTGCATATTTGTTGCAATTTCTGCATTTAGGATTCCAGGTTTATTTCAATCCTAGTTTAGGATGCGTGTTCTGTTGCAATCCTAACATGTGCATTGTAGTACATTATCACCTCAAGAGCAACTCATGAACTGAGATTTAGTTACATAACTTGGCCTTCTCCTGTAGTGATCTGTTCTTGTTTTTTTTTTAGTGTTTAAAGGTCCAGAATTAAACCATATTCCTTTGCCCTTCTTGTGTTTACGGCAACTGAAGCCTTGCTTTGTCTCTTACACTTGCACACCTAAGATGTTGAGTGGGGTATGCAGACTGAGTTATCACTCTTGTAATGGCACCGTTTGTTCTTTAAGAAGGCATCCAGTCTACCACCAAATGTAGATGGGACACCTACTGTTAATGCTCAAAGTCTGGCGGTAGCCAAGCCTTCGTTTAACGCGGGTCCGGCGGGCGGACCGCTACTCTGTATACTTCGTGATTCCTGCTAGCTGCCAAATGAAAGACAGGGCGTCAGAGGGAGACCGCGCTGGGCGGTCTTCACTTCTTCGATGCCTAAGTCAGTTGATATATATAGGCAGCATAGTAATAAATGAGAGTTAATGCGTAATTTAATGAAGGGAGAAGAGAGGACCTTTTATAGGTGAGGAGAGGTCTGATCTTCTCCTTGTTTTCGATGTGGGACTGATGTGCTTCAGTTCCCAGTTTCAGTAGCTTCTGATGCCGTCTTGGCAGAGTGCGTGGCGGCGCGTCAGCGGTGATCCTGGGGAACTCTTGTGCTCCGGCCGTGGCCCGCCTGGCTGCCTATCTGTGGGTTACTCCTTTGATGATAGTTGGTACCTCTGGCGGTACGATGAGTTTGTCTGATTATAGCTAATTATGCTTTGCAACGTACATGTAGGTACAAGTCCCCCAAGTCCCCAGTCAAGGAGGGCAATCTTGGTTGGGGAGTTGATCGGCGGTGTGAAGCGTTTTCTTCCGCTAGACTTTTGCAGAAGCATAATTAGCGTCAGTGCGTTGTCAACCATGGATATTACTGAGCAAACGCTTTATACCTTTCGGGTGGGCCCCTGCTAGGCCCCCCAGGGAGTCCCCCACTCCCCGGCTAAGATGGACCTCCGGATGGTCGCGAAATTTGTTTGGTGAGGGGGAGCTGCACGGAGCAGAGGGTGTTGGGTAGCGAACCCAATCTTTAGGACCCGAGTGACGGGGGCCAACGTACCTGATCAGGGTCGTCGTAGACTGTTGACTAGTCCCCGTGTCCCGTAGGGACAATCTGACTGTAATGCCGCGTGGCGGTCATTTGTCAGAATGAGGCGTGGCCTCGGGATCCGCCGCTGGCGGGAGTCCCCCCGCTGGTTTATAGCAGTAAACAGCGTCCAGTGGACGTGCTTGGTGTTAATTTATTGAGCGGTACCGCGCTGAATAAAGTACGCGATTTGTCAGATAAAAGAGGTTTCCGCTAGAGGTGCGTAGCGGAAGGTGCCCCGTTTGTATGATGACAAGGGAGAAGTGTCGCTTTTAGGAGACTTCGTAAATAACAGCTAATGAAAAGTTCTGCTGGCGGGGTTCCGCCCGGCGGAGAACGTCACTAGGAGAGGATAAGTGAGAAGTTTCGCTGGCGGGGTTTCGCTCAGCGGAGACTCACTTGGAGAGGACAAGTGAGAAGTTCCGCTGGCGGGGTTTCGCTCAGCGGAGACTCACTTGGAGAGGACAAGTGAGAAGTTCCGCTGGCGGGGTTTCGCTCAGCGGAGACTCACTTGGAGAGGGGTGTACCCTGGATTGCTTTCGTGATACGCCTTGACACGTGGCAAGTAACTAGAGGGTTAGCGTGTGGAGACGCGTCTCCTCAGTCCGGCCGTCTTCTCGTCATTAATGCGAGTAATGATGGATTTCGTAACCGAGGCGACGCCTCGGTTAACCCGGAGGGTTAGTGCGGACAGGGGACACGTGGACGGCTGGGGTGTGATGTCGTTTTCTAGCGGACGGCCCAAAAGCCGCTGATGTTGACATAAAAGGGGGGGAACGTATTGAGAAGGGAGATCAGAAAATCCATTCGAACTGTTTGTCGTCTTCAAGCTCTGCCCAGCCGAGATTTGCAGAGAGAGTGCCGTGAGTTGGTGGAGTTCTCGTGGTCGAAGAGACGAAAATTTCCGTCGTCGGGGCAAAGCGAGCATCAGTACGCCGGCGAGTTAACGACAGGTTAGTGTTCTGGTTATCCTTCTCTTTGGTTTTGTGTTGTTGTCGAATTGTGGGTTTGGTATTTGTGTCTGGGATTGGTGTGTGAACTGGGTTTCTTGATGCTCGTCGGGGGTGTAAGATGAGATTTGAGGTAGGTTACGATGCTTTGACAGAGAGTTGATAGTTAGGGTTTTGCTAGATGGTTGAATCTGGGTTGAGTGGGGAGGGGTTTGTTCATGTTTTGGTATTTCCTGGGTAGCTGTTCGTGGTGCTTTGCTATGGCTGATATAGGGATAGGTTAGATCCTTCTGTGGGCTAACTGATTTGGGTTTTAGGGTTTTTGGGATGGCCAACGTCGTAGAGATCTCGAGCAGTGAGGACTCCGGGTCTGACGTGTCAATCAGTGCGGCGGATAGGGTTTTTATTGACTCGTTGCGTCCGTCTGCCCGTGCAGGAACCTTACTGCCAGAGCCGTTAGACATCGAGCCGCTGCAAACCATACCCTGGGAAGTTGTCATGGGCCGTACGTTGCGTCCGGAGAGTTCTAGGGCGGGTGAGGAAGCTGCTGCGCGGGAGAGGAGTGAGGAGCGGCTAGCAAGTAATAGTGCCGCCAGTGGTTCTGCTGACGGGGGAAACGTGACGGGGGAGGAAACAGAGTCGGCGTGGGTGCTCCCGGATGGGACCCCCGTCGACGAGGCGGGAGGGCGGATGACTGCCGCCGTGGTCAACCGGATGAAACGGACATACCGGCTGCCGGGAGTGGTGAAGCTGCGCCAACCGACTGCGGACGAAAAGGCCTCAATTCTTCCAGCGGGGTTCGCCGCCGTTCACGAGGCAATATTCCGCCAAGGAGTGACGTTGCCGCTAGTGCCCAACCTTCAGATCCTGGTGTGTGAGTTCGGCGTCGCTTTTGGGCAGATCTGTCCCAACATGTGGCGGTTGATGCTGGCGATGAACTCCTTGTGGCGGCTATCCGGGTGCGAGGGGCCGACGGTGGCGGAGGTTTTGCACTTCTACGAACTGGTGTACATTAATCGCCAAGGGTGTAGGGGGCAAGTAAATTTGAGCCGCCGGCAGGGAGCGCCCAAGCTGATAGAGAATTTGAGGGATTCGATGTCCTACTGGCGGGGGACGTTTTGCGTGGCCACGACGGGGTGGGAGTATCAAGCGGAGTCCAACCAGGGGGAGCCGACATTTAGGATTAAGTCGGAGTTTCAGCCAATCCGAGGTTGTCCGTCGATCTCCTCTGAACATAGCTGGCGGTTTATGGTATATATGTTGCAATCGTTTGACTGACACTTTCTGTTGTTTTACAGCGGGCCTGCGCTACAATCTGACGCGGGAGGAAGAGTGCCGGGTTCCGCGTATCAAAGGTTGTTGGAAGAACCGCAATTTGCTGGACTTCCGTCTCCTCACCGGCTGGGAGCTGTTGGTCGATCAGCAGCTAACGCGCGCCATTGGTAAGAGGCCTCCGCCACATTGTATCTCTTGATAACTTGGTTAAAGCTGACAAGTGTTTGCATGTTCTCAGAGACTCCGCCAGGCAACAAAGCGAGCCGTGACGCCTTTGACAAAGCCATGGACCGTGCGGAGATAGACAACTTCCTGGAGACAATGTATGCTTCAGGCGAGGCGGCCCAGATGACAGTTGTGAATCCGGAGACGCTGGAGGTGAGCGCATCCGAGGTTGCGGTGACGCTGCCCATGCCGCACCACTCGCACCTAGGGGCCGACGGTCTGCCCAGCGTGTAGGCGGATGGACAAGCGGGCGGGGGAAAAAAGGGATCCTCTACCGTGCCGCAGAAGGAAAGAGCGGTTGGCACTCGACGTGGGACGCAGAAAGAAAGAGTTCTGGCGCCGGCGGGGGCTGCCGCGACTGCGGTGGGGAGACAACCGCCGATGGGGTCCAGGGCTGCGCCCACTGGAGATGCACGGGGGATTCTGCGGAAGCGGCGCCAGTGTGACTCAGGCGGGGAGGAGGATGATGACGAGACCCTCGAGGTCCACAGGCAAAAGAAGAGCCGACAAGGCCCGTCGAAGGCTCCTGTGACGGCCGAGAGAGAAATGCCCGTGAGCGATCTGGACTCGTTCGCTGCCTTCACCGAGTTCATGACCGACAGCGAGCGGGAGTTTCTCTACCATTTGTGCGAGCGGTTGGGGTTCGGCGGTCTGGCAGGGATGACGCGGCCAACGGCGATCGAGCAGTCGCCCTTTAGCTCAGCCTTTGGGCATCTGGCGGTGGGGCTGAACGAAATGTTCTTGGCGGCGCCCAAGCAACCTCGAATTGAGGGTCAGCTCCGGGAGGAGGTTAAGAGGCTTGAGAGGGAGCTGGGGGAAGCCAAGGACAGGCTGGCAGATGTGGAGCGACGCCTGATGAAGGCAGACTGTGACGCGGCGGACGCTCGAGGCAAGCTAGACGTCGCCATCCAGCGGGACATAGAACGAAATGATCAAGTCTCCCAGCTGGAGCAAGACAAGGCCTTGCTGCAAGAGCGTGTGACCGCCAAGGAGAAGAAAATTGACATCCTGCAGCGGGAGTCTGCCGCCAGGCAAGGGGAAGTGAAGAGACTGGAGGGTGAGCTGACCCGGCTGAGGGATGATGGAAGCCGAGCCGCCGCCGCCGCTGTGGAGAATTTCAAGCAGAGCGCGGAATACAAAAACGCGCTGAATGAAGCGGCGAAGGCCGGCGCCCTGGCGAATGTCGAGATGTTGCGAGCGAAGGGTACCATTGATTGGGCCAAGGCGTCCCTGCCCAAGGCGCCGCAGGCAAAAAATGCAGCGCCGACGAAGAGACCCCCGCCAGTACCCAGTCCCCCAGCAGGAGGTGGCAGCTCAGGCAGTGGGTATCAGACTCCGGCGGATGGGACCATTGAGACGCCAAGTCCTACCGCTCGAGGGACTGACCAAGCAAGCTGTGAACAGCCGTCGCAGGCTGAAGTAGGCGACGCCGAGGCCAACCCCTGACATGCCGGACGTGCCCTGTTTTGATTGTGTAGCCGCTGAGGCTGAAAATATATGTACTTTTGTTGTTTTTTTTTTTTTTGAATGTAATGAACAATTTTTGGGTGGGGAGTCCCGGCCCTGAATATATGAAATATGGAATTTTTGACGTTGTGTGATGACATGTCTATACCGCTAGAGTTTTGACTTAGGATGTTCTTTTGCAATCAATGAAAAATTAAAGGAATTAAGATTGGTCCAAGTGCACAACGTAGCGGACGAGGTCCGCTGACGATTGCCGGCGTTGCCAGCTGCCCTCAGTGCTAGACTTGGTAACAATGGTTTGAATAATTCCTCGTTTCATTGATAACTGACTGGTCAGTGTTAACAAAAGTGGGGATGTACCCGTTGGGTAGCTTCCCTTAGCTAAATATTGAACAAAAATTTAGCTAAGTCAAGATGCTCCTGGGTAGCGACATGACTATTTGTAGTAATACCGAAGGTGTTCGGTATTCCAAGGGTGGGTCGTAGTGACTCCATCCTTGTCCATTAAGTAGAAGGTGCCTGGGCTAACGACTTCTACTATTTTATATGGACCTTCCCAAGTTGGGCGGAGTTTTGTTGGTGCTGGAATGACTTCCTTCATTACCCAGTCCCCCAGTTGGAGGTTGCGGGCCTTGACTCTGGCGTTGTAGAAACGCGAAACTCGTTGTTTGTTTTGCAGGTTTTGCAAATGGGCCTTGTGTCGTTTTTCCTCTAGGAGGTCCAAGTCCAGGTTGATGCCATCGCCGTTGGTCTCTGGGTGGTAGCATTCGACCCGAGCGGTGGGTTGAGCTACCTCGACAGGCAGAACGGCCTCAGTTCCGAACGTCATACAAAAGGGGGTTTCACCAGTGGCGGAGGATGGAGTCGTTCTGATGGCCCATAGCACTTCTGGAAGCTTTTCCGCCCACAGGTCCTTGGCAGTGTCGAGTTTCTTTTTTAGCAGCTTCTTGATTATCTTGTTTGCCGCTTCGACCTGGCCGTTGGTTTGGGGGTGGGCGACAGAGGCAAAGCTCATCCTGGTGCCCAGATTGGCGGTGAACGAAATGAGCTCCTCATTGTTGAACTGTGTGCCGTTGTCTGTAATGATTGTGTGTGGGACACCATAGCGGCAGTAAATGTTTTTCCAGAGGAAGTGAATGACTTTGGCGGTAGTGATGGCCGTCAGTGGCTCTGCCTCTATCCACTTGCTGTTGTAGTCGATAGCGACAATGATGTACTTGAACTGTCCCTTGGCGGTTGGGAATTTTCCCATTAAGTCGAGGCCCCATGTAGAGTGGACCCATGGACCGATGATGACTGAAAGTGGTTCAGCTGGCGCATGCGGGAGATCGGCGAACTGCTGGCATTTGTGGCAAGATCTTGACACCTGCCGGGCGTCCTCACCAAGCGTAGGCCAAAAGTAGCCCTGTCGCATTGTACGATTGGCCAGGGATCTGGCGCCCGAGTGGTTTCCGCACTCCCCGCCGTGGATTCCTGCCAACACGACCTTTCCTTCCTCCGGGGTTAAACAGCGGAGGTTGGGGTGAGTGAACCCCTGTCGGTAAAGCTTGCCATTCTGGATATTGTAGCGGGTTGCTCTCCGCTGAATTTGGCGTGCCTTGACCTTATCCTCTGGTAGTGTGCCGCTGCGCTTGTATGCAGTGATCTCGTCCATCCAGCTGGGGTTGACTTCAATGTTGAAGATCTCCGCTAGGGTTTTCGTGATGCTTGGCTTGTCAAGGCATTCCACCTTTGTGTCCGCTGGACTTTGATGTGGCTGGGCGGTTGCCAGTCTTGCCAGGGAATCAGCCTTGGCGTTCTTTTCCCTGGGAATTTGTGTGATAGTGTGAAAGTTGAACTTTTTGAGCAACGTTTTGACATATCCCAAGTATGCCGCCAGCTGCTGGTCCTTTGCCTGGAAGCTGTCGTTGACCTGGTTAACGACTAATTGAGAGTCGCTGAATATGTTGACGCTGTCAGCCCCCGAGTCAATGGCGAGAAGTAGACCGACGATCAGTGCCTCGTACTCCGCCACATTGTTTGAAGCTTTGAAGTTGAATTTCAACGCGTACTCCGCGTTCAGTCCCCCGGGTCCTGTTAGGATGACTCCGGCGCCGCTGGCCTTGGCGCTGGCGGATCCGTCCACATGTAGGTTCCAATCCGACTGGAGGGGACCTGCCTCCCCGACGGTTACCACTTCCGCTCCAGGTACCATCTCTACACCGGGTTCAGGTTGACGTTCGGTGAGTTCAGCGATGAAGTCCGCCACTGCCTGGCCCTTTATGGCGGTTCTTGGTTTGTATTCTATGTCGAACTCGCTGAGCTCGATGGCCCACTTGCTGAGGCGCCCCGAGTGTTCAGGGTTCTGCATTACTTGTCTCAGCGGTTGATTTGTTAACACATGGATCGTGTGGGCCTGGAAGTACTGGCGGAGGCGCCTGGCGGCAACGATAAGTGCAAGGGCCAGTTGTTCCAAGGGAGGATACCTTGTCTCCGCTCCGTTCATGCCTCTGCCGGCGTAGAAAACCGGGAGCTCATCTTGGCCTTCCCTTCGGACAATTGCGCAACTTACCGCTGATGCAGATACCGCTAGATATATGAATAGGGTTTCTCCTTGGACAGGGACAGAGAGGAGAGGGACTGCCGCCAGATATTCCTTCAGGCCCTGGAACGCCGCCTGACATTCCGGATTCCAGTCGATGACCTTCTTGTGCGTTGTTTTGAGGAGTTTGAAGAATGGGGCACACTTGTCAGTGAGTCGAGAGATGAATCGAGAAAGGGCGGTTAACTTGCCCTGGAGGCATTGGACGTGCACCTTGTACTCTGGGTCCGCCAAGTCAAGGATGGCCTGGACCTTGTCTGGGTTAGCCTCGATGCCCCGCTCGCTGACAATGTATCCCAGGAATTTGCTAGCGGTGACCGCAAAGAAACATTTTTCCGGGTTGAGGCGCATACCATAGGCCAAGAGAATGGTTACTATGATCCTGAGGTTTGCCACGTGTCCGCCGGCCTTTATGCTCTTAACTAGCATGTCGTCCACGTAGACCTCTATGATTTTTCCCAGATGCTCCGCGAACATGGCGTTCATCAACCGCTGGTAAGTGGCACCGGCGTTCTTCAGACCGAAAGGCATGACATTGTAGCAGTAGAGGCCTTTGTCGGTGGTGAAGGTTGTGCATTCCTGGTCACTGGGGTGCATTTTGATCTGATTGTATCCGGAGAAAGCGTCCATCATGCTGAGGAGCTCATGTCCGGCGGTGGAATCGACCAGCTGATCGATACGGGGTAGCGGGAAACTATCCTTTGGGCATGCCTTGTTGAGGTTTTTGAAGTCAACACACATCCGCCACTTGCCGCTGGGTTTTTTGACCATTACTAAATTTGAGATCCACTGGGGATAGATGACTTGGCGGATGAATCCAATGTCCTGGAGTTTGGCGACCTCTTCTCCGATTGCCTTGTATTTTTCTTCATCGAAGGCCCTCCGCTTTTGCTTGATGGGATAAAAAGAGGGTTTGATGGTCAGTTTATGAGTGATAATCTCAGGGGAGATACCTGGCATGTCCGCGTAGGACCATGCAAAGACGGAGGCGTTATGACGTAGGAATTGAATGAGTTCTGCCTCTACTTCTGGATCTAGTTGGGCGCCTATACGGACCGTCCGCTCAGGGTGCTCGTCCGAGATACAGACAACCTTCAGGGATTTGTCCGGGTTGACCGGCTCCTTCCTTACATACTTCTTCTCCTCATCCCTAGGGTCCTCGAAGATATTTGGTGGCGGTGCCTGGTTTCCTACCGTTAGGACATCATGGCGGCGTGTTGACCGTGCCATAGTCGTTGAATAACACTCGCGTGCCAACTGCTGGCTTCCCCTCGCACTGCCAGTGCCGTTAGGTGTGGGGAACTTCAGGAGAAGCATGTACCCGGCGATAATGCACTTAAGCTTGTTGAGCGCCGGTCGTCCGAGGATGGCATTATATGAGCTGAGACAATCAACGATTATAAATTCTGTATGTACCTCCGCCATACACGGACTAGTGCCAATAGTCAACCGCATGTAGTCAGAACCAAGCGGCTGTGTGACGTCACCAGAGAAGCTGAGCAGTGGCTCATGATCCTGGAGCAACTTGTTATTCCGCTTGAGATGGCTGTAGCAACCGCTGAATATGACGTTGACAGCGGACCCGCTATCTACCAATATTCTCCCCACTGAGAACCTACCAAGAATGGCGTCGACCAAGAAGGGGTCATCATGGGGCAGGTGCACCCCGCGCTCTTCCTCCTCAGAGAATGTGATAGGTTCCCAACCAACCTTTGGGACCTTGGCGGATCTCTCGTAACGGATATTGCAGACTTCCTTTGGGTGATTAACGCGTGCGTAACGCTTCCTGGCTCTGTGAGACAAGCCCGTGATTGGAGCACCGCCGTCGATTGTGTTGATGCGGCCCAACGTCTCTACGTTGGCGATCACTGGTGGCGGTTGGCGCACCTTGAACTGTTCCATCTTGCCTTCACGGTACAAGGTCTCAATTGCCGTCTTGAGTGCGTTGCAGCTGTTGGTATTGTGGCCGCTGTCCTCGTGGTATTTGCACCATCTGCCGGTGTTTTTGGGTTTGCCCGTCTTTGGGTATTTTGCTGGAGAAGGTGGCGGGATCTGATCCTTGCACTGATTGTATATTTCCTCGTACGAGGTTGTGAGGACCGTGAACACTGCATACCGTTGAGAAGACTCCGTTTGCCTGTTGCGGTTATCTTCCTGGGTTGGGCGGTTTCCCTTGTGGTATTGATCCTTCTGCCGCTTGTTCTGGTAGTGACCCTGTGGCCATTCCCTCTTCTTGTCAGTTGGTGATGCGGCGGGTGCCTTATTAACGGTTTCATGACTGGAGGTAGGCTGTGTGGCCTTTGCTGGCGTTACCGGTGGCGGTGGGACTTCTCCATATGTAATGAATTCCGCCTGGGCGTGAATGACCGCCTCACTCATGATATGGTCATATGCCGCATTTGGATGATTGTAGTTGAGGTGATAGAGGAACGGCCCTTTGAGGAGTCCTTGCTTGAAGGCCGCCGATGCCATCGATTTGTCCAGATCGCGGCACTGAGATGCCGCCGCTCGCCACCTTGTGACGAATGCCTTGAGTGACTCATTCTCTCCCTGTTTGACGCTGAACAGCTGACTCGTGTTATGATGTCCGGCGGACAGTAAGATGAACCGGGAGAGGAAGGTATGTGACAGTGCGTTGAATGAGTCGATGGATCCTGGCGGACATTTGAAGAACCAATTAATTGCCTCCCCGTCCAGTGTTTCGCTGAACAAGTGGCACAGAGTGGGGTCGTCAAATCCCTTGTTGTTGGTGACCTTCTTGAAGGTGTCCATATGGACGAAGGGGTCGGTTGTACCGCTGTAATGCGACATTTTCGGAGTTTTTGCGTACGCAGGCCTGATAGCCTGTAGGATTGCAGCGGTGAAGGGCCCTGGTCTGGACGTGAAAAGTGGACTTTGAGTTGATGGCGCGGCGCCCGACTCCGCCCGGACCAGCCTTTGTTCCAACTGCTGCATCCTCTCCAGAATTTGGGCTGTTGCGTCGCCAGCGGGTCCTGCACATGTACTCCGCTGGGTCTGCCTATGCCTTGGCGCAGGCAGACCACCCTCAGTTCTTGCCCTAATTTCCGAGCGGTTGGTGCGTGGTACCGACTCTGCTTCCTGCTCCAACATGAGTTGGGGAATGGGCGGTGGTCCCATCCCCAGTAGTTCAGGGGGGTCTAGCGGGACCTGCATCTGTACAACTGGTTCCGGTCCCAATGCACCAGCGTTGGGATGACTACGCCTTGTACTATGCGAATGCTCGCTTTGTACCGGGTTGGCGGTTCTTTCTAACGTCCTTTTCAGGTCATCAAAACGTGACATCAGCGCAGCCACCTGCTTTTGGGCCTCGGTCTTCTCTCTGCGCTCCTCTTCACGTTCTCTGTTTGCCTTGTGAAGGTCTGCCAGTGCCAACTCGTACATGGCGGCGAGGTCCTGGCCTGGTGGGCGGCTGCTGCCTGGATCCGTCTCACCGCCAGGGTTAGTTGGGGTGTTGAATAGTGCGCGGTTAACACCTACCGCTGGATTGGATGGTTGGGGAATGGCGGACTGGTCTGCCTGCTCATGGGCGTTTCCCCCGCTACCGCTAGTCATGGTAGTTGTGATGGGATGACCTCTTGTTCAAGGATTCCCACAGACGGCGCCAATGTTAATGCTCAAAGTCTGGCGGTAGCCAAGCCTTCGTTTAACGCGGGTCCGGCGGGCGGACCGCTACTCTGTATACTTGGTGATTCCTGCTAGCTGCCAAATGAAAGGCAGGGCGTCAGAGGGAGACCGCGCTGGGCGGTCTTCACTTCTCCGATGCCTAAGTCAGTTGATATATATAGGCAGCATAGTAATAAATGAGAGTTAATGCGTAATTTAATGAAGGGAGAAGAGAGGACCTTTTATAGGTGAGGAGAGGTCTGATCTTCTCCTTGTTTTCGATGTGGGACTGATGTGCTTCAGTTCCCAGTTTCAGTAGCTTCTGATGCCGTCTTGGCAGAGTGCGTGGCGGCGCGTCAGCGGTGATCCTGGGGAACTCTTGTGCTCCGGCCGTGGCCCGCCTGGCTGCCTATCTGTGGGTTACTCCTTTGATGATAGTTGGTACCTCTGGCGGTACGATGAGTGTGTCTGATTATAGCTAATTATGCTTTGCAACGTACATGTAGGTACACCTACCTTGTAAAGCTAGTGTGTTTCAGGTTGAAACGGTGGTGGTCTAGGCAAGTCAAGCTATCTCCAAATGTAGATGGGACACCTGCCTTGTAAAGCTAGTGTGTTTCAGATCAAAACGGGGATGGTTTGACTTATGATCTTTGTGTTAAAAACAAAAAACAAAAAAATAAGAGGGTAGCAACAAAACAAAAAGGTATATCAGTTGCTCAAAGCTCCAAGTACCCTCCAAGATCTTGTCTCCCTTTATATTTACTAAAAAAAAATTATATATATTGTGCCTCTTCGTGATACTCTCTCTAAAGCCTTTGATGACCTGGGTTCACTTTTCAGCATAGCACCTTTAGTCGTACCCTAACTCAATTTGGTTTTGAAATAAATAGTGTTTAATTACTGAGACCTGCTCTCTTTCAAATCTGCTGGTTGATTCTCTTGAGAAGTGTTCATTTTGATGTTATCTTGGAAAAGCTCTGCTTGATTGCTCTGTGTGTGGTAATAGTCTGTCTCATGCATCATCTCTATTTGGTTCTTCTCAATTGTGTCTGATACAAAGTGCAGGTTACCTTGGTTCAAACATATACACTATTCTTCTTGATCTTTTGAAAGTTGTCATAACATACTGATATTCAAGAGTGTTTGAAGGTTCAATTCTATTGCAGGATCAGTTTGACATTTTATTCCTAGCCCCCTGATTAATGTTTGTTTCCGCTGCTACCAATACATGAGTATTGAATTTAGGGGGAGTGAAATCTTATGCACAATATGCTTTGGTCCCTTTGTCCTTTCCAGGCAAAAAGGGGGAGATATTGGAAGTTTAATGTTTCATATGGTTATGCTTACACTACTTCAACCAAGCTTAATGTTTCATATGCTTATGCCTACACTACTTCAAACATACATGTTCTTCACGGGTGTTATGTTTCTTGTGTGCAGATTACAACTTGGAAGTTCATATTTCTTGGGTCATGGTAGTATAGGATCAACTATTGTATGGTTTAATGTATATGTTGTTTTGCCTAGAAAATGCCAAAGGGGGAGATTGTTAGTGCAATGTTTAATTGATTGGCATTTCCTAAGCACAACAACCAAAAGTCATGTTTTCATGTAATAGCTTTCTACTCTTGGATCCTTAGAAGAATGGAATGCTTCAATCTTCATGCACAACTCTCATCAATCAAGTATGTCTTGCATACATGTGCATGCTTGTAAAGTGGTTAGGACTGAATTTGCCTTTAAATCCTATTATAGGATGTGATCCTCTTTTCAATCCTCTTGTACTGATCTGCGAATTTTCAAATGGTTTTATCCAAAGCATTCAAACTTTCTTAAATTGGTTTATGGGCTTTTCTAAATGATAATTCTATTTTAATCCATGCTTTTTAAAAGACGTCATAAAGCCCATGTACATCAGAAACCCTAGCTCGTACTCTCCTATATATATGTTTCTCTTAGGGTTGTTCAAGGTGTGGAACATATTAGAATATTTGGTCGTTGCCTTCTTGAGAGTTTTCTGCCTTTATCTTCAGAAAGCATTGAGCTAAAGTTTCATGTGAGAATCCTTCATAAGCTATTCCTTATTTAGCTTTTGAAGGATTATCAAATCCCAAGCTTTTTCTATTAAAATTTTTTTCTGGTTTTATACTTCATGTGTGTTGGTAGTTCATGCATGATTTGTGCCTTGAGGTGATTGACAACCGAGGTGAGAGTTGTGTCATCTCAAGATTGACAAAGGAGAATAAGTTCACTGATTTGAAAGTAGCAAAGACGAGAAGACATTGCTGCCCACTAGATTGGTTCTAATAGATGAGTTGTGTAAGATCTTTATGTACTTTCCTATTCATATAGTGGATTGTTCACCGACATAGTGCCCGCAGTTGTTTACCTCTTTGGAGGGTTTTACTGCGTCAACAGATCTTGTGTTATGTGTGATGATTTTACTTTGGATGGTTTGGCAAATTGAATAAACATAACATAATCAAAGATCTGCAGTTTCGATTAGGATTCAAGTTATACTACAATCCTGTATTAGGATGTGAATAGGCCTGCACTCCTAAAACTAATTCTTAAAGTTGTTGACATACTGATCAGTTTCGTTAGTTATGAGAAATACATATACATTCTGTAATTACAAGTGATTTTAAAATTTGATGAAACCTTTGACGCCAAACGTTGGCTTCCTTTTATGATAATAGTGATAAAAAATAAGTTTGGTAGAGGGCTTACATTCTTTGAGCTATATATAATATATGTGCTTATATATCTAAGTTCCTAAGTTGGTATTCTTTAATTCAAATTTAGATATGAGGGAAGTACTACTGGACAGAGCGATGATAGGTAGGGAAGTGTTGAAAAGGTGTAGTACATGCATATATGAATTGTACTTGATAGATAGCACATAGTGTACTGCATCAAAACCTCTTCGTTTATGCTATAAAATCAATCGTTCCCTCTTCACTATTTTGCCATCTTCAAGCTTAATTCTGATGATACTCAAAACATATCCTTGGCTTCAGTCTTATTTTGGATTAGAAGATTCAATCCATTCCGAATCGATGGCTGGAAATATGAGAGTGCTTTTGGGGTAAATTTATCTTTACCAAAATATTTTTCTTCCTATATACAAATCATTTTAATTAACTGGTTCCCTTCATGTACTGCCATGTTCATGATTCAGGATCGCATGTTATGTTATGTACTTGGTAATTGACGACTAACATCCATATATAAATACGAACACATGTATATGTACAGAAATACTGTGAGAGATGATCCGGGTTTGGAGCTTAGATCCTGGTATATGAACCCTACGCTATAACTAGGGGAAGGTCCATATTGTAAATAAATAAAATATGCATCACATGTTTATGCCAGCTTCTAAAAAACAATTGCATCCTATGTTGCTTGCATTGCCATATGTCATATATAGAATGGTTCCTTGTTTCTATGCGAGTATCTTAATCATTAATATATATGACTTAGCTTGAAATTTAATTCATTCATCTAACTTATAAAACACGCATCAGTTGATGATTAAAAATTGTGATAAACTTTGTATTACCAGGTTTAGTGTTACTTGTTGGTATACACTTCACGTATTATGACTCGTATGTTTTTGGTTTTTCACTTAGATACAAGTTTATTTTTATACCGATATAACACTAGAAGTATAAAAGAGCAACATGCATTTTTAAAAGTTATCTGAAGAGCAACAATTTGCACTCATGTATTATAATTTTTTTGGGTCATCATTTCGAATGGAGTCACTCAACCTCAATGTCATTTTTTTATTGAGTCAATATAGATAAATATGTGTGTAAAATAAGTGGACCGTTTTATCAAGAAAATACAAATATTGCACATGTTCATGTTTATCACCGAAAGATGTACAATTAATTAATCTAATTAAGTAAAAGAGCTATATATTCATAGGCATCCATCGTGCTTTGTTAAACTTTGGTGGAACAATGCGTGGAACAATGCAAACGACAATGACGTAAATCAATTAGTCAATTTGTACATAGATAACATAATAATATAAGAGCATCTTTAGCAATACTAGCAATTTTTAAGTTAAATTTTAGCCAAAATAACTAAAAGTCATTTTGGTTATTCACTTTAGAAACACATTTGTATCAGTGCTCTCTATTTTAGCTAATTTTGAATTTCTATTATTTTTTAAATAAAAATTAAATAGTTTAAATATATTTATAAATTATATAAAATAACTCAAAATAAATGTTTTAAATTATAGAGAACCTCATCTCGCTTTCTATATTTAGGAGTGAGATAGCTAAAAGTTATAATATGTCACTTGCTGCTGCTAGAATAGATAAAAAAAAACTAAACATGCTCTTTAAAATAAATAAAAAGCTAAAATAACTTAAAAATGCTCTCATTGGCCTCAAAATCTCAAATTAGTGTTGGCATATTTACTAATTCAATAGCAACAAGCCAACAACTAACTTTCTCCGAAAGTTAGTTAAGCCAGACAGACAATGCATGTGGAAACTACAGATGACATGGTTTGGGTATAAAAGAGCTTTAATTATTGATAGGCGTAACTATACAATTTCAATAGTTTAATTAAGAACGACAATGAGACCTTTCTGGAAACATCATTGGGGCCAACCAAGGCAAGAAAAAGTAAAAATTAAAAAAATGACCACTTTCCGAAAGAGAAACCCTACTTGTTACTATCATATCTTTATCCCCATATTAGGATCATTTCCAAATCCTTATATATGATGGTATATTTTATTTTTTATTTAAAATTATGTTACGAGAGAGACTCGGTATCTTTAGATTTTTTAAAAATTATTTTTAGTTATATTAGAGGAAAATTGAAGGGTGGTTCTAGTTGGATCTCTAAATTTGATATTTGGACCTCCATATTTTTTCAATTATCAATAGATTTTATCAACTCATATGAAAAGACAAATAAGGATAAAAGAGAAAAAGAAAAAAGAAATACTCTTCTTAGAGCATCTTTAGCAATGCTAGCTATTTTTGAGTCAAATTTTAGCCAAAGTAGCTAAAAAATCATTTTGGCTAGCCATTTTAGAAATACGTCTGCATCAGTGCTTTCTATTTTAGCTAGTTTTGAATTTAAATTATTTTTTAAATGAAGATTAAATAGTTTAAATGTATTTATAAATTACATAAAATAACTCAAAATGAATGTTTTAAATTATAGAGAGCCTCATCTCGCTCTCAATATTTAGGAGCGAGATAGCTAAAAGTTATAATGGAGAGCCACTTAGGAGTCTGGTACAGCTGCTAAAATAGATAAAAAGCTAAACATGCTCTCTAAAATAGCTACGGAGCCAAAGTAGAGAGTCTGCTAAAGATGCTCTTACCTCCCCCATGTAACATTCAATATATTGTTTTTTTTTCTTCAGAATTTCCTTATATTACCTATATAATTTTATAATTTACCTAAAATAATTAAGTAAAAATAATAAATTATATACATGGCTCTATCATTTAATACAAAAGTACATTCAAAACAATCTAATTTGATATTTTCTTATAATTCGTTGAATATTTTGGTGCAGTTGTTACTAATTAGGATCCGATATTGACTCATTTTAATTCAATTTAATCGATATATCTTTATTATTTGAGAACCAAAGTCTTTTCTAGAACCATCCATATAGCAAAAAAAAAAAAAAAAAAAAAAACACTATGATCTGAATTAACAAAATATCTTTGTAATTGTGTACTTGTTCGGCCCTCCAAGAATCACTTTATGGTTCTACCACTAAAAGTACGCCAAAAATGTAGGCAGTTAGCTCACAAAATTCTTCTTGGTTGATTTCATAGAGATAAAAAAATAAAAAGTTGTTGAAAATACCAATTTAATTGTTCAAGGGTGTTTTGGTAAAATTATAGAGGTGAACTTAGCTATTTAAGTATTCAAAAAAGTGAATTGGAGGTTTAATAAATAAGAGAGATCCAAATATCAAATTTGGAGGTCTAACTAGAATCACCCAAAATCGAATCGTGTTCTAATTTTTTTTTTTTTAACCCCACCCATTTTTGTCCTTTCATGAGGCTCGAACACATGACCTCCTAAATTGAAAATAATTATCCCACCAAATACACGTACCTCAATCATGTTCTAACTTAATCCTAATCATAACCAAATTCTCAACCCTTCTGCACCATTTGGGTTAATCCCAAAGACTTCACTATTGTTCTTCGCTCTACCAATTGAGTTAAGGTCAGATGATGGTACATGTAGACTTTTTATACATGTATATATCTATATTATTATTAAGAGAATAGGCTTTGTTAGTTAAAATCTAAAATTTTGACAGAATTTGACAGAAAATTAATAAACTTTGAGAATTAATTAAATCACAAGAATAATTAAGACATTTACAAAATGTATTTTTATTAAAAAAAATTTTAAAAAAAATATCCACAACCCACTTTTCTCTCTCCCACTTTATTTTCTCTGCAATAACATGCGTGGAAAAATGCTAGCATTCTAGCATTTTTTAATATATGACCACTTCAATAATACATATTATCGATCACTTTGACAATGTACTCAAGTGCTAATTAAAAAAATATATAGCATTAAAATAGAGTTTTCACTAAAGCAAAACAAGTTTGCTTTTGAGTAATTAAGTTCTTATAGTGCTGGTACAATAATTGCACATACGTGCACATATATCATGTGGCAAAATTATCAATTACTGTTTTTTTTTTTCACAGTGGCAAAATATTTCAATCAACCAACTATGAAAAATAAAAATGCATAAATTGTTATGCATTTCAGCTAAAGTGTATATACATCCAAAGAGCACATCAAAAGGAAAAAAAAATATTATTCCACTAATAATACAGATTAACAGCGTCAATATTTCATGATATTAAAAAAATACGCGATTCAGATTTAACTCTAGTGGCTTCTGTTCCACAAGTAACCGTTATATTTTCCGATAAAATAAGAAACTTGATTATAACTATTTTTTTTACTTTTGTCAAGGGGAACCCAAAGGCTACCTAGGCCCAAGATAAACTCCTTCAGCGCATGTGAAATGCTCTAACTGTGCATTGCAGCAAGTGTCTGTCTGGCCATTTTGACAGCTTCGGGATTCGAACCTAGGTTGAGGAGCACACCCAACTAAGCAAGAACCACTATGCCACTTGCAGTGGTTAATTAACTTGATTATAACTATTTTTTTTTGAAAGAAGAAGTCAGCCCTTTATTGCAATAGAAAGTCAATCAAACCATACAAAGTTCCGCTGCAACTGCAGCTGAAAGAAATGGAGGAGTAGAAAAATAAAAACAATCTTGCGAGTAGAAAAATAAAAACAATCTTGCTGCAAAGAGCAAGCATAAGCTGCTAACTGATGGGCTACACCATTGCCCAGGAGGCCTACATGAGTCACCTTCACAAAAGAATGAGACTGCAACATAGTCACCATATCATCATATAATCGTCCCAGAACGGACGTATTACCAGTAGTAGAAACACTCAACTGACCTTGAACTACCAACACATCTGTCTCCAATATGGCAGGAAAGAAAGCATGGTCCAGCACAAATTCCATTGCCTTCTTACAAGCTAGCACCTCCCCAACTTGATTATAACTATGATCACCCTTATTTGATCTTGGACTTGATCCATTTGAATAATGAGTATATTGTTCCTGCAATTGTCCCTTTTGGATATGCACCTCACATTAGATGTAAAGACAAAATTACAGAAACGTGGGAAACCCTAATAACATTAACAATCCCCCATCTCATGTTGGAGCTATTGATTTATTATCAAGTGGAAATTAAACAAACGAAAAAGATTCGCTGCATATGATACACTCTTATTCTAATAGACAATATATACTGTCGATGGGCACATACCATTATATCCATTCCTGTTTTTGTAGAAAAGAAGAACACTTTTTACCTACCAAGAGAGCCTCATTGTAAAGTGATATGCCATTATTCAAATAAAGCGCCTTTTCTCCAACCTAGTCTAACCTTATGATCGACCATAAGTACCACACTTTTAGTAATAATGGTACCTAAACTGCATTCAAATTAGAATTTAATGACAACTTATAACAATGGTGGCCTTTCTTTATTGAGTCGTCTAAAAATACATTTTTGGTATAATATGCATGTAAATTATATGGTCATCGACTCATTAAAATCCTAGCGCGCGCCTTCAAAAGTCAAAACTAATCAAGGTGTAATAGTTTATGGGAGAATATATGACGTAACTTATTACATCACATGTGAAATAGTCAGGCTCTTGATTAGAAGTGTTTGTTTGTTTATTTTTTTTCTTTTGTTTCAAGTTAAACGACTTTACATTATAATCTCGTGTGGACGATTCGAATTATTTAAATTCTAAACTTTCATTTATAGATAAAAATATATTTAGTATACCATTGATCAATAGAATGATAATGAATAATTGATGATGGAGAGTGAAATTGAAACATCTTTTTTGTAAACCACACCCTTCTTCCATCTTGCATGACTATATTTACAAGGGACACATGTATGACAAAAGAGGAAAATAGAGGTGTGTTTTGCAAAAAAAAATAGGGTGTAGTTTCACCTCCTCCCCCACCTAATGATTTTAGTTGATCTTTTGCGCAATATTATAAATAACTGGAGCCCAAGACGCTTGGTGACTTTCTATACATATAAGATTAGTCTGAGTTGTGAAGGACAGAAAAGAATTGGATTATAATAATCCTTCCAATGTAAGAAGAAAAAATGTAGAATAGTGAAATTTACACTTTCTATTTTACGATTCACATTCTCTCTTTTTATTTTTAGTAATTTAAAGATTTGTCTTTAATAACTTAAAAATTTTGTATCTTTATATGAATTACAAATAGAAAGGAGTGTGAATTATAAAATAGAGAGTGTGGATTTCACTCCTCAAAATATATTATATTTTGCATGATGATGTAGGGTTAAACATATGCTAATCATATGTGTAGGGTTATGACTTTGGGCGTTAATAGTTATCAGATAATCTAAGGAAAAAAAGAAGAAGAAGAAGCAGCAGCTCTTGAACTTTGCGTATTCCAAGCACGTTTCAGCATGAGAATATAACAAATTTGAATAAATGTTATTTGCTTGGTAATGAAGCAAAAAGACTACATATGAAGATTACCATGTCACGTCTATTGCTTAACAAGATATATATTGTTCCATGATGTGAAATTTTTTTAGTTAAACATGTCGAGCAGGCCATGGTCGAGGGATACACACGTACGCAATTAAGTTTTAAGATTAATATTATGTTGTCGACAACCTCTTACTTTGATTCCTTTTGATTCTTTAAAATTGATTGTGTATTTTACACACACACACACCTTCTAGCTAGCTAGTTCATTATCCACACGGCACATTTGATTGATTGATTCCTTTTGCTCAAGGTCTCCATCAAAGCGATAGAAAATGGCAAAATCACCAAGTGCAAGATCTGCCAAAAGCTTCTTATAAACTAACGTCTTAATTGCTTTCAGAAATGGCACCGTGCCAACCCTTAACGCAATTATTGCAATTCTTAAATTATCATTCGTCTAATTTTTATATAGAAATTAAAACATATATACATTTAACTGTTAGTTTGAAAGTATTGTTGAATCTTTATTCTAAACTCCATAGAGAGTTTAGATTTTAAGTCGGACTATGAAAACAGACCCTAACAGTCTAGAAACACAATGACCAACATAAAAAATCAATAAAAAAATGCATCAATAATTCCTCCATGCTAGCTAGCTCCAGCCAAGAACCTCCAAGGAGTCAAGGAAAGAACCAGATTTACTCGTGAGAATTCTAAAAGCACACTCGACAAGGTGCTTGCAAAACCTAACCCTGGCTGAGAGAGTTGAGGGGATAACGTGTAGACTTTGAGGCTCCTCCATATATTTTATACAATGTAATACAATATACTATCAGGATGAAAAGAATAAAGCATTAGAAATTTCCTAAACATCTTTTGCAGAACTGAAAACTAGTTGCTAGGAAAATAGAAAAGAAAAAAGAATCTGGAGTCCTCCTCCATATTTTTATACAATGTAATACAATATACTATCGGGATGAAAAGAATAAATTATCAGAAATTTCCTAAACATCTTTTGCAGAACTGAAAACTAGTTGCTAGGAAAATAGAAAAGAAAAAAGAATCTGGAGTCGGCACACGGCACACGGCACACGGCATGAATTATATGTCTCTTCAATACAGAAGCTTCCAACGAGCTAGCGCGCAGGGTTAGCCGGCAACTGAAGTAAACATAAGCTAGCATAACAAACAAATTGGATACTGATCGACTTTTTAGTTTAGGATACTGATCATCGAGTTCTTAGACATATACAGATTGTCTGTAAAAATCGGTACACTCATATATTTTTTCTTTTTGGACGACGCGATGTATGTTCACAATTTTCAACACGTATTTGACAATTAGCAGCAATCATATCTTAGACTTCAACAGAAAATTGTCTTTTAAAACATTATAATTTTATTTTTATTTCTAATCACAAAAAACGCAATTATGGGAAACTAAGTACGTTGGAATCTAATTACTTTATCACCAATATGCCACTATATTCACTCCCTGGACTAACAGTTTAGACTTCTCAGTTCTTTGGTTCTGGGTGGTGAGAAGATTAATAAGTTTTAAACCCTTAATCTTAGTCTTAGCCTTGACTGTAAATAAGTAATAAACACTAATCAAGTTACAATAATAAACAGCTCACTCACCCAAAATTAAATATAATACAAAGTAGAAACAATATTAAAATTGTACTGGTCATGCTACACCTACATAAATAAATCTGTTTCTAACCGCTATACACGAATTTACGATGCTAGATGGGTTCTTCCACATGCATGTGGAACCTTGATGGTTGGCTTCACATTTGTAAATTTTGCCCGATTCAAAAACTTGATAGTAATTAAAGGAGGAAAGCTGTGCGTATGGTCATTATGCTACGTTATAATCAGGTTACATATTGAGTTATGTCACCGCTATATCAAAGCAAATAGAGTCGTCAGTAGAGTGCTCTTTGCTAGTTGGTACCTAGTTGAATATAATTATTTGGTAGAAACTCATGATAGTATTTCAGGACGTTCTCTAGATGTTTATTGTAATCAGGGGTTTAGGCTCAATGTCCGCCCCCCCTAGTGGCTGGAAAACGCCAACCGAGAGGCGCCAACGGCGGGCTCAGGAATCCCCCCCCCTATTCAGCCGCACTAGCAATTTATTCAAAAAAAAAAAAAAAAAAAAAAAGAAGATGGAGATATATACATATAAAACAACCTGGACATCCATGAATATGAGGTACATAGTTAATCCAGTTAATATTTCTTAAACTTGGGTAATTAAGTAGACTGTTGGGTAGGATATGAAAGGCTGCTCCAATATAGAATAGAAGGTATTAACTAAGGAAAGTGGTCGTAGGTATTTCAAATGAATATTTTTTTTTTTTTTGAAATTATGAATAGTTTATGTGTTGCCAGACACGGTTTGTGTCAGAAACCTAGCCCATAAATACCTGTTAAACGCAAAGCTAAAGTTCACAATGAACTGAAGATATCAGCTACTTAGGCTAATCAATCAATATGGGATTGAGGAAAATGGGTTCCATGCTAGGGCTCTTAGGGATCTTTCTCCTGGATGGACTGCTCCTGTCCATGGCTTATAACGTTCATCGCTATAGCTTTATCGTAAGTACTCAGATAATGAGCAGTCGAATTTCTGGTTTTATTTTTGGCAAGTTTTTTTTATTTTTTATGTTAAGCAATATAATCATCTTGTGGTTAACTGCAGCTGAAGGAAACCAATTTCACGAGACTATGCACCACAAAGCCAATGCTGACTGTAAATGGGCAGTTCCCAGGTCCAACCATCACTGTTCGCAAAGGAGATAGAGCTTTTGTTAATGTCCACAACAATGGCAAATATGGTGTCACCATTCACTGGTCTCTCTCTCTCTCTCTCTCTCTCTCTCTCTCTCTCTCTCTCTCTCTCTCTCTCTCTCTCTCTCTCCTCCCTCCCTCCCTCTCCTGGGCCATGGTATCACATTGAAGAAATAATTGCAAAAAAGAAAGGGGCCAGTTTGAACAATTTTGGGGCATGGGGAGGACTGTAAATTTATAGTAAATTGCGTATGCAACGCAGGCAATTATTCCCTCTTGGAGACTAGAAATACATAATAATATGTTTAACATACATAATAAAATCACCATTTGTTATAAGTTGTAGATATATAGTTTATGGCCGGTAATCATGGAAATAATATGCTAATTTCATCTCAAACTGAAATGGTTTTTAATCTCTGTAGGCATGGAGTAAAGCAGCCACAAAACCCATGGTCAGATGGTCCAGAAAACATTACGCAATGTCCTATTCAGCCAGGAAAAAACTTCACCTATGAAGTCATATTTTCAGATGAAGAAGGAACTCTATGGTGGCATGCACATAGTGACTGGTCACGTGCCACCGTTCATGGCCCTATTGTTATTTTACCCGAGAGAGGAAAATCTTATCCATTTCCCAAGCCTTATGCTGAGAAAACCATTGTGCTTGGTAAACATATTTCCCCTATGTCATCCTCTATACGTACTTTGTTATTGCACATTATTATCTCCTCATCTCTCAGTATGTGAGACTGTTTTGTATTATATTTGCAGCTTCATGGTTCAATACTGACGTGAAGGAACTAATCGATGACGCCATGGCAATCGGAGGAGACCCAGATCCGTCCGATGCTTTCACCATCAATGGCTGGCCAGGAGCTTTATATAACTGTTCCAATGGTACATATATAAAAACGTTACAGTAGTTAGTCTGTGAAGCGAGCACTTTTTCAGAATCTACTGTTTTTTTAATTTTTATTTTATTTATTTAATTCTTTTTATGCACTTAATATTCAATATGTTATTTGAAATAGACACAAAAGTACATGATAATTAATTAGCTAGTGTATAATATGCATTACCAATAATTAAATTGACAAAATTTAAAATTTACTTTGTTCAATTATGTTGCAGAAACTATATCTCGTTTGCCAGTTGTGTTCGGAAAGACCTACCTGCTTCGCCTAGTCAGTGCCGTCATGAATGAAGAAATGTTTTTCGCAATTGCCGGACACAACTTCACGGTGGTGGCTCAAGATGGTGCATACATCAAGCCCATACTGACCAGCTACATAATGATAACTCCAGGCCAAACCATGGATATTTTACTAACAGCGAACCAGCCACCCAGCTACTACTACATGGCTGCTAGGCCATTTTTCGAATCGGGAGCTCCCTTTGACAACACCACAACTACAGCCATTCTCCAATACACAAACGTAATTGCTGCCCCGACTAATATTTCCATGCCAACACTTCCGATTCAAACGGACCACGACTCTGCAGATAACTTCACAAGCAAGATAAAGGCCTTGGCAAGCAGGGACCATCCAATTAGTGTGCCGAAAAATGTTACCAAACAAATCCTCATCACAGTTTCTGTGAATCAGCTACCTTGTGAACTTGGTGCTGGCTTATGTGGTGGTCCAAATGGTAATAGGATTTCTGCTAGCTTGAACAATATCAGTTTTGATACCCCAACCACTGATATACTGCAAGCATACTACAGGTAATAAACAGAGTTTCATGCATATATAAAATGTGTATAGTTAATTGTACCTGATCGATTCGACTGAGACATTAATTAATTGGCTTTTAACAATTATGCAGGAGTTTACCTAATGTCTTCGACAGTGATTTCCCGGATCAACCGCCACTTTTCTTTAACTTCTCAGGGGTTAATTCATCAACTTATTTGTTACCAGAAGTCGGGACAAAGGTGTTATTGATCGAGTACGGGGCATCAGTTGAAATTGTGTTCCAAGGGACTAATGTCGGAAATCCAGAAAACCATCCAATGCATCTGCATGGTTACAGCTTCTATGTGGTTGGATCAGCTTATGGAAACTGGAATGAGACCACTTCTCCGGCCACTTACAACTTGATCGATCCACCGGCGGTCAACACTGTCGGAGTTCCTAAGAATGGATGGACTGCCATTCGCTTTGTTGCCGATAATCCTGGTACATAATCCCTCTTCTCTTATTTCATTGCTTTTGAAGTATACATTTCAAACTGAAATGCAAATACATATGATTAGTATGTTTAATTTCCACAAAGAATCGGACATGTAATTGTGGATTACAAAAAATTTCATATTTCAGGAGTATGGTTTATGCATTGTCATTTGGAACGTCATGCCAGTTGGGGAATGGACACAGTACTCATTGTGAAGAATGGATCGAGCAAGAGAGGAACCAGTATTCGCCGACCCCCTAGAAACTTGCCAATTTGTGGTTGATTAATCTTTCGACTAATAATTTTTTTGTTCTTTGTTCTTTGTTCTTTCCTTTTGTTTTCTTCCCCTCTCTTTGTGGGACTAATAATTGCCTTCTGTATCCGTGGCAATGATGGTCGGAATATTCATAAAGTAGTTTGAACTTAAGAAAGTTAATGCAAGTTAATGGCCAACAAGAACTTATCTATTTTTTTTATCTTTCGTTTTGTGTCTTGAAGATTCTTCCTAATAATTTAATATAGTCATATAATGGAGTTACACCGCAGCAGCTTTAGCAATTTTTTATTTTTATTTTTTTTTAATAAAGTCGGAGGATACCATCAGGCTTGATCATCCAAAGTCCAAACCATCAATTTTTTCGTCAAACTGAAAACTATTTAGTAGTTGAATTATAAGTTTTATCAAGTATATCCCACACGTTACATTTGTCTAAATGGTATATCATTTTAGATGACCGTTTGATTTCACATGGCTGAAATTTTTGCAGAGTTAATTTTTAGTAAAAAATCGAAATGATAGATGGTTCCAATAATGACATCTATTGTGTAGTTTGTGAAATAAGCCTAGGATGTCGGCACTGTTAATAGAAATTAATACACACACAGTCCTTCTATGTTAAGAAGGTCCTTAACTTAGCTTACGGTACAGATTTTCATATTTTAACCACTTTTCGATCACATATTCACATCTTAGTTCAGTTTTTAGGCCATAATGTATAGATCATATCTGCAAATTTTCAGCCAAATTGATGATCGTTAAGGCATCTAAAACTGCAATTTACACGAACGAACAGAATCTGACAAACCTGAACCGTTCGTGTAAATTGCAGTTTTGGATGCCTTAACGATTATCAATTTTGCTGAAAATTTGCAGAAGTGATCCACTCATATATACCTAAAAACTGAACGATTAAGATGTGAATATGTGATCGAAAAGTTGTCAAAATATGAAAATCAGTACCGTAAGCTAAGTTAAGGATATCATTAGCAGAGACGGCCTGCATATATATATATAGCGAAAGTTCTTCCATGCTCAGAGCATGAAGTGCTCGGGCACATCACCACACTTTCTAACCGTCAGATGTGTTCTCACAATCCTGACCACTCACTTATATAAACCGGCTGACCTACTAGCTCGTTTTCAGTTCAAGAAATCACCATGATCATTTTACTCGTTTTCTCTTGGTAAAACCTCTGTGAACAATCGTCCAGATTGAGGGTGGCTAGCAGACTGGGGTGAATTAAGTTTTACGCAAACTGAGTGGAGTTCTACCTGGTCTTGGCTGGATTGTTTATCACTTTTTAGAAGTGGATCTTGGATCTAGTTGTGTAGGAGAGGAACCCCGGGTGTTCATCATTCACCATGCGCCTCAACCCCGAAAACTCTTTTTCACCATCCCTTGCAGAATTTAGCTGGGATTTGACGGACCGAATCATTCTGATATTGACTTTCCACACCAAATTCAATTCCCTCTTCAATATTTGACCAGCAAATCGAATCTGGAACATGTAAAAAAAAGAGAACTGCAAAAGGGAGAGAGAATATAAAATAAAATAAAAGATCGATGCTCCCTAGCTTTTTTTAATCAACATATGCTTGAATGATCTGCTGCCATGGGCTCCGGTGGTTCTCCGGGCTGCTATCGGGATCGCGTTTGAATGATCTTCTAGGTCCATCTCCAATCCTATTAGCACAAGAGCAATCATTGTTCCTAATCTCAACACCATCCCCATCATCAGCATCAACACCACGGGACACTGGTTCTGACTTTACATGATTATCATCCACAAATTCACTCCCAAAACCCATACGCCATAACTAACAAAAACCCAGGGTCCCCAATTCAATTAGATCAAGATCGAGAACAGAACCATCATTCAAGCTCATGCCCTAAATGTACCAAATATCAAAATTCCAAATCAAAATTTGATCTTTCATTATAAATCAAACCCATGCGATGCAGCTGGGAACTCGAGTACTCGACCTCATTGTTCAATATACCGAACCATAGGCCCAAACCCGACCCAATCCCCCACCACCCTCCTCCACCTCACTTTCAGCCAGGACCACACTTGCTTCTCCACCGCCACTGACTCCGGCTTCTGCGTCTACAACTGTTACCAACTAAAGAAGAACCAGTTCCAGTCATCGAGAAACTTGACTCGGACTTGGGTCACCTAACCTCTGGATCCAGTCCAGCCTATGAATTTCAACACCAAGTTGTGCTTCACTGTCGATTCCATGATGAGATTTGAGAACTTCATACGAGGGTCTGGAGGATGTAGGGCAGAGACAGTCAAGCCCAGGTTTCAGGTTTGATCGGATATCATTTTTCCGGCTTGTATATCAGTTAACGAGACGACGAATTTATGTACAAAGAATGAAGGTGATAGGGGTTGACAGAGTGGTGAGGCCACGTAGTTGTGTGCTGAAACCACGGGGTTCGAGCCACACACTAGTGTTTTTCGATTTTTTTTTTTTTTTTTTTAAGAAGTACTGTTTTTGATTCGGCTTGTTATTTGGTCAAGTGTAATTCTTATATAATATGATTCGTTGACTTAGAGGATCGGGTTCGAAATATAGATGAAATTGGACAATTTTAGATTGGAAGGTCTAAAATAATGTAATTTTCACATCCAACGGTCGGTGTCCCAAAACTTATTTTCATTGACGATCTTACCCTTTGGAGGGTGTAGTTAATAAAATAGGGTTATAAAACCTTATTTGGTTAACTTAAGGGATCGGGGTCGAAATATAGATTAAATTGGATCAATTTTGGACCAGAAATCTAAAATAATGTAATTTTCACATCCAACGGTCGGTGTCCCAAGACTTGTTTCCGTTGACGGTCTTGCCCTTTGGAGGGTGTAGTTAATAAAATAGGTTTATAAAGTCTTATTCGGTTGAACTAGGGGATCGAGATCGAAACATATACGAAATTGGATCAATTTTGGACTGTAAGCCTAAAATGATGTAATTCTCATTTCCAATGGTCGTTTTTCCAAGTCTTTTATCCATTGATGGTCTTGCCCTTTGAAGTGTGTAGTTAATAAAAATAGTTATAAAGGCTTACTCGGTTGACCTAAGAGATCGGGTCTTTGACCATTGCCATTTTTTCTTGTCTTTATAACATCGGTCGATTTTGATAAATTTTATTTCCTCCATCTTGTTGGTTATGGAAGGCATATTATTTCTTATAACTAACAAACAAGTTATACCACATTAGTAGGCATATAAGGATTTTGTGCGGTACAAAAAATCGAAATTGAAAATCGATAGATTTGACATTACCCATCTATTTAAACCGTATTAGTAGGTATTGTGTAAAAAAATTAACCCGATCCGCCATAATTTAGATGTCAAATAAAGCGGTTAACCACTTATACACTTATAACTCCCTAAGGGGAGCTTAACCACGAGTAGATAAACTTTCTGAAATTTTTACATTAGTTGATATAGGTTATAGCCACGAGAGTGTGAGAGCTGACAGATCAAAAAAAGAAGTTGCGAGTGAGCGATAATGAGCATATTAGTTCTATGTGGTATTTAGGGTTTAGGGTTGACCTAGTAGATCGAGACCCAAACAACTTCGAAAATAGCTGAAATTTTGACCATAATTATATCTTCTTATCATGATGACATCCAACAGCCGATTTTGATAAAGTCTATATTTCCTCCACATTGTTCCTCATGGAAGGTATATTTTTCAATACAACTAATAAACAAGTTAAACCGCATTAGTAGGCATATAAGGATTTCGTGCGATCTAAACAATCGAAACAGGAAATCGATAAATTTGACATTATCCATCTATTTATAGCATATTAGTAGGTATTGTTGAAAAAAATTAACCCGATCCGCCATCATTTAGATGTCAAATAAAGCGGTTAACCACTTACACTTATAACTCCCTAAGGGGAGCTTAACCACGAGTAGATAAACTTTCTGAAATTTTTACATTAGTTGATATAGGTCATAGCCACGAGAGTGTGAGAGCTGACAGATCAAAAAAAGAAGTTGCGAGTGAGCGATAATGAGCATATTAGTTCTATGTGGTATTTAGGGTTTAGGGTTGACCTAGTAGATCGAGACCCAAACAACTTCGAAAATAGCTGAAATTTTGACCATAATTATATCTTCTTATCATGATGACATCCAACAGCCGATTTTGATAAAGTCTATTTCCTCCACATTGTTCCTCATGGAAGGTATATTTTTCAATACAACTAATAAACAAGTTAAACCGCATTATATAGTAGGCATATAAGGATTTCGTGCGATCTAAACAATCGAAACAGGAAATCGATAAATTTGACATTATCCATCTATTTATAGCATATTAGTAGGTATTTTTTAAAAAAATTAACCCGATCTGCCATCATTTAGATGCCAAATAAAGCGGTCAACCACTCACACTTATAACTCCCTAAGGGGAGCTTAACCACGAGTAGATAAACTTTCTAAAATTTTTACATTAGTTGATATAGGTCATAGTCACAAGAGTGTGAGAGTTGACAGATCAAAAAAAGAAGTTGCGAATAAGCAGTTATGAGTATATAAGTTTTATGTGGTATTTAGGGTTTAGGGTTGACATAGTAGATCGAGACCCAAAGGACGACAATAATAGCTGAAATTTTGACCATAACCATTTCTTTTTATCATGATAACATCCAACGGTCGATTTTGATAAAATCTGTTTCCTCCACCTTGTTACTTATGGAAGTTATATTTTCATTACAACTAATACTAGTTATACTACATTAGTAGACATATAAGAATTTTGTGCGATCCAAAAAATAAAAATTGGAAATCGATAAATTTGACATTGCCCATCTATTTATAGCGTATTGTTAGATATTGTGTACAAAAATTAACCCGATCCGCTTTTATTTCGACATGAAATAAACCGGTCAACCCTTTAAAAGATTCTACTTCCCTAAGGGGAGCCGACCCTTGGGGAGATGAAATTCCTGAAATTTTTACATTAGTTGATATAGCTCCTACCCACGAGAGCGTGAGAGTTGACAGATCGAAAAAATAAGTTACGAGTGAGCGGTTATGAGCATATTAGCTTTATGTGGTATTTAAGGTTTAGGGTTGACCGACTAGATTGAGACCCAAACGACGACGAAAATATCTGAAATTTTGACCATAACCATTTCTTCTTATCATGATAACATCCTATGGTCTATTTTGATAAAGCCTATTTCCTACACATTGTTGCTCATGGAATGTATACTTTTCATTACAACTAATAAACTAGTTATAACATATTAGTAGACATAAGAATTTTGTGCGATCCAAAAAATCGAAATTGAAAATTGATAAATTTGACATTACCCATCTATTTATAGCGTATTAGTAGGCATTGTGTAAAAAATTAACCCAATCCGTCGTCATTTTGACATGAAATAAACCGGTCAACCCTTTAAAAGCTTCTACTTCCCTAAAAGGAGCCGACCATTGAGGAGATAAAATTCCTGAAATTTTTACATTATTTGATATAGCTCCTACCCACATGAGCGTGATAGTTGACATATTAAAAAAATAAGTTACGAGTGAGCGGTTATGAGCATATTAGCTTTATGTGGTATTTAAGGTTTAGGGTTGACCTACTAGATCGAGACCCAAACGACGACGAAAATAGCTGAAATTTTGACCATAACTATTTCTTCTTATCATGATAACATCCTATGGTCGATTTTAATAAAGTCTATTTCCTATACATTGTTGCTCATGGAAGGTATACTTTTCATTACAACTAATAAACTAGTTATAGCACATTAGTAGACATAAGAATTTTGTGCGATCAAAAAAATTGAAATTGAAAATAATGCAATTCTTACATCCAACAGTCAATGTCCCAAGCCTTGTTTCTGTTGACGGTCTTGCCATTTGAAGGGCGTAGTTAATAAAAATAGGGTTATAAATGGGGTTGAAACATATATGAAATTGGATCTTGATCGGAAGTCTAAAATAATGTAATTCTCATATCCATTATTTCTATTAACGGTCTTGTCTTTTGAAGGGTGTAGTTAAGAAAAAAAGGATTATAAAGTTTTATTTGGTTGACCTAGGGAATCGGGTTCGAAACATATATGAAATCAAATCAATTTTGCACTAGAAGCCTAAAATTATGTACTGCTCACATCCAAGGGTCATTTTTTCAAACCTTGTATCCGTTAACGATCTTGCCCTTTGAAGTGTCAGAAACACTATAATAGAAAACGAGAAAAAGTTTGCTCTAAATGAAAGAACCTAGAGCATTATCGGAGATCATGGACAACGGATCAATCAAACAAATGTTGATTAAACAAGCTTGGCAACATTGATCTACGTTTAATTTTCTCTCTCCCTTCTGCGACCCTCTCTCCCTCTGCCTCTTCGAAATTCGATCTGCAGGTCAAATATTGAATAGGGAATTGAATTTGGTGTGAAAATTCAAGATCAGAGTGATTGAGCCGGTCAAATTCAGGCTGAATTCTGCAGCTGACGATGAAAATGAGTTTGGAAGAATGGAGAGATATGGTTATACTGACGGTGAGGAGCATGGTGAAGAACACTCCCAAGAGAACTCAATTCAAGATCCATTTCTACCTAGATAAATCATAAATTCATAAATCAATTCACCCTGGTCTGCATTAATTTCATTCAACACAAAACCCAGTCTCTGTAAAACTTGGAACTGGGAACCGACTAACCGGCTAAACCTTTACTATATGCATTTTGTTTTAATAAACAGTCACGTGAAAATCACGTAGGCGGACCCCAAAACTTCGAGCACTGCAAGCTCGGAGCACGGAAGACGTTCCCATATATATAGGGATTAAGCTCACTATATACAACTTATGTGTAAGTATCTCTTCTATGAGTTATCTCTAGACCTTAAATATTGTTTCGAACTTGGGCATGTGCTCTTTTCTTAACTGCATGTATCAATGGGTCTGTTATGAATCCAAGTATTGGTCCCAGGTTTGAGTTGGAGTTCTATTGTTAGAATGGATACGCACAGTTTTAATTAGTCAAGTGACGTCGTTTTGTTGGTAGGTTATTGTGCACTGCACGTGTCTTGCTATTGCTCTATATATCCATTTGTAATCTTGGTGAGAAGCATGAATGAAAATCTATATTTCTATTTTCTTAGTTTTCTCTAGAATTTCTCTTTGCTTCATTTCACTACTATGGCATACCATGGCTATGATCCCGGGGATCGTATCAACTGGTATCAGAGCCCACAACTGGGCCTGTTTCCGACGAGTTACAGCGGTGGGTACTACTGCCTTCCTTCTTCTCATCCTCACGTTACCCAGTTCCCATCACACCCAAGCTACCGACCACTTCCTTTTCAATTTCCATTCCAACCGAGTTGCTCCCCACCACCACCACCTTCCCACACAATCATCAATGGGTTTGTTTTCCCTCATCAATTTCCATCAACCCATACTCGTCATTCACCTGCTTCTAACCCAAATCCCTGGATCTATCCTTCTATTTCACAAAGCCATTCCTATGACCCATCGGTTACCAGTGTCAATTCACACTTCTTGTCTACCAAAACCATGCCTACATCACCTGTTTACCATTCTGCTCCTTCAATTCCAACTTTTCAGTCACCCTCAGTCCACTTTTGTGCCCCAACACCAATTTACTGATCCAAAACCTCTTCCTCTCCATAGCAAGCCGTTTCGGGGTTGTAGATGTCGAGTTGTCATGGGTGCAAAAGCGAGAGTTTCCAAAAAGACCCGAAATCCAGATCTGCTCCGTGATGTGGGTAGGTACTCGAGGTCCAAGAGGTACCACAGGCGCGGTCTCTGGGTCATCAAGGCCAAAAACAGCGATATATTCCCACGCCACAAGGCTAAGGCGACAGTTGCGATTATGGAGGAGCTTCATCAGCTACTTGTAGGTCAAACAACTCCGATTACTGAGCCGGAGCCGGCCTCGGGTCCATTGAAGTTTGGGTCACTACCTGCGGGTTCCGTCGCTCTCACAGCGGCTAATGGTTCGTCATCAATGTTGTCGGCGTCATCGAGAGGTATATGGATTTCTGAAAAACCCAACTTCAATCTTAGTCCCCATGAAGTTATTTTGGGCTTGAATAAGGATTTTGCTACTGCTTTAATTACTGGAAATCATAGTGAGCACACCACTACAGCGGTGGTGACTGAAGAACTTGTGTTAAATGTTGATAAAAATATTGCTGGAGGTGTTAATGGAGTTAAATTTTCTGATCGATATTGCTGATGGTGAAGATGATAATGAGAATAAGGATGATGAAGGGGGAAATAAGTGTATGATATTTGGGAGCTCTGCAGCTTCTACAAAGTTCTTGAAAGAGTTGCAACGAGAGTCGAATACTATTTCTTACTCGGGTGCAGAGAGTTATGGTGACCATTCTTTTAGTTATAATGAGGATTCTCAGAGAGTTGATGGGCAGATTGTAACGGTTGAGGGAAATGATGATTTGATGAGAAACAATAAAGAAGGTCTGTTAGAAAAGGTCAGAGATATGAGTTGGCCTGAGAATGCTAAATGGGTGGACAAGCTTACGTCGGATATTGAGCAAGAGCAACCGGTGGATGTGCATGATGGCCTGACAAGGGAGCTTGCATTTTATACACAGGCTCTAACTCGAATGAGGATGGCCTTTGAGAAGCTTCAGTTAATGGGGCTTCCATTTCTGAGACCTGAGGACTACTATGCAGAAATGGTGAAGTCCGAGTCCCAATTGGGGAAAGTGAAGAGCCAATTTTTGGTGGAAATGACTACCAATCTAACTCAAAGCTCTTTGTCTCAGGTATCCACTACTCTGAATTTAAATTTTCAAGATGTTAGAAGATCTTTTGAGAGTTTTTTGTCCAATGTGATTAAGCTCTATAATCTTAGTTCCTTGACTTGTAAAGTTGGAGCAGAAATTTGGCCTCCTGATGATGGGGAATGGTTGGATTTGGATGGTGAAACCTATTATCGAGTTGTTAGAGGATTTCTTGATAACATAAATGTGAAAGAGTTGGCACCTTTGATTATTAAAGCTCAGAAGCTAGAGTCTTCTACAATTGTGGTTGATAGATCATGTTGTTGCGGTATTGTTATTGCTTGTGTTGGTATTGAATTTTTAGATAAAGAACACAACATTCTTGATGAAGTGAATGCTCAGGGAGGTATTTATGGGCGTGATGTGCATGTGCTTTTCAAGTCTATGTCACAATTCAATGATATTGACTTTCTCTTGAATCCATCGGATGGAAATAGGGATTGTGCAGTTGTGGCAGTTGATAAGATTGTTCCTTATACCAAGGGAAGACGATCTCATTTTATATGTGCTCAAGTTGAGAATATAAATGAGTAGGAGTCAAAGGAACTTTTGAACAGTTTTCCTTGTCAAGAAGAGTATGATATGAGATCTAAAGAAGATTTAGATGAAGTTGAAGCTAGCAGTATTCCCCCACTTATTCCTTTTATGCCATTTGCAATGAAACTTGACCATTTAGATAAGGAAAGAATAGTCTTCAGAAGAAGTACTTATCAAAAAATTCTTGCAATGGAGACAAAAGGGGCACAAGTCATAGAATGTGATCCAGAGCTACCAGTGGACAATCTACTCAGTTCTGCAATATGTTTAGTGTGGTATGATTGCAGAAACATTGGAAAAAACACAACTGCTCTTGATAAAGCTTCTTCATGCTTACCTTTGTACATTGAGAGCCTCGCCACGAATGTTTTGATATTGCTGAGCATTACTTTCTGTAGCTGTATGACTTTGAAGACATGATTCCACAAGCATATATATCAACAGCGTATTACAAGTGACTAAAAGCATCTTGCAGTCTGCCATCGATGCTGTCACTCATGATTCTCCTCATGAAATTGACATTCCTTCCTGGAAAGAGGTATTTAATTCATTGGTTATGCTTGAAAAAAATCTGAATCAATTCCATGATTTTTGTGTTGATAGGGATCTCAAGAATATATGGGAAGCATTTTCTGTCTATCGCTGCCGCCAACTGAAGACACAACGTGTTGATGATGCAGCCAACAAACGGATTACACAAAATATGGCATTCATTGTGTGCGGTGTGCATTCTTTGTCAAGTATATTGGGTGTTTGTGCCAAAGGAGGTGACAAGTTTGGTGTTAAGGCGCATAGTGATGGGATAACTTTTTACGCTTACCAGTTTGCCTGCATTAGTGTTCAACATGTTGTGGATCAAATTATTGAGATGTCAAACACAGGTGGTGGAGATATAAATGTCCCAAAATTCAAGATTTTTGCTTCACATCTTGGGATCACAACTTTCTCTGTCAGTGCTTTGCAGCAATTTGGGCATGAAAGTCTGAGCCAACCAATTATGGTGGAAGTCTATGCAGCACCAGAGATTGACCTGCATGATAAATTCCTTGTACCTGGTACATCCTATGTGCTTACTTTAAACGGAGACCCAACAATTGGTGTAAAAGTTGAATTTACGATTTTGGCATTGCTGCAAATTGAGTATCAAAATGAGTATCATATTGATCCGATAGACGTCAAAGCTGTTATTGCAATTACAATTGTTCAATTGTATTCAAAGGAAGCTGCTTAGATATATAAGAAGTTGAATATGATGACAAAGAGTGCATATGAGTTTGAGACTTTGGAGGTTATCTTAGCGGAATTAATGCTCAGCAGCACTTGACCCTTGGATTTCTGTCATTGTCTCAAGGGTTTTAATGTTTACAACTTCTGGTATCAAAGATGTTCATGCAAGTCATCTTTCCTGCATGAGAAATATTTATGCTCCAGATCAGTTTGTGAAAGCAATTAGATCCACAACAAATGGGAAAGCTATGATGGAGTTGAATATGGGGTTGTATACAGATATTGGACTCCATGATTTTTCATTAGATTCTCAGAGTCCAACACTTGGGTTGGAGCTGCTGTTTGCAAAGATGAAGTTCAGAAAAGTATTGTGCAAGAAAATGTACATGGTTGCTAAGAACATGGTTGCTTCGGGAGCTACTACTCAAGGCCACATGCTACATGACAAGGTTATTGAATTTTCCTCTCAGCTCAATCAAGCTAATGCATGTACAGCTTTGGGTAATTATGGTCATGCGGAGATGAAAAGACTTGAGCAAAAGATCAATGAAAAATGTGTTGCACTTGCAATTATTCCAATGGGAAATACAGACTTGGTATCAGAAGAAATTGAACAGCATTTGTTTCTCAATGTCATTTTTCAGGTCCTTGATTTCTCTACTTATTTAGATGATGTTAATGTCTAAAAGTTCGGCGGTAGCTGAACCTTTGTTAACGCTGATCCGGTGGGCGGATCGATACTTGTGGTATTCTCAAAGCTTCCGCTACCTGTCAAGTAAAATACACAGCGGCGTCAGAGGGAGACCGCGCTGGGCGGTCTTCAACTCTCCGATGCCTAAGTTAGTCAATGTATTTATGTTGACAAAGTAACAGTAGGTAAGTATTGAATGCGTAATTAATGAGGAGAGAGGAGAGAACCTTTTATAGGTGAGGAGGAGGCTGACCTCCTCCTTGTTTTCGATGTGGGACTGATGTGCTTCAGTTCCCAGCTCTGAGAGCTACTGATGCCATTTTGGCACGGCGCGTGGCGGCGCGTCGGCGGCGAGCTGGGGGTGATCCGACGCTGAGGTTGTAGCCCGCCTGGCGGTGTGTCTGCATGTCATTCCTTTGGTTGGAATTAGTACCTTTGGCGATACAATGAGCGTGGCCCATTATAGCTAATTATGCTTGCAAATGTACGTATATGTACAAGTCCCCCAAGTCCCCAGTCAAGGAGGGCAATCTTGGTTGGGGAGTTGTTCGGCGGTTTGAAGTGTTTTCTTCCGCTAGACTTGCAAGAGCATAATTAGCGTCAGTGCGTTGTCAACCATGGATTTTGTGAGCAAACGCTTTATACCCTTTCGGGTGGGCCCCTGCTAGGCCCCCCAGGGAGTCCCCCACTCCCCGGCTAAGATAGACCTCCGGATGGTCGGCAAATTGTTTGTTGAGGGGGAGCTGCACGGAGCATGGGTGTTGGGTAGCGAACCCAATCTTAATACCCGAGTGACGGGGGTCAACGTGCCTGATCAGGGCCGTCGTAGACTGTTGACAATTCCCCGTGTCCCGTAGGAACCGTCTGACCGCAAAGCCGCGTGGCGGTCGTTGTCAGAGTGAGGCGTGGCCTCGGGATCCGCCGCTGGCGGATATCCCCCCACTGACTGCAGCAGGAAGCAGCGTCCAGTAGACGTGCCTGGCGGTACTTTATTGAGCGATATTGCGCTGAACATAGGACGCAGCTTGCAAGATGAAAAGGGGGTTCCGCCAGATGTGTGTGGCGGAAGACGCCCCGCTTGCAGGATGGCAAGGGAGAAGTTTCGCTGGCGGGGTTTCACTCAGCGGATACTTCGTCTCTTGGAAGATGACAAGGGAGAAGTTCCGCTGGCGGGGTTTCGCTCAGCGGAGACTTCGTCTCTTGGAAAATGACAAGGGAGAAGTTCCGCTGGCGGGGTTTCGCTCAGCGGAGACTTCGTCTCTTGGAAGATGACAAGGGAGAAGTTCCGCTGGCGGGGTTTCGCTCAGCGGAGACTTCGTCACTTGGGGGATGACAAGGGAGAAGTTCCGCTGGCGGGGTTTCGCTCAGCGGAGGCTTCGGACGGTTGGGGAAGTCATCCCCAGTGGTTACTTCCACCAGACGCTTCGTCTGGTGGTGGTTGACACGTGTCCATCCCGTAGAGGGTTAGCGTGCGGAGGCTTGTCACGTAAGCCTGGCCGTCTTCTCGCCATTAATGATAGTAATTATGGATTTCGTAACCGAGGCGACGCCTCGGTTAATCCGGAGAGTAAGTGGAGGCCTGCGACACGTGTACGGCTGGTGTGTGATGTCGTTTTTGAACGGACGGCTTAGAACGCGTTGATGTTGACATAAAAGGGGGGGGAACTTTAGCGAGATTTGACACTTTGTGAAAACTTCAAACCTGAGTCGTCGTCTTCAAGCTCTGCGATTTGCGAAGAGAGTTCCGGGGGATGAAAGCTGCAAGAGTTATCGAATCTTAGGGACGAGGCCTTTACCGGTGAAGACAAGCGCTTTCAATCACACCAAAGATATCGCCTTTGAGGTTGGTGCTCTGAATCTCATCCCTGTTCCATTGAATTTCTGTGTATTTGCTTCTGTCAGTTTTCTGGGTTTCGTGAATTTGGGGTGTTCTGAGTGTGTAAAGTGGGTTTTGGTGTTTTTGACACAGTTGGGATTTCTGGATCCACTAGATGGTCGAATCTGGGTTAAGTGTTTGTGGGTTGTTTGTTCTTGTTTTGGTGTTTTCTGGGTAAATTGTTGCTGATGTTCTTGGCTATAACTGATGTAAGAATAGGCTAGATCTGTGTTTGTGCTAACTGGTGTGGGTTTTAGGGTTTGGGATGGCTAACGTCATAGAGATTTCGAGCAGTGAGGATTCCGGGTCTGACGTGTCGTTCAGCGCGGCGGATAGAATATTTATTGACTCATTGCGTCCGTCTGCCCATGCAGGAATCTCACTGTCAGAACCGCTAGAGGTTGAGCCGCTACAGACCATACCTTGGGAAGTAGTCATGGGTCGTGCTTCACGTCCAGAGAGCTCTAGGGCGGGTGAGGCCGCTGCGGCCAAAGCTAGTCGCGATGAGCGGTTGGCAAGCAACAGCGCTGCCAGCGGCTCCGCTGTGGAAGAGGAAACAGCGGGGGAGGACGCTGAGTCAGCGTGGTTCCTCCAGGATGGCACCCCTGTTGACGAGGCAGGAGGGCGGATGAATGTTGCCGCCGTGAATAGGATGAAGCAGATGTTCCGGCTGCCGGGCTCGGTGAAACTGCGCCCGCCGACGGCGGATGAGAAGGCGTCGATTCTCCCGGAGGGGTTTGCCGCCGTACACGAGGCGATATTCCGCCAAGGAGTGACACTCCCGCTGGTGCCCAACCTTCAGATTCTGGTGTGCGAGTTTGGCCTTGCCTTTGGTCAAGTCTGCCCCAACATGTGGCGGTTGATGCTGGCGCTAAATTCTCTGTGGCGGTTGTCCGGATGTGAAGGGCCTACTGTGGCGGAGGTGCTTCATTTCTACGAGCTGGTCTATGTAAAGCGCCAGGGTTGCAGAGGGCAAGTGAACTTGAGCCGCCGCCAGGGAGCGCCCAAGCTCGAGAATCTAAGAGACTCAATGTCCTATTGGCGGGGGACCTTCTGCGTCGCCACAGAGGGTTGGGAGTATCACGCTGGGTCGAACGAGGAAGGGCCGACATTTAGGATTAAGTAGGAGTTCCAACCCATCCGAGGTTGGTAACCGATTTCCGCTGAACGTAGTTGGCGGGTTCTTGTATTTGCAGACTTGTATTTTTACTAACGACTAGTGTTTGTGCAGCGGGACTGCGGTATAACCTAACGCACGAAGAAGAGTGTCGCGTAGCACGGATCAGAGGTTGCTGGCGGAACCGTAACTTGCTGGACTTCCGACTTCTGACCGGTTGGGAGTTGCTGGTCGATCAGTGGCTAACTCGCTCCGTTGGTAAGAAATCTCCGCCACAGTGCTTTTGTTTTATAATAAGTAACCCAGGCTGACTGGTTTTTTTTTTTTTTTAGAATATCCGCCGGGTAACATTCGCAGTCGCGACGCTTTTGAAAAAACAATGGACCGTGCGGAGATAGACAACTTCCTGGAGACCATGTACGCCGAGGGGCTGGCGGCCCAGAAGACACTGGTGAACCCCGAGACACTGGCGCTGAGCCAGTCCGAGGTTCCGGTGGTGCTGCCAATGCCGCACCACTCCCATCTTGGTGACGACGGCTTGCCTGTCGTCCAGGCGGGGGCCCCCGTGGCGGGCTGGAAAAAGGGGGCCGCAGCAGCGGCTTCTCAGAAGGAGAGGGTACCCGCCAACAGGCGAGGTCCCCATAAAGAAAGACCGGTGCCGCCGGCGGAGACCGTCATCAGGCCAAAAGAGGAGCCGCCGGCGAAGGACACGAGGGTTGCTGCCGGCAATACAAGGGCGTTGGAGAGAAAGCGCCGGCAGATTGACTCCCCTGACGGGGAAGAGGGGGAGGATGTGGAGCCAATCCGGGTCCGTCACCAGAAGAAGGCCCGTCAAGCTCCGCTGAAAGCTGCCGTGGTGGAGGGAGAGGCGCCCGCCGCCAGTGACTTGGACTCATTCGCCGAGTATGCAGAGTTCATGACGGATGGTGAGCGGGAGTTCCTCTTCCATCTCTGCGAACGGCTAGGGTTCGGCGGCCTGGCGGGGATCTCGCGCCCAACGGCTATTGACCAGTCGCCCTACAGCTCGGCGTTTGGTCAAATATCCGCAGGGCTGCACGACATGTTTGAGGCGGCGAAGAAGCAACCTCTGGTCCAAGGGGAGCTTAGGGAGGAAATCCAAAGTCTCCAGAGGGAGCTGGTGGAGGCGAGGGAGAAGCTGGCGGAGACGGAGCAGCGTCTGGCAAAGGCGGAGTGTGACTTCGCGGACGCCCGAGGCAAGCTGACGGTGGCCATTGAGCGGGACTTGGAGAGGAACGACCGCGTCTCCAAGCTGGAGCACGACATCGCCCTGTTGCAGGAGCGGATAGCCGCCAAGGACAAAAAGCTCATTATCGTGCAGCGGGAGTCCGCCGCCAGAATAACGGAGGTGCAACGGCTAGAGGGTCAGGTTGCCCGCCTGAGGGCTGAAGGGGATACTGCCGCGGCCGCCGCTGTTGAAGCATTCAAACAGTCGGCAGAGTACAAGAAAGCTCTGACCGAGTCGGCGAAGGCTGGGGCCCTAGCGAACATAGACATGCTGAAGCGGAAGGGCGCCATTGACTTCGTGAAAGCGTCCCAGCCCGACGTGCCGCCGGCTAAGAGTGCTCCGACGGAGAAAGGTGTCCTACCTGCCCCCGCGGAAGGTGCCCGCTCAAGTAGCGGAGAAAGTGGCGCACGCCCGGCGGAAGGATCCCAGCAGACTCTACCTCCTACCCAGTCGGAGGTGTCACGTGCTGGCTTCCTGGCGGCGCACACCCGGGCGGACGACACAATAGAAACTCCAAGTCCCACAGCCCGAGGGTCCGATCAAACGAGCCGCGCAATCGTGCCGCCGCATGCTGAAGCGGAAGATGTCGAGGGCAACCCCTGAAGCTGGAACCTCACTATATATTTTTTTCTTTTTCTTGTGTAGCCGCTGAGGCATAACGATTTGTAACAAGTATTTTGTAATGGAATGAAGTTTTTTTTTAATGTGTTTGTTACGATGTGTTTGTACCGCTAGTAGTTTGACTTAGAGTTTTCTTTTGTCAAACAATGAAACATTAAAGGAATTAAGATTGGTCCAAGTGCACCACGTAGCGGACGTGGTCCGCTGATGATTGCTGGCGTTGCCAGTTGCCCTCGGTGCCGGACTTGGGAACAATGGTTTGAATAATTCCTCGTTTCATTGATAGCTGATTGATCAGCGTGTACAAAAGTGGGGTAGTACCCGTTGGGTAGCTTCCCTTAGCTAAATATTGAACAAAAATTTAGCTAAGTCAAGATGCTCCGGGGTAGCGGATGACTATTTGTAGTAATACCGAAGGTGTTCGGTATTCCAAGGGTGGGTCGACGTGACGCCATCCTTGTCCAGTAAGTAGAAGGTGCCTGGGCTAACGACTTCCACAATTTTGTATGGACCTTCCCAAGTTGGGCGGAGTTTTGTTGGCGGTGGAATGACTTCCTTCATTACCCAGTCCCCCAATTGGAGGTTCCGGGCCTTGACTCTGGCATTGTAGAAACGCGATACCCGTTGTTTGTTTTGCAAGTTGTGCAAATGGGCCTTGTGTCTTTTTTCTTCTAGGAGGTCCCTGTCCAGGTTGACGCCGTCGTTGTTGGTCTCTGGGCAGTAGCCTTCGACCCTAGCGGTAGGCTGAGTTACCTCAACAGGTAGGACAGCCTCTGTTCCGAACATCATACAAAAGGGTGTTTCGCCGGTGGCGGAAGTTGGAGTTGTCCGGATGGCCCATAGAACTTATGGAAGCTTCTCCGCCCATAAACCCTTGGCGTCGTCGAGTTTCTTTTTTAGCAGCTTCTTGATTATCTTGTTTGCTGCTTCGACCTGGCCGTTGGTTTGGGGATGGGCGACAGATGCAAAACTCAACTTGGTGCCCAAGTTGGCGGTAAAGGAGATGAGTTCCTTATTGTTGAACTGCGTGCTGTTGTTTGTAATGATTGTATGTGGAACACCATAGTGGCAGTAGATGTTCTTCCAGAGGAAGTGAATTACCTTGGCGGTAGTTATTGCCGTTAGTGGCTCCGCCTCTATCCACTTGCTGTTGTAATCGATGGCAACAATAATGTACTTGAACTGGCCCTTGGCGGTTTGGAACTTTCCCATCAAATCAAGGCCCCACGTGGAGTGAATCCATGGGCCGATGATGATTGACAGCGGTTCTGCCGGTGCATGTGGGAGATCTGCAAACTGCTGGCATTTGTGGCAAGACCTCGAAATCCGCCGGGCGTCATCAGCAAGTGTGGGCCAGAAGTAGCCCTGTTGCATTGTGCGGTTGGCCAAGGATCTGGCGCCAGAGTGGTTTCCACATTCTCCGCCATGGATTTCCGTTAGGACGACCTCTCCTTCCGCTTGGGTTAGACAGCGGAGGTTGGGATGGGTGAATCCTTGGTGGTAAAGCTTGCCATTCTGGATGTTGTAGCGGGTTGCTCGCCGTTTGAGCTGTCTCGCCTGGACCTTATCCTCTGGCAATGTGCCGCTGCGCTTGTATGCAATGATCTCGTCCATCCAGCTGGGACTGACCTCAATGCTGAAGATCTCCGCCAGGGTCTTTGTGATACTCTGTCTGTCAAGGCACTCCACTCTTGTGTCCGCTGGACTTTGATGTGGTTGGGCGGTTGCCAATATCGCCAGTGAATCAGCTTTGGCGTTCTTTTCCCTGGGGATTTGTGTGATGGTGTGAAATTTGAACTTTTTAAGCAGCGTTTTGACGTTCCCCAAATATGCCGCTAACTGCTGGTCCTTGGCTTGGAAGCTGTCGTTGACCTGATTAACGACTAATTGAGAGTCGCTGAAGATGTTGACGCTGTCAGCCCCTGAGTCAATGGCAAGGAGCAGGCCAGCAATGAGTGCTTCGTACTCCGCCATGTTGTTTGAAGCTTTGAAGTTGAATTTCAACGCGTATTCCGCGTTCAGTCCCCCGGGTCCTATTAAGATGACTCCGGCGCCGCTGGCGGAGCCGTCCACATGCAGGTTCCAATCCGAGTGTAGGGGAGTTGCCTCAGCGGTTATCATTTCTGTTCCGGGCCCTGTCTCGGTACCGGGTTCTGGCTGACGCTCGGTGAGTTCAGCGATGAAGTCCGCCACTGCCTGGCCCTTCATGGCGGTTCTTGGCTTGTAGTCTATGTCGAACTCACTGAGCTCAATGGCCCACTTGCTGAGGCGCCCTGAGTGTTCAGGGTTCTGCATCACTTGCCTCAGCGGTTGATTGGTTAACACATGGATCGTGTGAGCCTGAAAGTATTGGCGGAGGCGCCTGGCGGCAACGATGAGTGCGAGGGCTAGTTGCTCCAAGGGAGGATATCTTGTTTCTGCTCCGTTCATGCCTCTGCCGGCGTAGAACATTGGGAGCTCGTCCTGGCCTTCCCGCCGGACAATGGCGCAGCTTACCGCCGATACCGAGACCGCTAGGTAGATGAACAGTGTCTCTCCTCGCACAGGGACAGAAAGGAGAGGGACTGCCGCTAGGTATTCCTTCAGGCCCTGGAACGCCGCCTGACACTCTGGGTTCCAGTTGATGACTTTCTTGTGAGTCGTTTTGAGGAGTTTGAAGAATGGGGCACATTTATCAGCGAGTCTGGAGATGAATCGAGAAAGGGCGGTTAACTTGCCCTGGAGGCATTGGACGTCCACCTTATACTCGGGGTCCGCCAGGTTAAGGATGGCCTGTACCTTGTCCGGGTTAGCCTCGATGCCTCGCTCGCTGACGATGTAACCCAGAAATTTGCTGGCGGTGACTCCAAAGAAACATTTTTCTGGGTTGAGGCGCATACCATAGGCCAGGAGAATGGTTACTATGATTTTGAGGTTTGCCACATGTCCGCTGGCCTTTATGCTCTTAACTAGCATGTCGTCTACGTAGACCTCAATGATTTTTCCCAGATGCTCAGCGAACATGGCTTTCATCAACCGCTGATAAGTTGCACCGGCGTTCTTCAGACCGAAAGGCATGACATTTTAGCAGTAGAGGCCTTTGTCGGTGGTGAAGGTGGTGCATTCCTGGTCGCCGGGGTGCATCTTGATCTGGTTATATCCGGAGAAAGCGTCCATCATGCTGAGGAGTTCATGTCCGGCGGTTGCATCGACTAGCTGGTCGATACGAGGTAGCGGGAAACTATCCTTTGGGCATGCCTTGTTGAGATTTTTGAAGTCGACACACATCCGCCACTTGCTGCTGGGCTTCTTGACCATTACCAAATTGGAGATCCACTGGGGATAGACGACTTGGCGGATGAATCCAATGCCCTGGAGCTTGGCAACCTCCTCTCCTATTGCCTGGTACTTTTCCTCATCAAAGGCCCTCCGCTTCTGTTTGATGGGATAAAAGGAGGGTTTAATGGTCAGCTTATGAGTGATAATTTCAGGAGAGATACCTGGCATGTCCGCGTAGGACCATGCAAAGACGGCGGCGTTATCACGCAGGAATTGAGTGAGCTCTGCCGCCACCTCTGGGTCTAGCTGGGCGCCTATGCGGACTGTCCGCTCAGGGTGCTCGTCTGAGATGCAGACAACTTTCAACGATGTCTCCGGGTTGACCGGTTCCTTCTTGACATACTTCTTCTCCTCATCCCTAGGATCCTCAAAGATATTTGGTGCCTGATTACCCACCGTCAGAATTTCATGGCGGCGGGCTGACCGCGCCATAGTCGTTGAATAGCACTCTCGAGCCAACTGTTGACTTCCTCTCACACAGCCCGTGCCGTTGGGTGTGGGGAACTTCATGAAAAGCATGTATCCGGCGATAATGCACTTGAGCTTGTTAAGCGCTGGTTGTCCAATGATGGCGTTGTACGAACTGAAACAATCAACAATAATGAATTCCGTATGTACCTCCGCCATGCATGGGCTAGCACCAATAACCAGTCGCATGTAATCCGACCCCAGCGGTTGTGTGACGTCGCCGGAGAAGCTGAGCAGCGGCTCGTGATCCTGGAGTAGTTTCTTGTTCCGCTTGAGGTGGTTGTAGCATCCGCTGAAGATGACGTTGACAGCGGACCCGCTGTCCACCAAGATTCTCCCCACTGAGAATTTGCCAAGAATGGCGTCGACCAAGAATGGGTCGTCATGCGGTAGATGCACCCCGCGCTCCTCCTCCTCTGAGAAGGTAATAGGTTCCCAACCTGATTTTGGGAGCTTGGCGGACCTCTCGTAGTGGATGTTGCAGACCTCCTTTGGATGATTAGCGCGTGCATAGCGCTTTCTTGCCCTGTGAGACATGCTGGTGATTGGAGCACCGCCATCGATGGTGTTGATGCGGCCCAAGGTCTCAACGTTGGCAATTACTGGTGGTGGTTGGCGCACCTTGAACTGCTCCAACTTGCCGTCACGGTACAAGGTCTCAATGGCCTTTTTGAGAACATTGCAGCTGTTGGTATTGTGGCCGCTGTCCTCGTGGTATTTGCACCACTTGCCGGTGTTCCTGGGTTTGCCTGTTTTTGGGAACTTTGGAGGGGGTGGTGGTGGGATCTGATCCTTGCACTGATTGTAGATGTCCTCATACGAGGCCGTGAGGACCGTGAACACTGCATACCGCTGCGAGGACTCCGCTTGATTGCTGCGGTTATCCCCATGGGTTGGGCGGTTGCTCTTGTTGTAATGCTGGTCCCTCTGCCGCTTGTTCTGGTGGTGGCCCTGCTGCCACTCCCTCTTCTTGTCAGTTGGCGGTGCTGAAAGGGTCTTGATAGCGGTTTTCTGATGACTTGAGGATGGCTGCGTTGACTTTGTTGGAGTTGCTGGTGGCGGGGGGGTTTCTCCATATGTGAGGAATTCCGGCTGGGCATGGATGACCGCCTCACTCATGACGTGGTCATATGCCGCATTAGGATGATTGTAGTTGAGGTGATAGAGGAATGGCCCTTTGAGGAGTCCCTGCTTGAAGGCCGCCAATGCCATTGTTTTGTCTAGGTCACGGCACTGAGACGCTGCCGCCCGCCACCTTGTGACGAAGGCCTTCAGTGATTCGTCCGCTCCTTGCTTGACGCAGAATAGCTGACTTGTGTTGTGATGTCCGGCGGACAATAGGATGAACCGAGAGAGGAAGGCGTGTGATAGTGCATGGAATGAGTCAATGGACCCTGGCGGACACTCGAAAAACCAGCTCATCGCCTCACCGTCCAATGTTTCGCTGAACAAGTGGCACAGGGTGGCGTCGTCAAATCCCTTGTTGTTGGTAACTTTCTTGAAGGTGTCCATGTGGATGAAGGGATCAGACATTCCGCCGTAATGCGACATCTTTGGGGTTTTTGCAGACGCTGGTCTGATAGCTTGCAGAATCGCAGCGGTGAAGGGCCCAGGTCTGGAAGCGAAAAGTGGGTTCTGAGTTGGCGCTGGGGCGCCCGACTCCGCCCGGATCAACCTCTGCTCCAGTTGGTGCATCCTTTCCAATATCTGGGCTGTTGCATCGCCGGCGGAATCAGCCTGAATACTCCGCTGGACCTGCCTGTGCCTTGGCGCAGGCGAATTGCCTTCAGTCCTCGCCCTAGCCTCCGAGCGGTTGGTGTGCGGCAGTGATTCCGCCTCCTGCTCTAACATTAGTTGGGGGATGGGCGGTGGTCCCATTCCCAACAATTCAGGTGGGTCCAGCGGTACCTGCATCTGTATGACTGGCCCCGGTACCAATGTGCCAGTGCCGGGTCGACTACGCCTGATGCTACGTGACTGCTCGCTTAGCGCTGGATTGGCGGTAGCTTCCAGCGTCCTCTTCAGTTCATCAAAACGTGACATCAGCGTAGCCAACTGTTTTTGAGCCTCAGCTTCTCCTTGCGTTCCTCCTCACGCTCTCTGTTTGCCTTATGAAGATCCGCCAGTGCCAGCTCGTACATAGTGACGAGATCTTGGCCCGGCGGGCGGCTGCTGCTTGGATTTGCCTCACCGCCGGGGTTGGCCGGGGTTGTGAATAGTGCGCGGTTAACGGCTACCGCTGGGTCAGGGGGTTGGGGAATGGCAGAATGCGTAAGTATTTATGTTGACAAAGTAACAGTAGGTAAGTATTGAATGCGTAATTAATGAGGAGAGAGGAGAGAACCTTTTATAGGTGAGGAGGAGGCTGACCTCCTCCTTGTTTTCGATGTGGGACTGATGTGCTTCAGTTCCCAGCTCTGGGAGCTACTGATGCCATTTTGGCACGGCGCGTGGCGGAGCGTCGGCGGCGATCTGGGGGTGATCCGACGCTGAGGTTGTAGCCCGCCTGGCGGTGTGTCTGCATGTCATTCCTTTGGTTGGAATTAGTACCTTTGGCGGTACAATGAGCGTGGCCCATTATAGCTAATTATGCTTGCAAATGTACGTGTATGTACAGATGATAATCTTGACACCTTAGCCTATGATCTTGGTGACAATAGCCTTGCTGCTCTTCATTGCATTGTCACCACTGTTGTTGAGATGTTGAACACACGTGTTGTTGGTTGGCTTCATCTTATTCTCTGCTTATTAACTCATGGTGAGCCAAAGTGCATTGACACCGTCTGGACATCAAAGCTAAAGAGTGACTCTCTCTGCAAAATTGCAGTGTTGAATATTTACATCCTCTTGCTGCTAACTGCTTGGTATGGAATTATCAATTTCTCTCATTTGAAACTTGAGGTCAAGTTTTATTGAGGGGGATGGATTGTTATGAATCCAAGTATTGGTCCCAGGTTTGAGTTGGAGTTCTATTGTTAGAATGGATACGCACCGTTTTAATTAGTCCAGTGACGTCGTTTTGTTGGTAGGTTATTGTGCACTGCACATGTCTTGATACTGCTCTATATATCCATTTGTAATCTTGGTGAGAAGCATGAATGAAAATCTGTATTTCTATTTTCTTAGTTTTCTCTAAAATTTCTCTTTGCTTCATTTCACTACTATGGCATACCATGGCTATGATCCCGGGATCGTATCAGGGTCCATACACCCAAACTAATTAAGTGGTTTGTCCTTTCACATTTTCTTGACTTATTGGTGTTGGTCCACACTGTGCAGCACATTCATGGAGTTCATGACACTAACACTAACACTAACACTAACCTTAAAACCCTAAACGAACCAATGATTTTAATGTCATCAATTAATGGTTTGCTGTATCAGTATCACTGTTTTTTCATGAGGTGGTGTTGCTACTCATAAATTCATGGTTTACCTATTTTAGGCTGAAAAGCCAGTTTCTCTTTCTTTATTATTTTTTTCTTATATATCAGTGAACTAATTGTAGTCGGCAACAAATTAAGTTTTATCTAATATTTTCTTTTCTTTAACAAATAGAGTTCTTCATGTGTGAAATTGAAGAAGATAGTGTAATTACACCTTCGCATACCTTTTTGGAAAACTTCTTGAATGGATGAGATAGCCGATCGCGTTGTGCAACAATCCAAAGCTTTCATATGTAATTACTTAGTGCTTAATTAAATTAACTGTTTTTTTTTCCCCACTCCAATACAAATCCCACTATGCTACATGAATATAGGGGTCATCATGGGGCGGGCTAGGGCCGGCCCTACCCTAAATTTTAGGGCTTAGGGTCGGGCCGGGCCGGGCCTAGTCAAAGTCAACAAAATTTAGGGCCGGGTAGGGTCGGGCCGGGGCTTAAATATGCTAACCCTTACCCGCCCGAAAAGCCCGATCTGTTAGGGCCGAAAGGGCCGGATCGGGCCGGCCCTCAAATAGGGCCAAATCGGGCCGAAATGGGCCAAAAAGGGCCTTATTTTGTTTAACCAAAAAAAAAAACATTATTTGTTTCTTCTCAAAATATGGCTTAATGGTATGTATTGGTGATAAAAGACTCATTGTTTTTTATTGAACATATTTTATATTCATATAATACTTGTAACTTATAACATTTATTAATATTACTTAAGGTGGTTATATTCAATTAACTATCTATATAAATCTCCCAATATTAATTGTTGTGTAACAAAGAAAATAGAAAATAAAGAAAACAAAACTTATGAAATCAATTACAAAGAAAGAGATAAATTGCATATTATAGAAAAAAGAGAAACGTAATTAAAAAAATAGAAAAAAAAAAAAATTATGGCTTATTCGGGCGGGCCAAAAATTTTGAAATGGAAATTGATCAATCTGACAATGCTCATGGAGGGTAACAAGCCTAATAAACTAGTTATACTACATTACAAGGCATATAAGGATTATGTGCGATCCAAAAATTTTGAAATGAAAATCGACCAATCTGAAAATTCTCATATGTTTATACAACATTGATAGGTATTGTGTAAATAAATTAGGCCGATCTGCCGTGAATAAGGCGTCCAACGTAGCGGTCAACGCTTTGCACAAGCAAACTTCCCTAAGGGGAGCGGCACCATGCACGGACAAACGTTGCAGAATTTTGACATCCGTAAGTAGACCCCCTACCCATGAGAGTGTGGGAGCTGAAAGATCGAAAAAAGTGAATTGCCAAGGACCGGTTAAGAGCATATTTGTTTTATGTTCTATTTAGGGTATTGAGTTGACCGGGTAGATCGAGGTCCAACCGAATGCGGAAATTGCTGAAATTTCTACCACTAACATATATTCATATGAAAACAACATCCAGCGGTTCATTTTAAAAAATTCCATTTCGTCCCCCATTTTCCTCATGGAGGGTAACAAGCCTAATAAATTAGTTATACTACATTACAAGGCATATAAGGATTATGTGCGATCCAAAAATTTTGAAATGAAAATCGACCAATCTGAAAATTCTCATATGTTTATACAACATTGATAGGTATTGTGTAAAGAAATTAGGCCGATCTGCCGAGAATAAGGCGTCCAACGTAGCGGTCAACGCTTTGCACAAGCAAACTTCCCTAAGGGGAGCGGCACCATGCGCGGACAAACGTTGCGGAATTTTGACATCCGTAAGTAGACCCCCTACCCATGAGAGTGTGGGAGCTGAAAGATCGAAAAAAGTGAATTTCCAAGGACCGGTTAAGAGCATATTTGTTTTATGTTCTATTTAGGGTATTGAGTTGACCGGGTAGATCGAGGTCCAAGCGAAGGCGGAAATTGCTGAAATTTCTACCACTAACATATATTCATATGAAAACAACATCCAGCGGTTCATTTTAAAAAATTCTATTTCGTCCCCCATTTTCCTCATGGAGGGTAACAAGCCTAATAAATTAGTTATACTACATTACAAGGCATATAAGGATTATGTGCGATCCAAAAATTTTGAAATGAAAATCGACCAATCTGAAAATTCTCATATGTTTATACAACATTGATAGGTATTGTGTAAAGAAATTAGGCCGATCTGCCGTGAATAAGGCGTCCAACGTAGCGGTCAACGCTTTGCACAAGCAAACTTCCCTAAGGGGAGCGGCACCATGCGCGGACAAACGTTGCGGAATTTTGACATCCGTAAGTATACCCCCTACCCATGAGAGTGTGGGAGCTGAAAGATCGAAAAAAGTGAATTTCCAAGGACCGGTTAAGAGCATATTTGTTTTATGTTCTATTTAGGGTATTGAGTTGACCGGGTAGATCGAGGTCCAACCGAAGGCAGAAATTGCTGAAATTTCTACCACTAACATATATTCATATGAAAACAACATCCAGCGGTTCATTTTAAAAAATTCCATTTCGTCCCCCATTTTGCTCATGGAGGGTAACCTCAATCATTTAAATGCAATGTATAAGTTATACAACTTTAGGAGGCAAATTGGTATAGACCAACATATTTGTAATTAAATTTGAAATTTTTATCTTATATCTACGCACATCCATTGATGAAATATTTAAAAATGTGATGTAAAAAAATTAGCACGTTTTGCGGTTGTCACGCCATCGGTCAACCAAAAAAACATACAAGTGAATATGGTTGACCAATCCGATCGGGTTCGAAACTATGGTGAAATTGACTAAATTTTTAACCACACGCATAATTTATTGTAATAATCACATCCAACGGTTGATTTTCTCATTTTCTTTGAATTGATAGAGGTTGCTATTTGGAGTGTATGATATATAAATATAGATTTATAAAAAAATTAGTGTCCATTCTCTTTGGAGTGTATGATATAAAAATTAGATTTACATAAATTAATTGGGTTCAAATGTTCAATCTAATACCCATTCTCTAAAATAACATATTTCTTATTTCTTTTTATGTAAATATGTAATATAGAAAAATAATAAAAATAATATATAAATTTTAGGGTAGGGCCGGGTAGGGCTTTTAGGGCCGGGCCGGGCTTGGCCCTAACGGGCTCAAACGGGCCGGGCCGTAGGGTAGGGCCGGGCTTCATTTGCATGACCCTTACCCTACCCTATTTGAGAAAGGGTAGGGCCGGCCCGCCCTAATGTAAGGGCCGGGTAGGGCTTCGGCCCTACGGGCCGGGCGGGCTTAGGGCGGGTTTAGGGCCTAAGGGCTAAATGATGAGGCCTACATGAATAGACGTGGCATACACTGCTGATCGCAATAATTTATTTTGTCAGCAGAGCGATCGGGATATGCTCTCATTATGTGATGGAAGATTAGCATTGAAGGGCCTCGATAGATGTACCATGACAAACGACAATACAGCACATCAATCATGTAGTGAGAAAGAGAGAGAGCTGTTTGTAGCACGTTTGATCATGATGCATGTCTTTTAGGTTCTTACCAAGCATATAAGACGAACCAGTCACAGAAGAAACATTCTCTCAAGAAGAACAGTTACAATTTGATATTTTTGAATGACTTTCAATCTTCAGATAAAAAAGAAAAGTAACTTCCAATCCCATATTAATGGGTGAATTTGGTTTCAACGGTTTGGTTTTAATTATATCGAAAAATGATATGTAGCTGAAAACTTAATTAGATCACAGATTGACTGGTAGTTAGAAGATCCATCAAATTTGATAGTAGCGGTCTATATTTAGTACTATCCAGCTATAATCAAATTGAGTGCTTAGTTGATTTGAAAGACACTCGATGAACATTTGTCGGCAGAAGCTAACATTGGGTTCTTCATGAAGTGAGAAAGAGAATTTGAACTTTATGGTTTTTTGAAAGGATCGATCTCGATCTATCACGTTTATCGTAAACAATATAGTTTTTGAAGGGGGAAAGCTACCAATTCACAATATTACAGCCACACACATTGTAGTTTAGGAAACAATTAAAATTAACTGCGTGGTTGTTGTAATATTTTTATTTTAGTCATGTAGTAATAGGTAGATGACCGCTAGGTACCTCTAATTGCAACAAAAAAAAAAAATACTTATCCTATTAGATCAAAAGATAAAAACATTAATTAGAATAAATTTGGTACTGTTCAAGTAAATCCAGAATATGTGTCTGTCCCAAACTCTAGGTTACTTGACCTAGTTGTAATAGGGTTATGAATTGTACGATTATCTTTCCTTGTACAACTCTGATTCTATGTCTTGTAATCCTCTATATAAAGAGACCCCTATTATCAATGAAAACACTACTCAATTATCTCCCAAATTCAGTTTTCCTTAAACACGTTATTAGCACGACGTCCTAACCCTAAAACCTAATAGCTAAAACCCTAAATCCGAATACAAAACCTTGAAAACCTTTCGGCCCCTGCTGCACACCTTGAAGACCTCCACCCCAAGAGTCCAGAACTGGCTGCAGAACAACCAGAACCGGCTGGAAACCTACCGAACCGGAATCTCCAAACCATCCACAACAAATATTCCACCGGTTCACCACCTTCCGGACCTCCTATTGCTACCAAACTTTTCTAGTAGTAGATTCTCTATCCAAGAATTCAGGAATCGGAAACAGAACACCAAAAACCGGTCTAGAAGAAACTGAACCGGCCGCCATAACTTCCTGCAGAAAAACCGGCAGAAGAAAAAAAAAAGAAAAAAAAAAAAACAGATAGGTGCGGCCCAAAGAGACACGGCCCAAAACAAAAAAGGGAAGGACCCAGAGTGCAGCCCAGAAGCCCACGCAAGCCCAGAGTGCAGCACCTAGCCCACTGACGTCAGACCACTGGCCACTAACGTCAGCTCACCTCCGACGCCACGTCAGCACGTCAGCTCCAGCACTGCCACGTCACCTCCGATACTGCCACATCACCGTCGGCGACTTTTCCGGCCAATTTTTCCAGCGACCTATTTCAAGGTAATTTTTACTAAAAGTTCCCGTTTTTGGAGTTTTTATTCAATTTCTCTTCTTTTTCTCGGGGACTTGCAAACTCCCTTCTTCTACCCCCCTTTCTTCATCATAAGGGAGACCTAATTAAGCCGAACTGTGGGGGTTCGTGCTCACTCCAAGCTTGGAGCTTGTAGAGTCCTCCAAACTTAGAGTTTGTTGAGAAGAAACGATCGACCACAAACATCATTGTTTCGATCTAATCCAACCCCTCTTGGAAGCGACTACGCTCGGAAATTCCTAATTTCTTGGAAGCGATTACGCTCAGAAATTTTATATGTTTTCGTGGTAGCTTTTTCCACTCCGAAACTAACCCTTTTTCTTGTTCTATTTTAGGATGAGTAACCTGAACAAATTGGACTTTATTCCATTGGGAACAACTGGCTCTGGATATCACAGGTGGGTTCGTGATGTCCTCCAGCATCTCAAGGCCGATGGAATCCTGGATACGATTCTCGAACCTAGCCAGGACGTGCAAACTATTGAGCAAGCTCAAGCTTTGGAAGCAAATAGAGCAGCCTTAGAGGCAAATAAGGCGAAAGCCATCATGCTAATGACTCGTCATATGGATGATTCGCTCCAGTACGAGTGTATGAATGAAGAAGACCCAGAAGGCTGTGGGTCTCACTCGAAGAAAGATTTGGCAACGTCCGTGACTCCCTACTTCCTAACCTAGAAGTGAGATGGCATAGCCTCCGCTTCTGTGATTTCAAGTCAGTTCTTGACTACAACTCGGAAGCACTTCGCATTAAATCCTTATACATACATGTACATTTGCAAGCATAATTAGCTATAATGGGCCACGCTCATTCTACCGCCAAAGGTACTAATTCCAACCAAAGGAATGACATGCAAACACACCGCCAGGCGGGCTACAACCTCGGCGGCGGATCACCCCCAGATCACCGCCAACGCGCCGCCACGCGCCGCGCCAAGGTAGCATCAGAAGCTCCCAGAGCTGGGGACTGAAGCACATCAGTCCCACATCGAAAACAAAGAGAAGATCAACCTCTTCCTCACCTATAAAAGGTTCTCTCCTCTCTCCTCATTAATTACGCATTCAATACTTATCTACTGTTACTCTGTCAACATAAATACATTGACTAACTTAGGCATCGGAGAGTTGAAGACCGCCCGGCGCGGTCTCCCTCTGACGCCCTGTGTATTTCGCTTGACAGGTAGCGGAAGCTTTGAGAACAACATAAGTACCAATCCGCCCACCGGATTAGCGTTAACAAAGGTTCAGCTACCGCCGAACTTTTAGACATTAACATTGGCGCCGTCTGTGGGAATCCTTGAACAAAAGGTCATCCCACTACACCCACCATGACTAACGGTAGCGGAGGGAACGCTGAGGAACGGGCGGACCAGTCCACCATCCCCCAACCCTCCGATCCAACGATAGGCGTTAACCGCGCACTATTTACAACACCGGCCAACCCCGGCGGCGAGGCAAACCCAAGCAGCAGCCGCCCGCCGGGCCAGGATCTCGTCGCTATGTACGAGATAGCACTGGCGGATCTTCATAGGGCAAACAGAGAGCGTGAGGAGGAGCGTAAGGAGAAGGCTGAGGCCCAGGGACAGGTGGCTACGCTCTTGGCACGTTTTGAAGAGCTAAAGAGGACCCTGGAGCCTACCGCCCGCCCAGCACTGAGCAAGCAGTCACGCAGCACCAGACGTAGTCGACCCGGCACTGGCACATTGGCACCAGGGCCAGTCATACAGATGCAGGTACCGCTGAACCCACCTGAGTTGTCGGGAATGGGACCACCGCCCATCCCCCAACTAATGATTGAGCAGGAGGCGGAATCAGTGCCGCATACCAACCGTTCGGAGGCTAGGGCAAGGACTGAGGGCCATCCGCCTGCGCCAAGGCGCAGGCAGGTCCAGCGGAGTACCCGGGCTGACACCGCCAGCGATGCAACCGCCCAGATATTGGAAAGGATGCACCAACTGGAGCAAAGGCTGATCCGGGCGGAGTCGGGCGCCCCAGCGCCAACCCAGAATCCACTCTTCGCTTCCAGACCTGGGCCATTCACCGCTGAGATTCTGCAAGCTATCAGACCAGCGTCTGCAAAAACCCCAAAGATGGCGCATTACGGCGGATTGTCCGATCCCTTTGTCCACATGGACACCTTCAAGAAAGTCACCAACAACAAAGGATTCGATGACGCCACCTTGTGTCACTTGTTCAGTGAGACGTTGGACGGTGAGGCAATGAACTGGTTCTTTGAGTGTCCGCCGGGGTCTGTCAACTCATTCCATGCACTATCACATGCCTTCCTCTCCCTGTTCATCCTATTGTCCGCCGGACACCACAACACAAGTCAACTGTTCAGCGTCAAGCAGGGGGAGGACGAATCACTGAAGGCCTTTGTCACAAGGTGGCGGGCGGCAGCATCTCAGTGCCGTGACCTAGACAAAACAATGGCATCGGCGGCCTTCAGGAAGGGACTTCTCAAGGGGCCATTTCTCTATCACCTCAACTACAATCACCCAAATGCGGCGTACGACCACATTATGAGTGAGGCGGTCATCCACGCCCAGGCGGAATTCATTACGTATGGAGAAACCCCACCGCCGCCAGCAACTCCAGCAAAATCATCACAGCCATCACTCAGTCATCAGGAAACCGCTAGCAAGACCCCTTCAACACCGCCACCTGACAAGAAGAGGGAATGGCAGCAGGGCCACCATCAGAGCAAGCGGCAGAAGGACCAGCATTACAACAAGGGCAACCGCCAAACCCACGGGGATAACCGCAACAAGCTGGCGGAGTCCTCACAGCGGTATGCAGTGTTCACGGTCCTAACGGCCTCATATGAGAACATCTACAATCAGTGCAAGGATCAGATCCCACCGCCACCCCCTCCAAGGTACCCAAGGACGGGCAAGCCCAGGAACACCGGCAGGTGGTGCAAGTACCACGAGGACAGCGGCCACAATACCAACAGCTGCAATGCCCTCAAAACGGCCATCGAGACTCTGTACCGCGACGGCAAGTTGGAGCAGTTCAAGGTACGCCAGCCACCACCAGTGATTGCCAATGTTGAGACCTTGGGCCGCATCAACACCATCGGTGGTGGCGCTCCAATCACCAGCATGTCCCACAGGGCTAGAAAGCGCCATGCACGTGCCAATCACCCAAAGGAGGTCTGCAACATCCGCTACGAGAGATCCGCCAAACTCCCAAAGTCAGGTTGGGAACCTATCACCTTCTCAGAGGAGGAGGAGCGCGGAGTCAATTTACCCCATGACGACCCATTCTTGGTCGACGCCATTCTTGGCAAATTCTCAGTGGGGAGAATCTTGGTGGACAGTGGCTCCGCTGTCAATGTCATCTTCAACGGCTGCTACAACAACCTCAAACGGAACAAGAAACTACTCCAGGATCACGAACCACTGCTCAGCTTCTCCGGCGACGTCACACAACCGCTGGGGTCTGATTACATGAGACTGGTTATTGGCACTAGTCCATGTATGGCGGAGGTGCATACGGAATTCATCATTGTCGATTGCTTCAGTTCGTATAACGCCATCATTGGGCGGCCGGCACTCAACAAGCTCAAGTGCATCATCGCCGGATACATGCTTCTCATGAAGTTCCCCACACCCAACGGCACGGGCTGTGTGAGAGGAAGTCAACAGTTGGCCCGGGAGTGCTACTCAACGACCATTGCGCGCTCGGCGCGCCGCCATGAAATCCTGACCGTGGGCAACCACGCACCGCCCTCGGATATTTTCGAGGATCCTCGAGACGAGGAGGAAAAATATGTAAGGAAAGAGCCGGTCAACCCGGACACGTCGTTGAGAGTTGTCTGCATCTCGGACGAGCACCCTGAACGGACAGTCCGCATAGGCGCCCACCTAGACCCAGAGGTGGCGGCAGAGCTCACCCAGTTCCTGCGTGATAATGCCGCAGTATTTGCATGGTCCTATGCAGACATGCCAGGTATCTCCCCTGAAATTATCACTCATAAGCTGACCATCAAACCATCCTTTTACCCTATCAAGCAGAAACGGAGAGCCTTTGATGAGGAAAAGTACCGGGCAATAGGAGAGGAGGTCGCCAAGCTCCAGGGCATTGGATTCATCCGCCAGGTCATATATCCCCAGTGGATCTCCAATCTGGTTATGATCAAGAAGCCCAGCGGCAAGTGGCGAATGTGTGTCGACTTCAAAAATCTCAACAAAGCATGCCCAAAAGATAGTTTCCCGCTACCCCGTATCGATCAGCTGGTCGATGCAACCGCCGGACATGAGCTCCTCAGCATGATGGACGCTTTCTCCGGATATAACCAGATCAAGATGCATCCCGGCGATCAAGAATGCACCACCTTCACCACCGACAAAGGCCTCTACTGCTACAATGTCATGCCTTTCGGTCTGAAGAATGCCGGCGCAACTTATCAGCGGTTGATGAACGCCATGTTCGCCGAACATCTGGGAAAAATTATCGAGGTCTACGTGGACGACATGCTAGTTAAGAGCATAAAGGCCAGCGGACATGTGGCAAACCTCAGAATCATAATAACTATTCTCCTAGCCTACGGTATGCGCCTCAACCCAGAAAAATGTTTCTTTGCGGTCACCGCCAGCAAATTTCTGGGTTACATCGTCAGCGAACGAGGCATCGAGGCTAACCCAGACAAGGTACAGGCCATCCTCATTCTGGCGGACCCCAAATACAAGGTAGACGTCCAGTGCCTCCAGGGCAAGTTAACCGCCCTTTCTCGATTCATCTCCAGGCTCACCGACAAGTGTGCCCCATTCTTCAAGCTCCTCAAAACAACTCACAAGAAGGTCATCAACTGGAACCCAGAATGTCAGGCGGCGTTCCAAGGCCTGAAGGAATACTTGGCGGCAGTCCCTCTCCTTTCTGTCCCTGTGCAAGGAGAGACGCTATTCATATACCTAGCGGTCTCAACATTGGCGATAAGCTGCGCCATTGTCAAGCGGGAGGCTCAGGACGAGCTCCCAGTGTTCTACGCCGGTAGGGGCATGAACGGGGCAGAGACACGATATCCTCCCTTGGAGCAGCTCGCCCTCGCACTCATAGTTGCCGCCAGACGCCTCCGCCAATACTTTCAGGCTCACACGATCCACGTGTTAACCAATCAACCGCTGAGGCAGGTTATGCAGAACCCTGAACACTCAGGGCGCCTCAGCAAGTGGGCCATTGAGCTCAGCGAGTTTGACATAGAATACAAGCCAAGGACCGCCATGAAAGGTCAGGCGGTGGCGGACTTTATCGCCGAGCTCACCGAGCGTCAGCCAGAACCCGGCACCGGGGCGGAGCCTGGAACAGAAATGGTTACCGCGGAAGAGGCAGCTGCGCTACACTCAGACTGGAACCTGCATGTGGACGGCTCCGCCAGCGCCAAGGCCAGCGGCGCCGGAGTCATCTTAACAGGACCTGGGGGACTGAACGCGGAGTATGCGTTGAAATTCAACTTCAAAGCTTCAAACAATATGGCGGAGTACGAGGCCCTCATTGCCGGCTTGCTCCTCGCCATTGACTCAGGGGCTGACAGCGTCAACATATTCAGCGACTCTCAGTTAGTCGTTAACCAGGTCAACGACAGCTTCCAGGCCAAGGACCAGCAGTTATCGGCATATTTGGGGTACGTCAAAACGTTGCTCAAAAAGTTCAAATTTCACACCATCACACAAATCCCCAGGGAAAAGAATGCCAAGGCTGATTCACTGGTGAGACTGGCAACCGCCCAACCACATCAAAGTCCAGCGGACACAAGGGTGGAATGCCTTGACAAACCAAGTATCACAAAGACCCTGGCGGAGATCTTCAGCATTGAGATCAACCCCAGCTGGATGGATGAGATCATTGCATACAAGCGCAACGGCACAGTGCCGGAGGACAAGGTTCAGGCGCGGCAGCTCAAGCGGAGAGTAACCCGCTACAATATCCAGAATGGTAAACTTTACCGCCAAGGATTCACTCATCCCAACCTCCGCTGCCTAACCCCAGAGGAGGGAAAGGCCGTCCTAGCGGAAATCCATGGCGGAGAATGCGGAAACCACTCAGGCGCCAGATCCTTGGCCAACCGCACAATGCGGCAGGGCTACTTTTGGCCCACACTTGGCGATGACGCCAGGCGGATTTCGAGATCTTGCCACAAATGCCAACAATTTGCAGATCTCCCACATGCACCGGCAGAGCCGCTGTCAATTATCGTCGGCCCATGGATTCACTCCACGTGGGGCCTCGATTTGATGGGAAAGTTCCAAACCGCCAAGGGTCAGTTCAAGTACATCATCGCCGCCATCGACTACAACAGCAAGTGGATAGAGGCGGAACCACTCACGGCAATAACTACCGCCAAGGTAATTCGCTTCCTCTGGAAGAACATCTATTGCCGCTATGGTGTCCCACATACAATCATTACAGACAACGGCACACAGTTCAACAATAAGGAACTCATATCTTTCACCGCCAACCTTGGCACCAAGATGAATTTTGCGTCAGTCGCTCATCCCCAAACCAACGGCCAGGTCGAAGCGGCCAACAAGATAATCAAGAAGCTGCTCAAAAAGAAACTCGACGACGCCAAGGGTTTGTGGGCGGAGAAGTTACCAGAGGTTCTATGGGCCATCCGGACTACTTCAACTTCCGCCACCGGCGAGACACCCTTTTGTATGATGTTCGGAACAGAGGCTGTCCTACCTGTTGAAGTAACTCAGCCTACCGCTAGGGTCGAAGGCTACTGCCCGGAGACCAACAGCGACGGCATCAACCTGGACAGAGACCTCCTAGAAGAAAAAAGATACAAGGCCCATTTGCACAACTTGCAAAACAAACAACGGGTATCGCGTTTCTACAACGCCAGAGTCAAGGCCCGGAACCTCCAACTGGGGGACTGGGTAATGAAGGAAGTGATCCCACCGCCAACAAAACTCCGCCCAACTTGGGAAGGTCCATACAAAATTGTGGAAGTCGTTAGCCCAGGCACCTTCTACTTAATGGACAAGGATGGCGTCACGACGACCCACCCTTGGAATACCGAACACCTTCGGTATTACTACAAATAGTCATACCGCTACCCAAGAGCATCTTGACTTAGCTAAATTTTTGCTCAATATTTAGCTAAGGGAAGCTACCCAACGGGTACTACCCCACTTTTGTACACGCTGATCAGTCAGCTATCAATGAAACGAGGAATTATTCAAACCATTGTTACCAAGTCTAGCACTGAGGGCAACTGGCAACGCCAGCAATCGTCAGCGGACCTCGTCCGCTACGTGGTGCACTTGGACCAATCTTAATTCCTTTAATGTTTCATTGACACAAAAAAAAAATATACAAGTCAAGGTACTAGCGGTACAAACACATCATAACAAACACAACGTCGAAACTTCATTCCATTTCAAAATTTCTGTTACAAGCTATTGTACCTCAACGGCTATATATATATAAAAAAAAAAAAACAAAGTTCAGGGGGGAATCTCTGGCGGTCCCAGCTGGCTTCAGGGGTTGCCCTCGGCATCTTCTGTTGCAGCAGGCGGCGGCACGATCGCTCGACTCGTTTGATCGGACCCTCGAGCTGTCGGGCTGGGGGTCTCTATTGTGCCATCCGCCCGGGTGTGCGCCGCCAGAAATCCGGCATGCGACACCTCCGATGGTGTGGGAGTGGAGGTCTGCTGGGACCCTTCCATCGGATGTGCGCTGCTTTCCCCACTGCCTGAGCGGGCACCTCCCGCTGGGGCAGGCACGACCTCTTTGTCCAGCGGGGCACTCTTGGCCGGCGGCGCATCAGGCTTTGACGCTTTGGCGAAGTCGATGGCGCCCTTCCGCTTCAGCATTTCTATGTTTGCTAAAGCCCCGGCCTTCGCAGACTCGGTCATTGCCTTGGCATATTCCGCCGACCGCTTGAACGCTTCCACAGCGGCGGCCGCGGCAGCATCCCCTTCAGCCGTCAGACGGGCAACCTGGTCTTCCAGCCGCTTCAGCTCCGTCGCCCTGGCGACCGACTCCCGCTGCACGATAATAAGTTTCTTATCCTTGGCAGCTATCCGCTCCTCCAGCAGGGAGTTATTCTCCTCCAGCTTAATCACGCGGTCATTTCTATCCAAGTCCCGCTCGATCGCCACGTTGAGCTTACCGCGGACGTCGGCGAAGTCAAATTCAGCCTTGACAAGCCGCCTCTCTGTCTCCGCCAGCTTCTCCCTCGACTCCCCCAGCTCCTTCTAGAGACTTTGAATCTCCTCCCTCAGCTCCCCTTCGACCAGAGGCTGCTTCTTCGCCGCCTCAAACATGTCGTACAGCCCGGCTGATACCTGACCAAACGCCGAGCTGTAGGGCGATTGGTCAATCACTGTCGGGCGTGAGATCCCCGCTAGGCCGCCAAACCCTAGCCTTTCGCACAGGTGGAAGAGGAATTCCCGCTCGCCACCTGTCATAAACTCCGCGTAGGCGGCAAATGAGTCCAGGTCGCTGGCGGTGGGCACCTCTCCCTCCACTACCGCAGCTTTCAGCGGAGCTTGGCAGGCCTTCTTCTGATGCCGAGCCCCAATCGTCTCCACATCTTCATCCTCTTCCTCGTTGGGGGAGTTTATCTGCCGGCGCTTCCTCTCAAGCACCCTGGTATTTCCGCCAGCAGCCCTCGTCACCCTCGGCGGCGGGTCCTCCCTTGGGGCGGTCACATTCCCTGCCGGCTGCACCGGCTTTTCTTTCTGAGCACCACGCCGGTTGGCGGGTACCCTCTCCTTCGTCGCAGCCGCTGTGGCGGCCCCTTGAACGACGGGCAGCCCATCATCGCCAAGGTGCGAGTGAAGCGGCATCTGCAACAAGACCGGAACCTCTGACTGGCTTAGCGCCAGTGTCTCGGGGTCCACTACGGTCTGCTGGGCCACCATCCCCTCGGCGTACATCGTCTCCAGGAAATTATCAATCTCCGCGCGGTCCATGGCTTTTTCGAAAGCGTCCCGGCTCGATTTGTTACCTGGCGGCGTTTCTAAAAAAAAAAAAAAAAACTCAATCAGTCAGTTGGCTACTTAGCACAAAAAAAAAAAAAAAAACAAGGGCAACCTGACGGCAATTTCTTACCAAAGGCCCGAGTTAATTTCTAAGCAACTAGCAACTCCCAGCCAGTCAGAAGTCGGAAGTCCAGCAAGTTGCGGTTCCGCCAACAACCTCTAATCCGCGCCACGCAACACTCCTCCTCGCGCGTTAAGTTGTACCGCAATCCCGCTGCACAAGCACAAACCAATTAGTCAAAATACATACAATACGGGCACCCGCCAGATGCAGTCAGCGGAACTTGGTTACCGACCTCGAATAGGTTGGAACTCCGACTTAATCCTAAACGCCGGCCCTCCCTCGTTCCCCACAGCCTGGTACTCCCACCCCTCTGTGGCGACGCAGAAGCTTCCCCGCCAATAGGACATGGAATCCCTTAGATTCTCAATCAACTTGGGCGATCCCTGGCGGCGGCTCAGGTTCACTTGCCCTCTACAACCCTGGCGCTTCACGTAGGTTAGCTCGAAGAAGTGCAGCACCTCCGCCACAGTAGGCCCCTCGCACCCGGACAACCGCCACAGCGAGTTCATCGCCAACATCAACCGCCACATGTTGGGGCAAATCTGACCAAAAGCAAGGCCAAACTCGCACACCAGGATTTGGAGATTCGGCACCAGCGGGAGTGTCACTCCTTGGCGGAATATCGCCTCATGTACCGCCGCCGCGCCCTCTGGGAGAATCGACGCCTTCTCATCTACCGTCGGTGGGCGCAGCTTCACTGATCCCGGCAGCCGAAAGGTCTTCTTCATTCGGGTAACGGCGGCGGCATTCATCCGCCCTCCTGCCTCATCAACAGCGGTGCCATCCGGGAAGAACCACGCTGACTCAACGTGCTCCCCCGCCGTTTCTTCTACCTCAGCGGAGCCGCTGGCGGCGCTATTGCTCGCCAAACGCTCGTCGCACCTAGCTTTTGCAGCAGCGGCCTCGCCCGCCCTAGAGCTCTCTGGACGTGGACCACGACCCATGGCTACTTCCCAGAATATGGTCTGTAGCGGCTCAACCTCTAGCGGTTCTGGCAGTGAGGTTCCTGCATGGGCAGACGGACGCAACGAGTCAATAAAAGCCCTATCCGCCGCGCTGAATGACACGTCAGACCCGGAATCCTCACTGCTCGAAATCTCTATGACGTTAGCCATCCCAAACCCTAAAACCCACACCAGTTAGCACAAACACAGATCTAGCCTATTCTTACATCAGTCACAGCCAAGAACATCAAGGACAATTTACCCAGAAAATGCCAAAACAAGAACAAGCACACTCCACCCAGATTCGACCATCTAGCACATCCCTAAACGCCAACTCTCTGCCAACCACAATAAACCACCCCCCCCAAATCTCACCTCACACCTCAGAACACGGAAAAGCACAGAAAAACTCCCAAAATCCAAAAACACCAAAACCCAGAAAATAGCAGATTCAATAAAACAGGGACAGAAATCAAGAAACCAACCTTAGTGACGAAAACTCCGGAGTAGTGGTGAGCGAGAGCCTTCAGGGGGGGAAATCTTCGTTTTTCCAGAAACGATACCTCCAAACTCTGGCAGCCTCTCCCTTCGGTATCACACGAGCAAGGCAGGAAGACGACGACTGCGTTTGAAGCTTTTGCCAAAGTGTCAAATCTCGCTGAGTTTCCCCCCCCCTTTTATGTCAACATCAGCGCGTTCTCAGCCGTCCGCTAAGAACGACATCACGCACCGGCCGTACACGTGTCGCGATCTTCCACTTACTCTCCGGATTAACCGAGGCGTCGCCTCGGTTACGGAATCCATGATTACCATCATTAATGGCGAGAAGACGGCTAGGCTTAGGAGACAAGCCTCCGCACGCTAACCCTCTACGGGTTGGACACGTGTTAACCACCACCAGACGAAGCGTCTGGTGGAAGTAACCACTTGCGATGGATTCCCCAACCGTCCGAAGTCTCCGCTGAGCGAAACCCCGCCAGCGGAACTTCTCCCTTGTCATTTTCCAAGTGACGAAGTGACGAAGTCTCCGCTGAGCGAAACCCCGCCAGCGGAACTTCTCCCTTGTCATTTTCCAAGTGACGAAGTCTCCGCTGAGCGACACCCCACCAGCGGAACTTCTCCCTTGTCATTTTCCAAGTGACGAAGTCTCCGCTGAGCGAAACCCCGCCAGCGGAACTTCTCCCTTGTCATCTTCCAAGTGACGAAGTCTCCGCTGAGCGACACCCCGCCAGCGAAACTTCTTCCTTGTCATTTTCTAAGTGACGAAGTCTCCGCTGAGCGAAACCCCGCCAGCGGAACTTCTCCCTTGTCATCTTCCAAGTGACGAAGTCTCCGCTGAGCGAAACCCCGCCAGCGGAACTTCTCCCTGGTCATTTTCCAAGTGACGAAGTCTCCGTTGAGCGACACCCCGCCAGCGGAACTTCTCCCTTGTCATGTTCCAAGTGACGAAGTCTCCGCTGAGCGACACCCCGCCAGCGGAACTTCTCCCTTGTCATGTTCCAAGTGACGAAGTCTCCGCTGAGCGAAACCCCGCCAGCGGAACTTCTCCCTTGTCATTTTCCAAGTGACGAAGTCTCCGCTGAGCGAAACCCCGCCAGCGGAACTTCTCCCTTGACATCTTGCAAGCGGGGCATCTTCCGCTACACACCTCTAGCGGAGCCCCTTATCATCTTGCAGGCCGCGTACTTTGTTCAGCGCAGTATCGCTCAATAAAATACCGCCAGGCACGTCTACTGGACGCTGCTTCCTGCTCCAATCAGCGGGGGGGCTTCCGCCAGCGGCGGATCCCGAGGCCACGCCTCACTCTGACAACGACCGCCACGCGGCGTTACCGTCAGACGGTCCCTACGGGACACGGGGACTTGTGTCAACAGTCTACGACGGCCCTGATCAGGCACGTTGACCCCCGTCACTTGGGTGCTAAAGATTGGGCTCGCTACCCAACACCCTCTGCTCCGCGCAGCTCCCCCTCAACAAACAATTTACAGACCATCCGGAGGTCTATCTTAGCCGGGGAGTGGGGGACTCCCTGGGGGGCCTAGCAGAGGCCCACCCGAAAGGGTATAAAGCGTTTGCTCAGTAAAATCCATGGTTGACAACGCACTAACGCTAATTATGCTCTTGCAAGCCTAGCGGAAGAAAACGCTTCAAACCGCCGAACAACTCCCCAACCAAGATTGCCCTCCTTGACTGGGGAATTGGGGGACTTGTACATACATGTACATTTGCAAGCATAATTAGCTATAATGGGCCACGCTCATTCTACCGCCAAAGGTACTAATTCCAACCAAAGGAATGACATGCAAACACACCGCCAGGCGGGCTACAACCTCGGCGGCGGATCACCCCCAGATCACCGCCAACGCGCCGCCACGCGCCGCGCCAAGGTAGCATCAGAAGCTCCCAGAGCTTGGGACTGAAGCACATCAGTCCCACATCGAAAACAAAGAGAAGATCAACCTCTTCCTCACCTATAAAAGGTTCTCTCCTCTCTCCTCATTAATTACGCATTCAATACTTATCTACTGTTACTCTGTCAACATAAATACATTGACTAACTTAGGCATCGGAGAGTTGAAGACCGCCCGGCGCGGTCTCCCTCTGACGCCCTGTGTATTTCGCTTGACAGGTAGCGGAAGCTTTGAGAACAACATAAGTACCAATCCGCCCACCGGATTAGCGTTAACAAAGGTTCAGCTACCGCCGAACTTTTAGACATTAACAATCCTTAATGGAATTATGTGGTAAAGAGATCACAGATGCGATGTTGATTGAGAAGACTCTCTCTACCTTCCCCGTCTCTGCATTGATGGTTGCTAAGAACTATCGAATCGATGTTACTGCAGGACGGATAATAAGGTTTCATGAGCTCATTGGAGCTATGAATGTCGCTGAAAAGCATGACAACATCCTTGTGAAGAACTATAATTCGAGATCCGTGGAAACAGAGCATATTCCAGAATCTAATTATAGTCGCGCCCCTAAGAGAGGGTGCCAAGAGCGAAACCCTAATCTTAGGGATACTTCTGGGCATCCTGGTCCATATAATTGCTCTACTTGGGAAGGTAACCGCCAAAATAGGCGAACACGGAACCGAAGAGGTCAACGTGGAAAGAGAGAGGGAGGCAACGCCTCTGGCCATGTTGGTGGCGCCACCAACACTAAGAGCCATCTAAATGACGCTTTCAAAGCACCTCAATTAATGGAGTCTGAGCAAAGAGATGAATGTTCTCGATGTGGAGTATCCGGTCATTGGGCACATATTTGTAGAGCTCGGGAAGAAATTGTCACCGCCTACAAAGCATAATGTGAAGCAAGTGAAGCTCACTATGTAGAACAAGAAGATGATCTAGAGTGAAGGGTTGAAGACTACAAATCTGGCTAGGATCAATAGATCGCCAATTCTGTCTAAGTCTTTATTTTTCCAAGAGATGTAATAGGCAATCGCCATATACTTTGTAGTAAATGCCATTGGTTTAGTTTTTCTTCACATAGGCTCATCCAAAATGAGTATGATGTCTAGCAAGGTTTTGAGATAACTGGTACTTAAGCGAGCTTTGCTCCACCGACATCTCTCTACTTACCTGGTCATATTTATTTTGGAGTTACCGAAAGAAGTCAAACGACTACCTTTGTTTTGCATTAGGTAGCATTTGGATTAGATTCTCCTAATGGTTAAGAGACAATGATGTACTCCGTTGGCTTATGAATAAAATTTCGAGTTCTTTTCATTATGACTCCATTTTGATTATGAGCATATTACTTTGTGACTACGATGGATGGGCCATCAGTATTAATTCAAGGACATGGAATAGCCTAAGTTCCCCTTGCCAAATGACACCTTGATTACTGTCACAGAAACTCTCTACGCTCATAGGGCAAATCGCACCTATGAATAGCCAACGGATTCCATGCGAAAACGCATGTAGAGAACGGAAATGAGTTCCTTTGCCATGCCTCTAACTATTGCGAACAAATGCGCATCTTAGAGAAGTTTATGTGTCTCTCTAGTGGACTCTATGTCACTATTCGAGCTATTAAATCCAATAAAGTTATGCGAGAAGATCTCTTGGATTTAGACACATATTGGCTTTGTCACGACAAGATAGGTCATCCTAGTCATGATATGATGATCCGTCTACTAAAGACTCACATGGACATCCTTTCTCTAGAGCGAAACGAAGTATGAATCAAAAGTTGATTTCTGGACTAAGTGTGACTGTTGCCGCTGCCTCTGGCACCGCCGCCGTCCACCACCAGCCTAGGGCTGGCACAGTCCCTATCCATGACGCCATGGATGGCATCCATCATGGTGATGGCGCCCCAGGTGATGCTGCAATCACCAACTTTGCTTCAAATATCGTTTCAGACGCTCAGGCCCAACTTCAATCCTCATTGGTTGCTTCTAAAGCCTCTCGCTCGTTTACAAAGCCTGTTCCTTAGGGAAATTAGGACAGAGACCGTCCTATGCAAAGGATATGAAAATACTGATTCTGTTCTTACATAGAATCCATGGGGATTCTGTGGACTGATTCAACCAACATGCGGACGTTTAAATATCTCATGGTGTTGGTTGACACACAAACACGCTGGTCACGTGTTGTGCCATTGTCCACCTGTAAATGCTGCTTATACTACACTCCTAGCACATATCATATGGCAACGGGCTCACTCCCAGGATCATCCTATTCAGTCAATTGGACTTGACAATGCTAGAGAGTTTACATCGAAGACTTTCGATGGTTATTGCATTGGGACTGATGTTGGACATCATATTCCCATGAACACACCCAATTGGTCGCGCGGAAACGACTACGATGGTAGTCAGGACATTGGTAATGCGCATCAATCTCCTTATATCCACTCTGGGTGATGCAATATCGCATGCAACTATGCTAATTCGTCTACGACCCACCGCCACTCAATCTATCTTTGTGTTACAGCTAGTGACTGGGTACAAGTATCATACTTATGCATATTTGAGTGCGCCATTTATGTGCCAATTGCGCCGCCATAGCGCTCTATGATGGGTCCTTACAGACGAATGGGCAACTACGTTGGATTTGAGACTCCAACAATCGTCCGCCACTTAATGCCCTTGCAAGGCAATCTCCTTACCGCTAGATTTGCTGGTTGTCACTTTGATGAGACAGACTTCCCGTTGTTAGGGGGAGATAAGAACACGGATGTTCAGCAGGAACGACAGGAATTGTCGTGGCCTGTCCCCACTATGTCTTATCTAGATCTCTGTTATAGTGACGAGATCACACATCTGCTGCAAATATGCCTGCAAGGAATGACGTCCCTACGAGAGGACGTAGAGCCACCCTACACGGAGGTAGGCATGGCGCCAACGCCAAAGAGAGTGGCACTCTGGCGTTATAGGCCATGGCCCCAGCTAGGATGCGTGGGAGGCCCGTGGGTTCGAAGGATACTTTGGCACAACCCAATCCTTTGATCATCAAGACTCAAAATCCGTCTCATGAGTATCTTCCGGATTATGGTTATCGTTGGGGGACGCCTCAACATCAGAACCTATTCCTGAGAATATAGAGCTCTATGAAAATTACATTTATGTACATGAGACGTGGGATAGAAACTCCATCATAATTGATGATGTAGTTGCGCATTTCGTTGTGCATGAGTTTGTTGAGTCCGATGATATCGAACCACACTCCATTGATGAATGAATGCCAACGTAGAGAAATTTGTCCTAAATGAAAAGATGCAATCCAGGTTAAGTTGAATTCTCTAACGAAGAGGAAGGTTTTTGAGCCAGTGATTCCAACACCTCCTGACCTAAAACCTATTGACTAATGGGTCTTCGTTAGAAAGCGTGATGAGAAAAAGAGATGACAATCTCGCCTTATGGCGCAAGGCTTCTCACAAAACGCCCTAGAATCGACTACGATGAGACATATTCTCTCGTAATGGATGTCATTGCACTCCACTACCCTGTCAGTTTGGTAGTTTCTGAATAACTGAACATGCAGCTTACAAATGTGGTCACTATGTATCTCTATGGGGATCTAGATACGGAATATACATGAAGGTTCATGGTGAACTTCATTTACTCAAGTCAAGTGGCTCTAGACCACGGAGCGCGTTTATAATAAGGTTGAAACGCTCACTAAAGTGACTACTTGATTGGGAAGGGATATGCCCACGCCTTTCCATAACAAGTTTCTGATTCTATCGCGGTTTACATTGGACATGATCTTCATTGGAAGCCCTTAAAGAGTTAAGGGAAACCGCTGAACACTTGAAATCCGAGTTTGAGATGAAGGATTTTAGGAGAACACGATTACGTCTCGGTTTGGAACTTGAGCATCGTGTTGATAGATGCTTAGGCATTTTGACAAGGTCAAGCCTTCAAGCACCCCCATGATCGTCCGTAGTCTTGATCCTGAAAATGATCCTCTTCGTCCGAAGGATGATGACGAAGATGTGCTAGAGGCAAAAGTGCCCTACTTAAGTACAATAGGCGCATTATTGTACTTAGCTCAATGCACAAGACCGGACATCTCATTTGCAATGAACTTGTTAGCTAAGGTATAGCTCTGCGCCAATGCGACGCCATTGGATTGGTGTAAAAGATATCTTTCGGTACTTGAGATGTTGGATTGATATGGGCTTGTTCTATCCTTACAGAGAGATGATAGATTTAGACCTATCACACACCAGGAACACCGCCAACACTGGCCTGCATCCACTATCCCCATCCCAAAACGACATGTGTTTTGGAAGGTTTTACTGATATTGGGTATCTCTCTGACCCACACAAAGGTCATTCCCAAACTGGTTAAGTGTTCACCATGGGTAAAAACCGTGATATCGTGGAGGTTTACAGAACAGACCCTAGTCGCTATATCTTCAAACAATGTAGATATTATTGCTCTTCACGTAGTGGTTCGTGAATGTATATGGATTGGATCCATAATTACGCATGTTCGAACAATTGTGGTTTGAAGTCTACCACAGATGAGCCTGCGAGCGTATAGGATAATGCTACTTGTTTTGAATAAATGGAGCAAGGCTACATCAAAAGCGACAACACCAAGCATAATCAGCAACAACAGACTCTCCTCAAGACCAAAGTGAACTAGGTTCAATCTGAGGACAGTGTGGTAGACTTGCTCACTAAGTCATTGCCTAAATTCCACTTTCGAGAAACATGTTGGTAGCATCGTTTGCGGAAGTTATCCGAACTCCCATGACCATAGTCATTAGGGGGAGATGCAGACATCAGGGGGAGATGTCTACATGTATGGTCTCGAAACGTGAAAGGTGTGTTGTGCTCTTTTCCCCCTTCGACCGAGGTTATTTTTGTCCCACATGGTTTTTGTTACTCGGCAAGGTTTTTAATGAGGCAACGAGAGGAGCACCATGTTTGGGCGACACAAGGGGGAGTGTTCAAGTAAATCCAGAATATGTGTCTGACCCAAACTCTAGCTAGGTTACTGGACCTAGTTGTAATAGGGTTATGAATTAGAGATATTCATAGATATCCGATTAATTGTACGATTATCTTTCCTTGTACAACTCTGATTCTATGTCTTGTAATCCTCTATATAAAGAGACCCCTATTATCAATGAAAGCACTACTAAATTCTCTCCCAATTTCAATTTTCCTTAAACAGGTACAAGATTTTATTCTGAAAGAGAAAAAATGAATAAACTTTGACAATACCTTTACTTTCGGCCAATTTCAGAACACATGAATAGAACCTATTCAAAATGGATCGAAGCTTATCTAATCCGATTGAGGAGGAGAAGCTTGAGAACTTGAGGTGAAGTAATGAAGACTGCCTGTTGAATTTATAGGGCATGCATTACCATGTTATTGTAGTACACATACACTTTCTACCTCTGTAGTACGAAACACTATACATGTACTACATCTTTTGAGCACCTAGCCTTGAACTAGGAAAATGTCTTATAAGATAAAAGAAGAATGCAAGTTATATAACTTGGTTATCTTGTAGACAATCCTCTTGGTTATCATTCGATCAATTTGATGGTCATCTGGTTTTTAGGGAGAGTTTCTAGTGAAGACCACTAAAATGAGGACTGGTTGAGGACTTTTTTGTGAGATTCACTTTTCGACATATTTCCGCAAATCAACCGTTACATGTTTAGATATTCACGTGTAGATCATTTATGTAATTTTTCAACCAAATTGAAAATCGTTAAGGCATTCATAATCTTGCTTTATTAGTTATGAATAGGAATAGTTCATGTTTAACAGATTTAGTTTGTTCATTAATTTGATCTAGTTCGGTACCTTAACTATTAGTAATTTGAAAGAAAATTTTCAGAAGTGATCTACTACTCTTGCATAGAGATAAACATATAACGGTTAATTTGGCTTAATGTAATCGAAAAGTGGGTCTCCTAAACCATTACTAGAAAGTTCTAAAGTGGTCCTTATTAGAATGACTCTCTTATTTTTCATACATTAATCAGCTATATGTCAGAGGTTGATGTTATCATAAAAGGGCAAAATATTAGTTAGATAACCATACTATCCTCAACTTGATAATAATTTAAATAAGTGATCTTCAAGATAATTTTAAAAGAGCGAACATAAAATCATATTAGAAAATGACCTAAAAATTGAAGAATAGTGAAGGAGAATGATGGTTAAGACTTTACTGTTCCTCGATCCATGAGAAAATTAAGCCATGCACCATCTTGTTTTCAAAGCTAAGTTGACTATGTATAACGTGGAGGTCATTATCTCTCTCTCTCTCTCTCTAAATTGTTACATATATTCAAATTGAAAGTAGTAGGATGAATATGGTTTAAGCCTAGAAGGGGGGTGAATAGGCTTAGATGAAAATTATTCTCAATTTTGAATTAATTAAAATTACCAAACTGCAGTAAGAGGATTGCAGACGTCTATTAATCCCTGTGACCCAGATTTAGTATATTTCAAAATTAATCATGAAGTGGATAGCACATAATCAATAACCACAGCAGAAATAAAGAACTCAGACACAAGCGATTTGTTAACGCAGTAAAACCCTCAAATTGAGGTAAACAACTGCGGGCCTTAACTCCTGAAGGCCAAATGAAAAGTGATGCACTAAGTGAATATGAACAAGCACATATGGACTTACAACCAATATGGACTTACAACCAACACGAATAGCTTTGACCTCGACTATTTCTGACTAGACTCATCTAGACGGTTGCACAAACACCACCTTGTTGTTCTCCACCTTCGAAATTGCTTCCAGTCGTCTCTCTAACATGGACACACGAACTATGCACGCCACTTCCTCCCAATTGACCTCGTGGGGTTCTTGAACATGCAAATGATATGAATGATATGAAGGTGTTTGATTGAATTATCAATTCACTTCAACATGGAACAAGTGAACTAATAATTCTCAATGAAGCTCATGAGTTTTTCTTTGAATGAAAAAAAACTCTCTCAACTAACAATGGACGCACAATGTATTCTCTAGAAGCGTTGTAGAAAGAAATTATTTTTCTTCTATATGTATGAGCAGCCAACACCCTAAAACATCTAGGGAACTTAAAACTCTAGACCTAATTGATTTCTATTAGGAAAATAATATTCCTAAAAATATCTAGGTAATAAAAACTGATGTTTATCCCTAAATAAAATGATATGCATAACTAAATCAAATGCAAGTCAATTAAATCAAATGCAATCCTATAAATCAGATATATGAATGAATTCAATTGAAACTCATCTATATTGACAAACTAACATTAATCACGCACAGATGCTTTTCAGACCACTTCGGGATTGAAACACAGTCTTCAATCCCTTCATGCAATCACACTAGAAACAAATATGTTATGAGACGCAATGAATGAATTACCTTTGAGAGCTTCACTAAGGTCAGTTGGGGGTATTCATCATGTGTTCCAATAGCTTTCCTCTTCACCTCAAAGACTGACATAGTTCTAACCTAGGCCTAACACTTATTGTTTTGTATAAGGAACGTCAACACATAAAATTCTTATACTAACACAAATTTCATATACATACCTTTTATCTTTTTACTCTACTTATTTTATAATATCACATATTCAAACTAACAATCTCTACGATATTAAGTTTTATAAATTCTCTATATTTAAAGAAAAGGGTAAAGCTATGGTATGTTAACATTTCTCATATATCAACTATTTTTACCACTTTAAGGACTCATGTTACCACTTTGAGGACTAATATTACTATTTTGAGGACTCATATGGTAAACTAAGAAAATTTACCACTTTAAGGACTCATGTTACCACTTTGAGGACTAATATTACTATTTTGAGGACTCTTGTGGTAACTAAGAAAATTTACCACTTTAAGGACTCATGTTACAATTTTGAGGACTAATATTACTATTTTGAGGACTCAAATTACCACTTTTAAGGCAATTGTATGCATGTCATACGTTAACATTTTGTAGAATTTTCCTAAAGAAAAATCTAATATTTTTGGTGATAAAAGAACTTTGACGATATACCTCCCTTCGTCCATGATAAATAACTTACATTCACCGACAAATCTATATACATATGTAAGTTATATATAGTATTAAACTAAGTAAACAAAAAAATATTTTCTTTATTTGAACTTTTTGAAATATGCATCTAGATATGAGGGCATGTCGGCATGAGGCTTATACAGATCAAGTAGGTAAATTAAGTCTTCTTAAATAGTTACTACCATAGTACCATGTAATGATATATGGATAGGATGGATGGGATGTTGGGTGTGGACAGAGATATTATTATTACTACTCTTCATCAGATGAAAACGAAAGTCATCCTTTATCTTGCCAGACACGGTTTCTGTCCTAGATATATTAATATATAGCAGCACTGAAACAAAAGCAAGCAACTGAATCCTCCTGTGAGAACAAACAAAACAGAAGAGGAAATTCAGATCATCCAATTTTAGAAAATGGGTTGCCGCATACTCGTCCTCCTCCTGGGGACTTTCTTCCTTGATGGCCTTCTCCTCTCCATGGGTGCTAACGTCCACCACTATAGCTTCATTGTAAAAATTACCAGTCAACTACTATGTATAATATGTATATAATTAATATGTTTCTTAGTTTGTTAATCAGACAAATATTTGGTTTATTCCTTTGGTAAAATTATTGTGGTTAACTGCAGCTGAAGGAGACCAACTTTACAAGACTCTGTTTCACAAAGCCGATGCTCACTGTAAATGAGTCGTTCCCAGGGCCAACCATTCATGTTCGCAAAGGAGATAGAGCTTTTGTTAATGTCCACAACAATGGCAAATATGGTGTCACCATTCACTGGTCTCTCTCTCTCTCTCTCTCTCTCTCTCAGTGTACAATCAGATGCAGATCCAAGTGCTCACTAAACTGACGAACATGAAATCTTTCGACTGTCATATCTCAGTCAATGATTCTCTGTTCAGTATATAATTTATCTGTTATTTCCATGCATGAAGTTAATATTAAACTACAGTCTTAGAAATTGTTGTCTTCTCAAATAAGGAAATGAATCAACTTATCGATTTTATGAGACAAGTTATGGTACTGTGATGTTTATCATACACTCATTTTATATTTATTTGAACAAAAATTATAATTATTTGAATTAAAATTACAACATTGAGAACAAAGTTACCATATTCATTTACACTATTTACATATAATTAAACAAAAATTACAACATTGACAATAAATTTGTTCAAAAACTTGTAACTAGGTCGTAAGTGGTGTAATTACCATCATTAGAACTAAGATTACACAAAATATAACTCAACATTATCATGACAACAAATTTGTTGTCACATTTATAAATGTGTGTATGAGATACAGGAATGTATTATAGAATTTTCCCTATTTTATGGAGCAAATTTGAGAAATATTACTGTTCTTAAATTTTGTGACTCTCCTAGACCATGATTGAAATTTGATTTTATATGCTTGAACTTTTCTATAGGCATGGAGTGAAGCAACCGCATAATCCATGGTCAGATGGTCCAGAAAATATCACTCAGTGTCCGATTCAACCAGGAAAGAATTTCACTTATGAGGTCATATTCTCAGATGAAGAAGGCACGCTATGGTGGCATGCACATAGCGACTGGTCACGTGCCACAGTTCACGGCCACATTGTTATTTTACCTGAGAGAGGAAAAACCTATCCATTTTCCGAACCTTACGCCGAGCATACAATTTTTCTTGGTATATACATACATATGATCTATATTATTACCTCTAATATCTTTTAATAAAATAAATCTAGTTAAGGTATGCTCAAATCGCTAATAATTCACATTTAGTAATCGTTTTTTGTCTTAATTTTTTTGTATTGGCAGGATCATGGTTCGATACAGACGTAAAGGAACTAATTGATGACGCCACGGCAACCGGAAGTGACCCAGAGGCGTCCACTGGATTCACCATCAATGGCTGGCCAGGAGCTTTATACAATTGCTCCAATGGTATATCTAAAAATTTAGAAAAAAAAACATTGCTTAATGATTTATTATTTTGAGACAACCACTACATTTGTTATGTCACAACACTAAATTTAACACTTTTTTTTTTTTTTGAGACACAGTACAAAGTGAAAAGAAGGACAAATCATTTAATGAATTTTGTTATGAATTAAAAATTAGTTTCTTCTGCAATATATTGCAGAAACTATATACACTCTTGGGGTTGAATACGGCAAAACCTATCTTCTTCGTCTAGTGAGCGGTGTTATGAATGAAGAAATGTTCTTCGGAATTGCCGGGCACAACTTCACAGTGGTGGCACAAGACGCATCATACTTAAAGCCAATAGTCACAAGCTACATAATGATAGCTCCAGGCCAAACCATGGATATTCTACTAACGGCAGACCAGACCCCAAGTCACTATTACATTGCTGCCAGCCCATTTTTCGACTCAAATGCTCCCTTCGACAACACGACCACCACAGCCATCCTCCGGTACACGAACGTAACTTCCGCTCCGTCGACTATTCCCATGCCTTCACTTCCTTTTGTAACAGACAAACAAGCTGTAGACAACTTCACAGCTCAGTTAAGGGCCTTGGCAAGCAAGGAACATCCTATCAGTGTGCCCAAAAAATTTACCGAAAGAATCATAATCTCAGTCTCTGTGAACCAACTACCTTGTGAGGCTAATGTCACCTGCGGGGGTCCGAACGGTAACATGCTGGCTGCTAGCCTGAACAATATCAGCTTCTCTACCCCCACTACTGACATACTGCAAGCATACTATAGGTACGTTATAATTTCTCGGTCACCACATTTATATTCTCAGGGCCGGTCCTGAGGTTTTAATGGCCTGAGACAAAAAATTAAAATGTGGCCTCTACATAGACACTCATGTACATACACATATTTGCACCAAATAATAGTACAAAATAATCTATTTTGAATAAAAATAGATATAGAATTCATAAGTGATTGCTAAAAAAAAAAAAAAGAAGTGAAAGAGGAAGTAAGGTTCGAATTTGCACCAAATAATAGTACAAAATAATCTGTTTTGAATAAAAATAGATATAGAATTCATAAGTGATTGCCAAAAAAAAAAAAGGAAGTGAAAAAGAAAGGAAGGTTCGAACTGGGCCCAACAAAAATTGAATTAAAAAAAAGGGGAAAGGAAAGTAGCAGAGTTCGAACCTTGGTTAGGGAGGAAGTGGATTAACAGTGCTTCCACTGAAGCAACACGCTTGTGCATGCATTTAGAAGCAAAAACGGAATACATACCTATATAACATTATTAACATATATACAGAACTAAATTTTCAGAGGCCCCGGGGAACGGGTGGCCTGAGACAGCCGCCTCAGGCGGCAGCCCTTAGGGCCGGCCCTGTATATTCTACATACAACTTTGAAAGGGTGGTCCCACCACTATAAAATTTCTTTCTAGACAAAAAAAACTAAAATATTTTTTAGAAAGCCAAAATAACATAGTCATCAGATTTTGGAAGGATAAAATTGTATTTTTCTCAAGAGTTACATAGCATGATTTGAAAAATAGTTGATGTGTGTAGGTGACATGGCATGACACCTAAGATTGAGGCCAAAAATCTTAGGCCTCATTGAGGCCACAAATCATTTTCCTTTACCAAATTATGTATAATTTTTATGTGTTTGTTTATGGTAAATTAATATATCGACGTATTAAGTTACAATGATACACTAATTTTATGTGTAGACTAATTTGTTACTACTCTATTTTTGTATCGTATTTGGCTACTACTGTATCGAACGTAAAATGTACCGTAAAATGATGTTATTCAAAATAAATTGGTTGCTATATATCAAATTATTCCTCTCATATATATAAGGGCACATGAATTCAAAAAATTAGTAAAATAAATCATGAATTAATTACTTTGGTAATTTGCATAGGAACTTAAATGATACCTACGAAGACGATTTTCCAAATCAACCGCCGGTGTATTTCAACTTTTCTGGAGTTGATACAGAACTGTATCTATTGCCGGAGGTAGGGACAAAGATGAAGATGATCGAGTACGGGGCATCAATTGAAATTGTGTACCAAGGGACTAATGTCGGGAATGCAGAAAACCATCCAATGCATCTACATGGTTACAGCTTCTATGTTGTTGGGTCTGCTTACGGCAACTGGAATGAGACCACTTCTCCGACCACTTACAACTTGGTCGATCCACCGGAAGTGAACACTGTTGGAGTTCCGAAGAATGGATGGACTGCCATCCGATTCGTTGCTAACAATCCCGGTATGTACAGACTCTCTCCCTGTCATGTTAATTAGATTTATTGCTAGCTAGGGTTTAGAGTTAGCTTCTAGGATACTAATTATGTCTCAAGTAAACTACAAGATATGATCGTGGGTAGGCAATGCACTATTTGAACACATATTTCAAACAATCATTATTCATTTGAGCAATGATGGGTACTTACTGTTCGATCTGAACCGTACAAAGCCACCACAATGGAACTTCCCATGGCAAGGTTCTATCTAGGTTTCTCAAAAATGTCAATTAATTTGTCAAATGAATTAATTGTTGAATTGTGTACAAGTTAGTGAATTTTGATCTTGTTTGATATTTAAGAAATTCAAAGTGAAATATTTGTGTACTTACAAGTTTCATAATTTTTCAGGAGTGTGGTTTATGCATTGTCATTTAGAACGCCACAGTAGTTGGGGTATGAATTCGGTGATTATTGTCAAGAATGGCCCCACTAATGGAACTAGCATTCGACGACCCCCTCCAAACTTGCCAGTTTGTGCTTAGTCTTTCGGTCAGAATCTTATACATATAGTTTTAATTATTATGTTTGTTATTGTGTTAAATGAGTGAATGTACTTTGATATATTGTTATTCAAAAATAATTTATGGAAATTATTAGTGGAATGGCACAACCTCAATCTATAAGCTACTAGAAAGTTTACCCACACGATGCCGCGGGCTAAAGTTGTTACGTTAAGATTGAGAAAGTAAGGGTTCTCCTGCTCTCAATTATCATACGTTAATGTAAATTCAAACAAAATTTATATAAAAGGGGCATTCATTCAGTGATAGACTGATAGAATATATTGTTTCGCTCTAGATCTAGGAGATGAATTTTGTATGCATCATATGTACAAACAAAAAAATAGTTAGTCTGATTTTGTTACAAAATTAATACTGCCATGTAGGGAGCAAAAAAGATGTTCATGGCTTGATTCGCTGCTAATTGACATTGCTTAAAAGTATAAAAACCATTAGCTTTTTGAAAAATGGTTTACGTCATTGCAGTTCAAAGAATGTCATGTAGTCAGCGGAAAGTAGATGACTGGCTTCACTGATCTTCTTTTGGCAGTCTTCAAAAAAAGGAGTTGTAGTTTCATTGCTCCAAACAATTTCACCAGAGAGCTGAAAATGCCAAACAAAGCAAAACAAAACTGCAAGATTTACCGAGAAATAAAACTTGTATTACTTGATTATTACATTAACAGCAGAATTTTCATCACGCCCAGATCTAAACCCATATCCTAAACAATCATTTAACCCCCAAATCCATAGAGGGTTCTTCGACATCCCATGGCAGTGATGGAAGAGAATCTCATTCCAAAAACTAAATTTCTACAACTTACTGAAAATTAAAATCAAATCCAACAAACGCAACGTCCACTTATTCGGAACATGAAGTTACTAATGAACCCTGACGAAATCTAACGGCATTATTTTCAGATCACATACTAAAACTGATAATTGCCAAAACCCTCTCGATCATAACCAAATTACAGCGAAATATGCAACCGATTAATCGAACACCAATCATTCTCAGCAACGACAGTGAGTTTCAAGTTTGAACCAACTCTTCAATCAATACTAACCAAAACGTAACCCAGAATCATAAATCACACAATGAACAACTTTCTGTTAGAAATAGAACTATAGTAGCTCACAAATGATCAAAAGGAAGCTACTTTCCATTACCAACATCCAAACCCACATCAAGTACCAAAAAACCAAGGAAAACAATCACCAAAACCCAATTGAGACCTCCAATTGAGAACATCAAAGAATTCAGCTTAAAGCAATTAAACGCAATAACAAAAAAAAAAAAAAAAAACCGATCTGGGCATGTGCGAAAATAGTGAAAGATCCATTCACTTGTGTGAGCAAGCAAAATTTCCAGACGCTAATTAATACGTGAAAACAAAAGGGCAGTTGAATTGAATAGAAAGAAGGTTGAATGTAAAATTGTACCTTTCTCTTGGAAACTCCGGAGCTGACCTCTGTCGCACAACTTGGAATTTTGATCAGAGTGGATCGAAATCCCAAAGGCTCTTCCTCTTCATTATTTTCATCTTTTCCTTTCTCTACTCTGCCTCTGCTTTCCTTCCCGTCTCCCTCTTCTTCTTCTTCTTCTTCTCTTATATTTGTACTATCAAAAAGAAGCTTCTCCTTCTCTCTCCGATCAGTCTCGTGATGTGAATTTCCCTCTTCTTCTTTCTGTGCATGTCTCTAGCAGAAGACCTCTATCTCCCTACCTCTCAATCAATCTATGAAAGTCGAATGGCACCGTTGTATTAAAGAAACAATGAGGGGCAAAAACCCATTTCGCCAAATCCCCAAAAACAAGAATAATCAGCGTCATCACCAAACAATCTCCACTTGGAGTCTACGAAGTTCAGCACGCTCTCTCTATCTATCTCGAATTGCCCAGAGAAAAGAAACAAAAGGATCAGCATATCCCTTTCGTCCTCTCCCTCTATCCACCTCTTTCTCACTCTCTCTTCGCGCAGATCAAAGGAGTACCCGTCCTTCTCCAAAGCAAACATGCAGAAGTAAATCAACAGTTCCAACACCACTCGGTGCGACGTGTGTCGAATGGCAAGGCTGTAAATTATTCTTTTAAAAGGACAAAACGGTAGTTTAGAGCATCAGCTCGGCTCGAGCTGCTACTGTTACTAAGCCGTCACTGTTCATAAGCTACGATGCCTAGAAACAGTAACCCATCTTTAGTATATATAGTAAACTAACAATGGTACCTTGCGCTTTGCCGTGGGATTTATTTGTGAGCCCCGCTAAAATTGTTGAGCTAAGTTGAGATCGTTGAGGAATTAATTTACGATCTCTGTAATTAATAAAGGTGTTTGAGAATTTTTTTTCAGAATTTTTCATACGGTGAAATCCTTGATTTAAGAGTGTGATAATAAAGGACACGATATGACGAGTTCGTGGTAATTTTCGGAGAATTTTTCGGACATGAGAGCTATTTATTATGAATTTCTGAAGTTGGAAAATTATAGAAATTCATTTTAAGTAAAGAGAAAATCCACGGTGCAATCTGAGGCGTCCAAATTCCCACCGCTTCATCTTACCCGTTGAAATTCAATTAAGGGAGGCTATAAATAGAGCTGGATCATATCAAACGCCCCAGAATGATCGAGAGGTCTCGGGTACGCCCCTGAATGATTGAGAGGTCTCTGGGCTCTTCGACCCGGTAACCCGCAAAGGAGATCCTACGGAACTCCCTCGTCCGGCGACTGCACGACGGCACACCGATCATGTTTGACGCGTCTCATCGTCTTGGTTATGTCTATGGTCACGGATCATCCATGCATGGAGCGAGGAGAGAGAATCGAAGCCTAAAAGCTTCGGGTTTTCCGGCGAAGTTTCTGCAATTTCCGGCGATCTCCGGGGCTGCATGAGGTCTGGAAATCGGTCCTCTCGTCATGCTCTACGTCTTGCTGAGTTTAGTTTTGGATTTGATTGAGTTTTGATCGACTGGCTCTTTTGGGTGTTATCGGGCTCAATCGAGCTACTGACGACGGTGGCTTTTCCGGTTTCCTGGGTTCATCTGCGACGTCCTGGAGCCCGACTTGACACTTGGATGAAGCTTGGGTCACCGAGCAGATCGAACTGATGAAGTTGGATTATGATCCGGTTCTGTCAATTGATTGTCAAAGGTAATCCAAGTTCTTGGAATGGTACTGTCCTTTTCGAGATTCTTGTCAAAAGTTTGAGTGGATTTCGGTTAAGAGTTAGAACAGGTTATATGGTTGCTGGGATTTGATCTCCCTGGATATATGTTTGATTCTATCAAATTGTCTTTGTATTGAAAAAAGAAAGAAATTATGGGTCAGTTGGGTTATGTAGGGGTGGGCATAAACCGAACCGGAGGTCCAAAACCGGCCGAACCGGCCCGAAAAACCGGCTTGGGGACCGAACCGGATGAAATAAAGGGGAAAAAATGACTTGACCGAACCGGACCGGATTTCTCCGGTTTGGAAGCGGGTTTAGTGAGTAAACCGGCCGAAAAAAACCGAACCGATCCGAATAATTAATATTTATTTAAATTAATATTTTTATTTATATTAATATTATTTTGATAGTTGTTGAATTCTAATTGGTGGAAATCAAGTTGCACATACTTCTCGTTACACCTGATTGCTCTCATAGAAGCAAACCTTAAGTCAAGCCACTCAGCCCCTCATTTCGACTCTGCCTCCCTCATCTCTCTCAACAGAGGACATGGCCCAACTAATCCAATCAACACACTACAGCTTAATGATAATGTTGCCGGCTTGGATGAAAAGAGAACAAGAGAATTCTATAATGAGAATAGGTTATTTGACTCTCATTTAATGAACATATTAAACGAAAGCCGAACACAACCTAAACCGATCCGCACCGCACCGGAAAACGGTGTAACCGAAGTAAGCGGTGTGGCTTTTGAAAATGCATGCGGTTGCGGTTTTGAATATTGCACAACCGAATGAAGCGGTTTGGTTGCGGTTTTGGCCTAACACCGATCCGCACCGAACCGCGCCCACCCCTAGGGTTATGTTTGGAAATTTGGAGGATCATGACAATGTGAAATTCCAGTTGTTCATTTTGATGCTCACTGTAAATCGTGTTGTGAGAAAGCCAAGTTTCATTATTGGGTAATAATTGTAAAATGCAGAGTAGAAGGTTGTTGGGTGCCCTTAGTATTTTCACGGGTGCTCCTAATTGAAAAGAAAATTGTGTCAATTTGAGAAATGTCTTGATATGGAACAATAAATGGTAACCATTCGGTAATTGGGATAATTATCGAATGTGTAGTGATTGGTCAATCTTGGTCAAACAAGGAAAAGTTGATCGGGTAGTTAGTTAATTATTGAAACTTTATATATTAGTTCGACAGTTTATTGACAAGCATTGTGTTGGAATCTAGGACTCCAGTTATCTGAGGAACGGAAGGTTCGTGAATTTCGGATAACGTGGATTGGTAAAGCTTCGGAATCCAAGTAGGGGATTCGAGACTCTGCTCGATTAGTGGGTTTATTATATTACGATTTTTATATTAAATGATGCATGTTAAGTCTGTGGTTTGGTTATGTTAAAATGCAATGCATACTAACCAAATCGTGAGAGATGTGATGGCTTGAGAGCGAAAGGTGGCTCTGACTTCCTTGGGTTCGATCCCCAAAACCTCTGAAGGGTTAGCTACACCAGTCGGACGGTGCGCGATCGCAATGACGACCCGATCTGTGTGTGTAGCTAGGTAGCGGACGGTCTCGCTACGCTTACCTGGTTATAAATTAATTTGAGGTAAGGTCGTGTAGTGGGTCTATGGGACTGGCCATCAAGTAATACTTGGATTTGGCGCTGTATTTATTTAAGTATCATGCATCGGTTTTCGAGTTGAAAAATATTTTAAAGTTTGTAGTTCTTTAAATGACATGGTTTTGAGTATGTTTTTATACTGTGGCCACAAAGCAATATTACATTGTTTTCAAACCTAGTCGAGATGATTTCCCAATGAGCAGCGAGGACGAAAGCTCACCCCTACAACAGTGTGGATGCAGGTACTGTGCACTGGTGACGCGATTGACAGACGGAGCAGGGTGCGCGGAGATAGCTTCAGTGAATAGTAGTAACTAAATTCAGGTTCCGTGTCTAGTCTATCTCTTGAGAGTCGTTAATTTGGAACTTGTTAATCCTTATTTCTTCTTGTCTCGAAATGTACCAACTCTTGTTTACCCTAGTGGTGATCTAGAAGTACTTAGACGAATAAGTTCGATAAATGATTCTAAAAAGTTTTCACCTCAAAAAGTATTTCGACGTTTCCGCTACGCGATTTATGAAAAGCCATTTAACTAAAATGCCTTGCGGGTTTTAGGATGTAAATTGAACATTCAGTTTATGTTTTAGAGACACGCGGCACTGTGACGTGCTCAAGTTGATGAGGTGCAGTTTGGGGCGTTACATTATTGTTGCTAACAATTTGCAATAATGAAAGACATAACTAAAGTGACTTGATTCTTGATCAAAATGATAGAACATCATATATCACACATTAACCATTATAGTGCATCAAACAGTAATGCAAAATATAAGAGACAAAGTTTCCGGCCTCCAAAATTGTTTACAGAGCCTCTAGCTCTCTATATTGTTCCTCCTGTAACTTTAAGGCACTCCACTACTACCTGATTCTTCTTTAAAAGAGTTGTCCATACGCTGCAAGTTGCTTGGTGATCTAAATCTGATCTCCCTATTATGTTCGGTCATCAGCACAATGGTTTCAGCTGATCAGCAGCTATACACAGACATTGAAACATTTACAAAATGCATAAATTAGTCTTCCAATTCAAATGCTTAGATATTTTTTTGAAGCGCCCAAGGGCGAGAAAATATATTCATCATAAGCCAAAATAACCCGTTACATACCTTTCCGCTGCAAACTAGATAAACAAGAAGATAGTAGTAGTACCCACAGTGATACATAGAAAATAGACCTACTCATTGTACAATCAAATACCTAGACATAGAGGGATCCCCCTTTGATACTACGCCGAAGGCGCTAGAAGGGTCAGAGCCTTCCAACCTAACATATACCCAGTAAATCTAGTCGCCTAGAGACCTCAATTGGTATACAACTAGAGACACTGAGAATTAAGTCGACAAGACCAAGACCAAGACCAATTACTAAAATTAGATGCACAAAAGTGCCTAGAATGTCCCTGAAACTAGGGAATTATTGTAAATAGGTAACCTAAAAAACATAGGAATGGGCCTAGGGCAAACACCCTAGCCCAATGTAGAGCCAAAAAGCAGCCCCAAGAGATTGGGCTAAGCTCAAGGCCCAGCAGTAGAAGGATGACCCGAGCCCACCACACCATCCCCAACCTCCAGCCGCCGACCATGCTACCCGATCAAACAACGCCGTGACCTCCTTCACGAAATCGCACAGAAACTGATTAGCCACACCGCCACCACGATCCGCGCAAATCCATCATAGCCACGCCGCCCCAACGATCCTCCCAGACCACTAGAGCCTCGCCGCCACACCGATCTGCCACAAAACCGCCACAGCCACGCCGTCACAGGCCCTGGAAATCCCCTGCCGAAGATGCGCGCCGCCACAGATCCTGGAAGCACTCGACGCCCACTGTACCTGCCTAATCACACCAAAACCGGACTCCACCGTCGCCCATTCCACTCAGAAACTTGAACGTCACCCCACCCATGGGACTACCCAGGAGATAGTTTTCAATTCCCCGCCCGACAGCCACCTAAGACCGGCATGGCAAAAAGCCAACGCCGATCTCAAGCGTCGCCAGACGAGAAGGAAGTTGCAAAAAACCTAGACGCAGAGTCCGAGTTTTTTTGGAGGAGGCTAGGGTTCTGTATTCAAATGCTTAGATTAGTTGTTATATCTAGTAATATATTAGTTGTTCAAATGACAGATTGTAAAACTTAAAAGTGAGCAACTACATATATGTAATTTGTGTTTGAAAGTGAGCATCTCCAAGTGTTTTGTAACGTGAACATTTACTCGCAGCTCAGTTTCATTCCCAACAGTACGTGAGGAATAATACCAATACAATTAGAAGGAGAGAAATGTATCAGCAGTACTATCTTATATCTAGCGGAAAGATATCAATTTTTTATTGATGGAACAAATGACCAAAGTATGGTATGGAATATGTAAATAAAGGTTGAGAGTTAAAATCTAACAGGTGTGTTATTATTGGCAGCATGCAAATTATGGAAATAGTTTTTTTTTTTTTGAAAATTTGATGAGAAATATTTACCTGTTTAATATCTTTAGCTATTGCATCATTAATGAGATTATTCTCCTCTTTAGTAGTAATATGAAACACTGTAAAACAAAATTTGATGAGAAATATTTACCTGTTTAATATCTTTAGCTATTGCATCATTAATGAGATTATTCTCCTCTTTAGTAGTAATATGAAACACTGTAAAACACAACATTGAAACCAAGAAACTCAGCGACAAAAGACAATGACCACTAAAGCATGTTAGTTGTTAAAACTGAATTTCGCTAAGCAGACAAAATGCAGGGAAGTAACTAAATCGATCATACAAATAACATAGAAAGTGAAAGAATAGTCTTGAGATTTTTATGAATGGGAATTGAGGATCAAATTCCAGAATGAGCTTTAGAATTTGTGAGAGTTACAGCTACATGCCTCTACATTTTGACTTTATTACTGTACATACCGCCTATATCACATATTGCCAAACATAAGCAGCGACCTCGTACGTGGTCCCCACGACATGGTAGGTCTCGCCTACGATATGCATCAGGTAGACCGACACCCGAGCTACCTCGCCATGGTGGAGGTCGGCCGGTATCTTGCCAGGAGGCCACCCTCCCATGCTCTACAAAAGCCTTCAAGAGAAGCCAATATGTGCATTGTGTCCCACATCGGAAATATAGAATAGAATGAGACTTCCTTTAGCTATAAGAGGAAGTCCTCCCCTTCTTGGAAAGGGATGGGATCCATGATCCCCACACTTGTATATTACAAAGGCTACTTGGCCTCACTACTACTGGAACTTCTAAGTGGACGTAGCCTTGCCTCAAGGGCAAGGTGAATCACTATACATGCTTGTGTCACTCTCTCTCTCGGTCATGCTTCATACTTAGGTCCCGTATTCTCACACAGAAACAATTACTCTATTTAAATTTTAATTGTGAAGTTAACAAAATTTGAGGAAACTGAGATTGAATTGTAGAATAGTAGATGCAACCCGAAAAAACAAACTTAATTGTATTATTCCTCAGAGAAAAGCCAAAAATCACTGATTTCTAATGGACATAATATATACAGTTAGTCAAACTATATACTGCACATAATTGTATTGACATGATATTTCAGATACTCTCATTACCATTAATGCAATATCCGAGCAACCAAATGTCTATGCTTAACCTTAGTGAGGACTGCAATTTCTAAGTAATTCAATTCCTTCGTACTCACTGCCACAGATTCCATCCTTTTAATAGCAATTTTGGTCCCATCATGCAATTCGCCTTTATAAACAACTTCAAATTGATCTCTACTTAATATATTATCTTCACTATCAAGTGTCACATACCACTTGATACACTATAATACCAGAAATTCCACTCAACCAAACAACAATATGCTAAATAATGTTCATAGTAAATGAAACAAAAAAAAAACATTATAAGTTATTGAAATTGATTAGCAGCTAATTGGAAAGCATTATAGATGCAGAAAAATTACCATGCAACAAATGCTTTCACTCTTTATGAAATTACAATTGATCTCATTCTCACCAACTCCAAGGTTTTAGCTACCTGCAAAAGCAAGAGGATGTCTAAGAAATAGCACTAAGCAAGAGAAAATAGGTAATATTAGGCACAAAATTGCCAAAAATTCATAAGAAAACAAATCATAAATAAATTGAATACAACAAAATCTTGATAATAAAATTAAATTGTAGCTGAGAAAATTACCTCAAGAATACTTTGGGCTCTTTAGAAAAGCTTTCTCAGTCTGAAACCAAATCACAACTATTAGTCAGAACTAAACCCCCGTGCAGAGGATTGAGTAAGCAATTACATGGCTAGAATCTTTCAGCTTTTGATTTTAACAGAGGATTATGAAAGAATTAGATCATGTATAAAGGAGTCATCTTACAGAAAGATAAGAAACATAACCACAACATCTATTCTAGGCGGTAGACAATGAAGTAAATCATACCCTTGAGGGAAATGGTAGCCTTTGCATGGCTTTAAATCACCTAATCCCACATTCTTCATACACACATCTAGCAAATGCCCAGCTGAACCTGGACAAAAAAATCAACATTAACCAAAGTAGAAACTAAAACACAATATATATCATATAGATTGATTCACTGAGTATAAATATCATATAGATTGATTTGAAAGTTAAAAACTAAACATAAATCTGTAACTTTATGCAAGAAATCAAAAACCTTCAATCAATATCAGTGAAAGAGTAGAAACGGAAAAAAATCAGATTGAGATCAATCAAGCTTTAGAAACGTAATAAGATCAGTAAAATCATAAAAGAAGAAAGCTATTATCAATTATAGTCAAATAGAAATTGAAATTTTACCTACCCTTTAGCAGCAGTTGAGGTCGGCGCGCATCATTAAGGCCAAGAAGTCTGTGTATCAAATAATCCATTGTACTATCAAAACTTGCTCCACATGTATTCTCTTTCATTCTCAAAAAAAAAAAAAAAAAAAAAAAAAAACAATAGTGTTGGTATAACGAAACAGGGGTCTCATAATCGTAAGACAATCATCTTCCACTACAGAATGATATCATCATGAATTCATATACACAGTATCATGCATGGTAAAGCAGAAGAAGACGCAGCAGAGGAGTAAGTTTGTTTCATATTCCCAATCCCTCAGATATCTGGTGATATCTGACTTCCATGTGAAAAGATGCATAACTAAAGTCCTATATGAGAATTTATAAAGATCTATGATAAAGAAGCAGAGAAATTATATCAAAGAAAACACCTTGGCTTTTGTATATAGTTTTTTTTTTTTTTTTGACGTTGTCAAGGGGAACCCAAAGGCTTTTGTATATAGTTATCTTGTGTTATTCAAGTTTCCAATTACTTGTGTACCAACCTAGCAAAATGGTTGATGATAGGAGAGAAAATATGCCATATTAAGGTGCCAATTGAGTATTAAGTATAGCTAGCTTCCTGATTATATATATGTTCACCTTACCCCAGTTACCATACTTGTTGAGTAATTACCAAGTCATGAATCAACATATATACAAAAAATGGACAACCTATAACCCCCAACAAAAAATAAGTGATTAACAGTTCAAATTTCATGGATCACTTTAGTCGTAGTTAACTTACACAACACTTGGAAAAAAACTATTAGCAAGAACTAAAAGAAAAATGACCACACATCGACTCTAGTTTTCAGGACTTGGCAGATCTTTTTATATATATATAGAATTGCTTATTAAGTCATGGAGAGGCAGTGTTTGAAAACTGAAATGGATCTAATTCCCAGACGTAGCTTTTCTTCTTCTTTCTTTGTGTTCATATCCAACATCAAGATTCATAAGAAAACCAAATGTTCCTAACTGATTGTTATTGACCACTCAAATAAACAATGAACTAATTGCAGGTAATCCTAACTGCTCCCGTGCAAAGATTGGTGATCAAATCAACTACAATTTTATTTGGGTTTTACCCGAACTCCTTTTCGGATCTGAAAAGGTCAACAGTGAAACAAAAAATCAAAGCCGCAGAACCTATTTCTTCCTTCACATTTCCTATAATTCTGCTAATCTTTGCATCAAACCAATCATCACCAATCAACTCTTTAAAATTTCACAGAGAACCCACAATCGTCTAACCTCCAGCTCAGTAAAAGTAAATGCCTTCCATTAGCAGATAAATTTCCAGAGCAAAACCCACCAAAAAAGGCACAAATTAATCCCTAAAACAAAAACAACAGAAGCAAACCTCTTGTTCAAGCAAACCCATTTTACACATACCCCAAATAATCCCTCAACCTGCCTAAGTAGATATGAGGTTAGATTAGAGGAAAGATTACAAAATCAAACCAGATTTCAGATATCAATAATTGAATCAATCGTTATCTAGGTAACGACAGAAAACTCAATCAAAACCACTATTATTCTGATTTCAGAAATCAATCATTATCAAGGTAAAGGTATTCAATTATTCTAATTTGAATCAATCACTATCAAGGTAAACAGACAAAACTCAACCAAAATGACGATTATTTGGATTTCGGAAATCAATCACTATTAAAGTAAAGACATTCAATTTATTCTAATCAATGTTACTAATCAAGATCTTCCTATGTACCTTTTCCAAAAGAAACAAAAATTGATTCGTCCTCTTCTTCATTGTATCTGATTGCAATGAGTATGTTGGTAATGAAATGACTGAATAGTTTATGAAATTAGAATGATGTTTTGCATAATTCATATGCACACAAAAAACTAAAGAAACAAACTGTTCTAATTATTGAACTACATATTAAAAAAAAAAAGAAGACAGAACATCTTCAAATTTTCAGATGTGAAGAACTTGCTTTCGTGGAATCAAAGTTGAAAATGAAAAGAGAAGGACTGACCTTAGTTCCAATCTCGGAATTGAAGTCGTACTTTTCAAGAGTGGAATAGAAAGAGTCGAGATTGAAAGAAATGCCTTCCATGAGGGCAGTATGGCAACGTTCCTGGGTGTGTTCGAAGATTTATTGAGCTTGAGGTTCTTTGGTCTGAGCATTGGAGATGACTGAAGCAGAGACAATGGAGAGCAGAGTGGTCTTGGTTTAAATCACATATAAACAAAATTAAATCAGTCATTTAGAAAATCAATAACCTCTACTATTGGCACTACCCTTTTCCGGTTCAATCAAACACAATAACAAAACCATCATCACTCTCATCTCCATTCAAACCAAAGCTTAAAACGAAATCACCTTCATTCACATTTTAATATACAAATACACAAAATTCAAACACAAAAAACTCACTGTACGTTAACCACAATTTTCCACAACTGAAAAAAAAAAAAAAAAAAAAAAAAACCCAAATCAAACACATACCTATTGAAAGCTTCCTCCCAAACTCGATCAAGCCGCCATTTACTGTTAAATGAACAGTGCTTATGAACGGTCATTCAGCTTTAGATGTAGGGAAAATTTCGCAAACAGTACACCAAGTAAAGGCCACTAATAATTCTTATACATAAAGTTCCAAACCAAACATTTCGGTACACGAAATCTGAAACTCGACCCACTATCAGTACACGACGTCAATTTTTGACACCAAAATGTCCATTATGCCCTCAGTTCTTTTTCTTTTTTTAATAAATTTTTTTTTCTGTTATTTTTTTTTTCCTTCATTTTTTCTGTTATTTTTTTTTTCTTCCTTCGTTTTTATCTCTTTCTTTCTTTTCACATGACTAAATATTGGCTGAGTTACAAATATAAGCTGTAGGACCATAAATCTCACCAATTGGAGGGCAAGGGCGGTGTTGGAAGCGAGGGAGTGAGCGTGGAGGTGAGGAAGGCGGCATTGGAAGCGAGGGAGTGAGCCCAGAAGAAGGAAGAAGAAAGAGATAAAAACGAAGGAAAAAAAATAACAGAAAAAACGAAGGAAAAAAAAATAACAGAAAAAAAAAATTATTAAAAAAAAAAAGAACTGAGGGCATAATGGACATTTTGGTGTCAAAAATTGACGTCGTGTACTGATAGTGGGTCGAGTTTCAGATTTCGTGTACCGAAATGTTTGGTTTGGAACTTTATGTATAAGAATTATTAGTGGCCTTTACTTTGTGTACTGTCTGCGAAATTTTCCCTTAGATGTATGTTAAATGAACAGTGCTTATGAACAGTCATTCAGCTTTAGATGTATGTATGTATAATAGAATTGGCCAAAATTCTTTAAAAAATTGTGATTGCGAATTACAAAATCATAACCAAAAGTAAGAAAAAAGATTCAAAAAATTTGAGCCATAGCAAAAAGCTAAAGCGCACATAAAATGTTGTTCTTATTATAAACTAGAGAATAAGATAGAGAGAATAGAGAGTTAGAATATATCAGGAGGTAGAAGTGTGTGATTCATTCTCATTAGACTTCCTTATATAGGAATAGGGTTTACATCATAAGGACATAATTAATGAGTAATTACGTGGACAGCCACACACACACACACACACACACACACACACACACACACACATATATATATATATATATATATATATATATATATATATATTTATTGATATATATAATATTTACAACACTCTCCCTTGGATGTCCACCAATGAATAATATGGTGTTGGACACGCTTATTGTTGCCTCGTTAAAAACCTTGTCAAGTAACAAAAACTCAGTGGGATAAAAACAACCCTGGTCGAAGGAGAAAAAGAGTACAACGTGCATATGTTCTAGGTGACATACTTTTGAATGCTCCCTCTGATGAGAATCATCCCTTGATTGTTGCAAGCTTCAATCATGTATTTGATAAAGTACATGTACCGTCACGCATCAAATTTTGAATAAAAGAAATTCAAAAATTTGAAACGCGATAACTCAATAAACGCCCAAATGCTTAGAAATTTTTTTCATTTAATCTAAGCAACAAATAAACTGAAACCACAAATGTTAATACAGACTCAATCACTAGAGTCAAATATTACATCACCAAGTGTTTACATCACCAAGTGTTTACATAAACACAAAAGCATCAAAGTAAAATGTAAAGCTCACTAAGAGCATAATACAACAGCAGTACGATAACAAAATAGGTTCTAAACCTAACACTGCTGCAAATACACGCCTCAATCTCAACCCTGGTGGTCTTGACCTGCAGGAATAACCCCTACACCATGGAATAGTGCACTGGGTTGAACAACAAACCCAGTAAGCTTTTTAAAGGAACTAAAGGCAGAAGAAAAAAGAAGATTAATCTGATGTTGATATGTGTTAATTTGATGGGGATTGGGGAGGAAGAAAAAAGAAAAAAAAGATGAAGCAGAATTGCAGGAACTAAACGCAGAAGAAGAAGAAGAAGAAGAAAGGTCGAAGACCAGGACAGAGAGAGAGAAGATTCTGTTTTGTGTTTAATCTATCACCTAAGAACAGTATAAATAAAAAGTTTGTAGAGATTATAACACTAGCAACTCATGCTCCAGTGGTGGGGAGTTAAACTTTTGTGAAAGAGGTTGGGGGTTTGAATCTCATGTCTTCCAAGGTTATATATTTTGTTTAATTATTCGGTATCGCCTAAAAAGAGTATAAATATAAAGTTTGGAGGCTGTATATCGAGGACAGTTCGTGCTCCAGTGGTGGGGAGTTGAGTTGTTGTGAGAGAGGTTGGGGGTTCGAATCTCATGTTTTCCGAAGGTTAATATATTTTGTTTAATTATTCGATATCGCCTAAAAAGAGTATAAATACAAAGTTTGGAGGTATCATACTGAGGATAGTTCGTACTCCAGTGGTGGGGAGTTGAGTTGTTATGTGAGAGGTTGGGGGTTCAAACCTCATGTCTTCTTCCACTTTGGAGGGAATTGAGTTTTTGATTGACTTTTAAGGGGAATTGGGAGAAAAAGTCTGTTTTGCCCTCACTTTTTTGATCACGTGGGCCTCACGTGCCTCCGGATAACGGTTCCGTGACAGAAATTGACGGTAGGTATTCCGTTGACAAGAAAATTAGAGTCCAGGTATCACTTTGATCATTTTGAAAGTTCAGGTATCATTTCAAAAGTCCTCGAAGAGTTCAGACACCGTTGAAGTAAAAAACCCTTGGGGAAAATGGGTTCCATGCTAGGGCTCTTAGGGATATTTCTCCTGGATGGGCTACTCCTGTCCATGGCTTACAACGTTCATCGCTATAGCTTTATCGTAAGTACTCAGATAATGAGCAGTCGAATTTCTGGTTTTATTTTCAGTAAGTACTTGGCAATATTATTTCCATCTTGTGGTTAACTGCAGCTTAAGGAGACCAATTTCACGAGACTATGTACCACAAAGCTAATGTTGACTGTAAATGGGCAGTTCCCAGGTCCAACCATTACTGTTCGCAAAGGAGATAGAGCTTTTGTTAATGTCCACAACAAAGGCAAATATGGTGTCACCATTCACTGGTACTCTCTCTCTCTCTCTCTCTCCCCTCCCCTCCCGCTGTTTGGCCATGGCATCACATTGAAAGAAATAATGGCAAAAAAGAAAAGGGTCAGTTTGAACAATTTTGGGGCATGAGGGAGGACGTACTATAAGTTTATAGTAAATTGCGTATCCAACGCAGGCAATTATTCCCTCTTGGAGACTAGAAATATGTAAACATTCATCTAGGAAATTATTCTCTCATGGAAATAATATGCTAATGTTTCATCTCAAACTGAAATGGTTTTTAATCTCGGTAGGCATGGAGTAAAGCAGCCACAAAACCCATGGTCAGATGGTCCAGAAAACATTACGCAATGTCCTATCCAGCCAGGAAAGAACTTTACTTATGGAGTCATATTTTCTGATGAAAAAGGAACTCTATGGTCACTACAAGAAATCATGTCATAAGCGAGGAAAATATCTGTGACGATTAACAATTCCTCGCAGAAAGTTGGATTTCGCGAGGAATAGATAGTCGTCGCTTGTTTAAGAATGTGTGAGGAAACATCCCTCGCAAATTCTCATTTTGAGTGAGGAGTTTTGTTGTTCCTTGGTTATGATGTAGTAAGAATTGGCGCCAAATTTTTACGCCAAAAATTCCTCACAATTAATTTTAAGTTCATCACAAAATCTTTGGCGCTTTTTGTTTTTTATGCCAAACTCTTTGGCGGCTTAAAATGGCGCCAATTAAAAAATATTTTACAAGGAAAGATAGGCATTCCTCGCTGAAAACCCTAAAATTATATAACTTAAAAAAAAAAAAAAAAAGGAACCCAAATTGCACGATAGAACTCTCTACACCAGTTCTCTCTTACATACTACACTCTTCGATCACCACCCACCATCTTGATCGCTCCACTGCCAACCCCTTCTCTTATCACCAGCGACCACCGTCGATTGCCCGCGACCACGTTCGATTGCCCGTGACCACCATCGATTATCTGCGACAACTGACCCAGGCCACTACACTGTACCTCCTCAATCGTCATCATCCAATTTCAATCATTTTCATCTTTTCAAATATAACCCAACGTAGGTATATGGTTCAATCTTTCTCTTCCATATATCTCAACTTAATTCTCAGTTGCTTTAACTATATTATGGTTTAGCTATTTCTCGTAGTTTGATTTTGTTTTTATGATTTGAATGTGGGTTTTGAGTGTTTTAGTTGGTTTTTCAGGTTGTTGATTAAAATAATTCCTCATTCAGGTTTAATTTTCAATACTATTTGGGGGTTTTAGGTTTTTATTTGTCTTGAATTGACCATAGTTGATTGAAATAGGTCCAATTTATGAATCCAAAGATGGATAGTGCCACGTGTTGATTGAATTGATGAAATATATATCATACATATGAATTATGAGTTAGGGGGCAAGTGGTTAGCGTTTATTAATTTTCTCTTAGCCTTAGTGTTTGGGTTGCTTTTGGGTATAAATTGTTTTTGCTTGCCATTGTTGTATATTGAACTGGTGTTTGTTCAATTTGTTTGTTCTGTTGTTTAATGATTTCTCCTTTTTGTGCATTTGGAGATCCATTTTGATCATCAACTACTTTACTCTGCTGAAATTTTTCAATTTTTTCTTGACTTTACTTTTCTGCAATTTCTGTAATTTCTTCCATTGTTTGCTATCTAAAACTCATTGAACTTTCATGTGATCTTTTCCCACCAGTGAAATATGCACCTAATAAATATAGCATAAGTTAATTATCAAGAATAGAAATATGAAAGAAGGCTTTCAGATTGAGTGATAATGAGGTTATTGATTAGCTAGATAGGTAATGAGAACTAGCTAGAGAGAAGTTTCCCACATGTCATTATACTCTAGTAAAATATGAGACTGCATGGATAATGCATTTGCTTCAAAGTGTATATAATATAATACTCTAGCAAACTTCTGATTGAGGATGCCATTTGCTGTACTAATTCTATTGCTTACGTATCTAATTCTTTCTTGACAGGTGGTTTCCTTTCTTGTTGAGTAAAGCTTGCTGTGAAGCCTGTGGAAATCTTAAAACAGCATTTCTTATAGCAGTGGTGAGTTATGAGTAACACAGAGAAGTTCATATATCTAGACATCAGCTACTTTTGTTTGAGAATCTTGTTGGTTAGTTTGTTCATGTACTTTAGTTTGGTACTTCACGTCTGGTAGTTCAGTTTGTGGTGTAGAAGAGTAGGTTCTTGCGATGTGGATAGAATGTGTTACAAAATAGGCCATGTTGGCTTTCCAAAACTATACTTTTATTTCAGCATAAACTTTGGTTGTTGTTTTCAAATATCTTCCAATAATGACTTCATCTGAGCTTTGTTACTTAAAAATAGACACCCCAAGATTTGTTCCAAGAAAGTTTTGTCCAAAACTAAAACAAATTTGAACTCTAAACTTCATCTAGAAGAGAGAACAGTTTTACTGAAATTCTGCAGAAACTGCAGCACCGCCCTCTTCGGAATTTATTTTAACTAACTTACTGGCCTCCGAATGTTCTGAAATTTTGACATGTATCTGTTTTGTTAGTTAAAAAAGGATCTGGAAAGTTTCATCTTATTCCGTTGTTAAGTGAGTTTTGGGTGTTTTTTCCAAGTTTGACAACAGTTTTACTGAAATTCTGCAGAAACTGCAGCACCGTCCTCTTCGGAATTTATTTTATCTAACTTACTGGCCTCCGAATGTTCTGAAATTTTGACATGTTTCTGTTTTGTTAGTTAAAAAAGGATCTGGAAATTTTCATCTTATTCCGGTGTAAAGTGAGTTTTGGGTGTTTTTTCCAAGTTTGGTCTGTAATTGAGAAAGTTCTAGAATTTTGAACGTATCTTCTGAGTTTCTGTTGAGATTTGAACTCCCATTTGAATCAATGAGCCTCTGATTTTTATGTATATTGAATTTGACATTTCAAATGGTTGTTTCAAGATTGATTTCAAGTCAATTGGATTTAAAATGAATTTTTGGTGAATTTATAAAGAAGATAGTGTCACTACTCTTTAGTTTTTGTCCTTTAGAGATAGATGCTTCAGTGTAATTGAGAAATTGTGGATTTCTTGTTGATGTAGTAATATTTTGAAGATCATCTAAAAGTGCATGATTTTAAGAGGCACCTTTGACTGAGTGCTTTTTTCAGAGCATAACACCTCCATATTAAACTTGGCCTCTTCTTCCTAGTTATATCTGATTGCCTTAACTAACAACCAAAAGAGGGTCCGTAGATCTAACACAATTAGCTCCATGTATGGGCGTATGTCACATATATATGTGTGTGTGTATTCTGTCTAGCTGTAGTTGTCATTAGTTGATCGATATACTCTTCTGAATATATATGACGTCAAAAGATTGATGAGAACGAGATTAAGATGGAGGCTAGGGAGTAATAATTGAGCTTTTGTATTATCTGCAAACTAGATATTCATGTATCTTCATTATGTCATCATTCTTTAGCTTAATGTATTGACAGGTGTATAAGTTTTCTTTCCAATTTAATTACCATCATTTAGTAACACTTATTTCTCTGACTAACTATATCATCATTTTTTCCCAGGACATTGACGACATTTAACAACTTCAGTCCAAAGAACTTGTTGAGTTTGCGTGTTTTTTTAAGGTAAGTTATTCAACACTTAATAATTAAATATAAACTACTATGATAAGGCAACTTGTTTTTATTTACATCTTCATTTAGAAACATATGTACAGGTGTTTTATAGTTTACTTAAGAAAACTAATCATGCTTTGCTTGTAACATGAATCTGAAAACTTAGATAAGTGATGCCTGTAACATGAATTAAAAAAGACGAAGATAGTAATGCCTCTAATATTTCTGAAAACTTAGATAACTTGTGTCTATTACATGAATCTGAAAACTTATTAGACAGGTGAAAAATGTTCTTTAAGATGCATATAATAAACTGTAATATAGATAAGTAATGCCTCTATAATGTTTCTGAAAACTTAGGTAACTTATGTCTATTACATGCATTTGTTCTTATGCCAATTAAACTGCTAAAATGCATATAATAAACTGCATGTTGGTTATTACATATCCATATTGATCCTTTCAATCTTGTTTAGATTGGAATTAGGTTAAGATGGATAGGGAATGGATACTTAAGCAGGACAAATTCAGTGAAAAGTATAAAGAAGGGGTTAGATCTTTTATGGAGGTTGCAAAACATCATGTGAATGAGAGGAATGAGACAATATGTCCCTGCATGGAGTGCTTGAATAAATGTTGGCAGCCTCTTCATGTTGCTCATGTCCATTTGCTGCATTATGGAATGTCAATTGCATATATGAAATGGACTGATCATGGAGAACACGGAGATACATTGACCACTGAGGGTGATGAGCTAATTGACGAACCCAATAGTTTATTTGACATGATTGGTGATCTATTCCCTACTGAAAATGTTGGTGATCAACATATCATGAGGGATGAAGATGATATAATGATGGATGTAGATAATGCATCAAGGGATGAAGAGGAAACAATAAATGAAATTCATTTAGAGGGTGATGGTAATGAATATAACAGTAATTATGAGAAGTTATTGTTGGAAGCTCAACGTGAACTGTACCCTGGTTGCACAGAGCACACAGTATTGTCATTTGTTGTGGAGTTACTTAAATGCAAAGTTGAGAATCTGTGGACCAACAAATCAGTTGATACGCTGTTAAAAATGATGAAGAGGCCTCATCCTAAGCCCAACAATATTCCTGATTCCTACTATGGCTGCAAGAAGGTATTAAAAGGCATTGGGATGGGGTATGAAAAGATCCATGTTTGTAAGTATGATTGCGCCTTGTTTTATAAGGAGCATGCTGATAAGGATAAATGTCATGTTTGCAATGAACCGCGATATAAGAACAATGAAAGTAAGAAGAAAAAGAAGGTTCCTCATAAAGTGTTGGGCCTGCGCCAAATGGAAATATTTCTATTTTTTCTCACAAAGTGCGACCAACAGGGAAAGGGGTAATGGTTGAATTGTCAAAGGAGCAATTTGAAGTTGCGACTTGGTTCATATTTAATAATTGTGACGAGATCGAAACCTACCTCAAGTATGTGTTTTTCATTATCATTCAGTTTTTGACATACCTTACATCTATCAAACTTAAACGTACATTTTTCATGTTCATGTAGTGAGCATCGTGAACTACTACAAGCTGAGAGTCCAGAAAATTTAGAAAGAAGACACAGGGAATCATTTCCGGAATGGTTTAAATGGAGGGTCACAACATTGTACGACGCGGGATTGATTAGTAAGGAGATGTATGTATTAGCACAAGGTCCAGATCGACGTACTCTTCAATATTCTGGCTGTACTATGAATGGATTTCGATGGGCGATCAAACAGATGGAGAGATCTCACACCACACAAGATAGTGGGGTTGTGACTCTTGGTTCACACGGTGATGAACCCTTCAACTTTTATGGAAGCTTGACCAGTGTTGTTCAACTAAAGTTTCAAGGTGGCTACAATGTGTTTCTATTTCAATGTCATTGGTATAACACATTAGACAGAAAGAGAAAGGTGGACTATCATCTCATGTCTGTTAATGTGAATACTCGATGGTATACCAATGATCCTTATGTGTATGCAACACAAGCAGATAAAGTTTTTTATCTTGATGACACAAAGTTGGGTCATCCTTGGAAAGTTGTGCAGAAATTCAGTATAGACATGTTTGGGATGTCCTTGAGAGAGAAGAGGATGATAATGAAGCACCATTAGAAGAAGAGGAAAATGATGAAGAGTCTGATGAAGAGGTTGATGAGATTAATCTCGAAGTTCAGGTGAATGATGAAGAGACTAGTGACTCGTTATGTAGAGAAGATGTAGGACCTGAAACTATTACTTTGAGCAGGGCTGGTATTGAAAGAACAGTAGTCGATGATAATGATTTCATTGATGATAATTTTATTGATGATGATGCTCTTATGGAAGATGGCATATCATCAGGTGAAGGTGAAGTTAATATAAGTAGTGAGAATGATAGTGATTATTAGTATCACCGCTATTGGTAAGTTGCAGAAAATTGAATTATAGTTTATTTGAATTCTAACTAGTTGATTAAATGTTTACACTTATTCCTTACTGTTAAATGTTATGCTTTTTAGATGATATATGTGATAAATGCTATGATACCTAATTGTAATATTTTTTTTGTTTGTAATTTTTATATGCAGATGGAATCACAATTGCCACAAACAAGAGGGGAAAAAATACGAAAGCTTAAGTTCAAACTCCCTCCACCTCCAGAAGTTATAGCAGCTCCTCACCTAACATCTAAAGCTCAACTCACACCAAATCTACAACCAACAGCGGCACCTTAAAACACATCATCTTCTCAACAAATAGCAAGACCTCAGTCCACACCAGCTTCTCAACCTATGACAAGAACTCAGTCTACACCGGCTTCTCAACTAACACCAACTCCTCAACCTATTAGACTAGCACATCACCGTGTTCTAGCTCTACAACCATCTCCACCTTCTCATGCATTTGTTACTACACCCCCTCAAAAGCGAGCAACTCAATGCCCCACAAGTTTGAATTCAGGTTGAACTTCCATATTCATATTAGAACTTTCATATCTAATATTGTTTCTGGATTATAAAAGTATATATAGACTATAAAAAAAGTTGATAATTCAATACATTTACTACTGGAAGATGAATGCGATGCATACCATAATCTATTTGGTTTAATGTAAATGACTGACCAATTTGATCATAGTTAATGGTGCAGCAATAACTCCTGAGCCATCTGATGCTTCTCAATCTCAAGCTTCTCCACCATATCAAGATATAGCACCTCAACAATCAGCAACTCAGAATGGAGGTACATTACCCTTCTTTTTTTAAACATTAAGTTTTCTTCTAGATTTAAGAATTTTGCAATGGTATAACTATTTCATATGAATTTCAAAAATAGTGTAATTTATTTTGTTTGAAACATTATTATGTCTAGTTTATGTTTATGGAAGCTCTAGCTATCTTTCAACAAAGAAATAGGGTGAAACAAATAAAAACATAACGATAGTGCAGCAGGTTTTACAGAAATTGCTGCAGCAGGACTTTGACTTCAAAAATTCATAACTTAATATAGAAAAATCATTTTTAGGTGATTCCAAATCTGAAATTATATTTAAGATGTATACTGCAACTTTCAAGAAGACACTACAGTCAAATATCAGACCAGTAAAACAAATAAAAACATATTGACATACAGTGCAGCAAGTTTTACAGAAATTGCTGCAGCATAACTGTGACTTTAAAAATTCATAACTTAATATAGAAAAATCATTTTTAGGTGATTGCAAATCTGAAATTACCTTTAAGATGAATACTACAAATTTCATGAAGAACTGACTTCTAATATCAGACTAATAAAACAAATAAAAACATACTCAGGTACAATGCACTAGGTTTTACAATAAATTGCTGCAGCATAACCCTGATTTCAAAAATTCATTACTTAATCTAGAAAAATAATTTTTAGGTGATTCCAATGCTGAAGTAGTCTTTAGGATGTATTATACAACTCTCATGAATATACCAACTTCAAATTCAAGATGAGTTTGTATGAAACTATGCATATTTTAAAATTGTAACATGCATTTTATTTGTAGCGGATTCTGATTCTACACTTTGTGCACAAAACGGAAGCGTGGAAAGTCAATTGGAAAAGGAACCCTTGATTTGATGTCAGCAAATGGAGGGAAGAAATTGATTGTGGTTTAGGATCCAGATCATTGGGTTCCTAGTGATAAGACAGTTAGTAAAAAGTTCACTTCTGAAATTGGAATTACTATTCGAGGTTATGCTCCAGTATGTTATGGAGGGTGGTCTAAGATAAAGCCTGATACTAAGAGGAAATTGCGGGAGAAGTTGGAGGTAAGCTTCAAACTGTCAAACTGTAGAAAGTTTGTTTGTTTATTGGTTTCAGTTTTGAATGATTATAATGCATTGTTAACGCTTCATTTATTTGATATTAGACCCTTTTTGAGGTTGATCTCCATCATCCAAAAGTTCTTGCATATGTGGATGGAATAATGGCTACAGCATACACTTAGTTTAAATGGAGATTGCATAATCACTACAAGGAGAGTGGAACATATGAACGGGCACGAGCCAAGTTGCCTGACCCAGACCTTTGGAATAGTAGACCTCTAGAGCATTGGCATTGGTTGTGCGATAATCTTTATAGCAATGAGGGATATATGGTGTGTACTGTTATACTTCATTACATATTCATAGATTGTGCTGCGATTATTGAAAAAAATGAATTCTGATGAAAATATGATGCTTATATTGTTTCATTAATAAAGGAGTTCTGTGCTACTAATGCTCAAAACCGAGATCAACAGGAAAGTACCCATCGGGGTGGTGCAATGCTATTTATTCAGCATGCTTTGCAAGCAGCAAAGGTAATTAAATAATAGTCGCTCGTGTGAGCAATCGCGGAGCACCAGACGCAGTCAATCCAACACCCGCGGATTGGTACCCGGACCAATCATACAGATGCAGGTATCGCTGAAAAAGGCGCTGGAGGCAAACGCCAACCCAGCGCAAAGTGAGCAATCGCGGAGCACCAGACGCAGTCAATCCAACACCCGCGGATTGGTACCCGGACCAATCATACAGATGCAGGTACCGCTGAACCCACCAGAGCTACGAGGAATGGGACCATCTCCTCCACCCCGGCTAATGTTGGAGCAGGAGGCGGAGTCAGAACCATACACCAACCGCTCGGCACTCAGGGCCAGAACCGAGGGTAATGTACCTGCCCCCAGACAAGAGCTGGTTCAGCGGAACATCCAGGCGGGACCCGATGGAGACACAACCGCCCTAATACTGGAGCGGATGCAACAACTAGAGCAAAGGCTAATCCGGGCGGAGGCAAGCGCCCCAGCGCCAACACCAAATCCACTCTTTGCATCCAGGCCAGGACCATTCACCGCTAGGATCCTGCATGCCATCCGCTCGGCGCATGTGAAGACACCAAAGATGTCACATTACAGCGGCAAGACTGACCCCTTTGTCCATATGGACACCTTCAAAAAAGTCACCAATAACAAGGGATTCGATGACGCCACCCTCTGCCACTTGTTCAGCGAAACGCTGGATAGTGAGGCGATGAGTTGGTTCTTTGAGTGCCTGTCGGGATCCATTGACTCATTCCACGCCCTATCAAATGCTTCCTCTCTCGATTCATCCTGTTGGCCGCCGGACACCATAGTACAACTCAGCTATTCAGCCTCAAGCAGGGAGAGGAGGAAACATTGAAGGCGTTTGTTACCAGGTGGCGAATGGCAACATCCCAATGCCGCGATCTTGATAAGACAATGGCTCTGCCAGCTTTCAAGCAAGGACTCCTCAAGGGGCCATTTCTCTATCACCTCAATTACAACCATCCGAATGCCGCTTACGACCATGTCATGAGCGAGGCTGTCATCCATGCACAAGTAGAATTCATCACATATGGAGAAACCCTCCCACCACCACCAACACCTGTGAAGTCCACTCAACCTTTCGCCAGCCATCAGGAAACCGCTGGCAAAACCTCTGCCCTACCGCCAACTGATAAGAAGAGAGAGTGTCAACATGGCAACTACCAGAGCAAGCGGCAGAAGGACCAACATTACAATAGGGGCAACCGCTCATCTCATGGGGATAACCGTAATAAACAGACAGAGTCCGCTTAGCGGTATGCAGTGTTTACAGTCCTCACGGCCTCATATGAGGAAATATACGACCAGTGCAAGGATCAGATTCTGCCACCACCCCCAAGAAAATACCCAAGGACGGGAAAGCCCAGAAACACCGGCAAGTAGTGCAAATACCACGAGGACAGCGGACACAACAGCAACAACTGCAACGCCCTCAAAACAGCCATTAAAACCTTGTATCAAGATGGTAAGATGGAGCAATCAAGGTGCACCAACCACCACCTCTGATCGCCAACATTGAGCCCATGGGCCGCATCAACACTATCGACGGTGGTGCTCCAATCACCAGCATGTCTCACAGGGCAAAAAAGTGCTATGCACGTGCTAACAACCCCAAGGAGGTGTACAATATCCGCTATGAGAGATCTGCTAAACTCCCAAAATCTGGTTGGGTGCCCATCACCTTCTCAGAGGAGGAGGAACGTGGAGTACATCTGCCCCACGACGATCCATTCTTGATTGACGCCATAATTGGTAAATGGTCAGTGGGAAGGATCCTTGTCGACAGCGGGTCCGCCGTAAATGTCATCTTCAACGGTTGCTACGACAAACTTCTGCGGAATAGAAAACTACTACAGGATCATGAGCCATTGCTTAGCTTCTCCGGTGACGTCACACAACCATTGGGTTCTGATTACATGCGACTAGTTATCGGCACCAGTCCATGTAAGGCAGAAATTCATACAGAGTTCATCATTGTAGACTGCTTCAGTTCGTATAATGCCATCATTGGTCGACCGACACTTAACAAGCTCAAGTGCATCATCGCCGGGTACATGCTCCTCATGAAGTTCCCAACTCCCAACGGGACAGGCTGTGTGAGGGGAAGCCAACAACTGGCACGAGAGTGCTATTCTACAACCGTGGCACGATCAGCGCGCCACCATGAAATCCTAACAGTGGGAAACCATGCACCGCCACCAAATATCTTTGAGGACCCCAGGGATGACGAGAAGAAATATGTCAGAAAAGATCCGGTCAACCCAGAAACATCCTTAAGGGTTATCAACATCTCCAATGAGCATCCTGAGCAGACAGTCCGCATCGGCGCTCAGCTAGACCCTGAGGTAGCGGCCGAACTCACCCAATTTCTACGTGATAACGCCGCCGTCTTTTCATGGTCCTACGTGATACGTGCAAAAGCATTCGCCAATTTAAACCCTGAAAAAGTCGAACGTTAGTATAGGATAAGCAGGGATCGTTCTAAACCGGGGATTGAGGGTGCTAACATGTGAGAAACAAATTAAAGAGAAGAATATACAAGTCACGAAATCAAAGAACAAACATATACAAGTTTACGAAAATTGGAAGTTAACAAGTTATAAACATGCATAAATTTCGAACAACAAAAGAAACAACAAAGAATTAGAGAGTAATCTTACATTCACACGAATTAGAAAACAAAGGAATGAGAGAAACTACAAAATACACAAGTATATATAGACAATTCGAAAAGAAGAGAGAAAACAAGTTAGAAAAGGTTTTGGAAATCCTACTCCTATTTATACAGAATTTACAAATCCATATCACATAGGGAATCCATATACAACAAGGAAACAAATTATTGACCAAGTCAAATAAGAAATCCTAAGTCAAAACTAACTCTAACTACTTTTCCTAAAAAACACCAAAGAATCCCTAAAAAATAGGAACACCTAAAAAACACAAAACAAACTCCTAAAAACCACTAAATTAATTCCTAGAAAACACCAACACATATTTACTATTAACGGAGACACTATTCACGAATTTTTAAAACATTTTTATTTATTTATTTATTTTATTATTTTCTAAGTTAACATGCTACCTAAAAACTCACTCTAAGTTAATTTTATTATTTTACAAATATACAAGAACACATTATAAACGAAACAAGGGGGGGTTTTAAATATTTAAACTATAAATTTTCAGAAAACATTAAAAGAATGAAAATCGTTTTATTTACATAGGTGGGAAAAGAAGGATTTTTGGAAAACAATTTATCAAGAACAATTCAAGAACAATATATTCATGCATCCCTTAATCTTGTCAATTACCATGAACATCATCAACCAAGAAACAAAGATCAACGCAACCAATGTCCCTTATTTTACTTTCCTTTACTTAGTCAATTAAGCAACGCACTTAATCCAACATATTTCAAACGCAGGTATCACACAATCAACGCAACTCATGATCTCATGCATTCGAATCATTAAGAACAAGTGAAAGTTTGGTCAATGAACATGCAAATTCAAGTACTCAACGCAAGTCTTTTCATTACATGCATAATCTGATTTCGACCTTTGTCCAAAGCCTTTACTACTTAAGTGAATTAGGGTTACAACGCATAAACCTAATTACTAGCTCCAATTACATGCAATCACTCTAAGTTTCGAATTTAAGAACAAGAACATGCAAAAGTTTTCCATAAAACAAAATCAGATCATCATTCCATAAAATCGGCAATCAACAAGAATCAAACACACATAAACATATCAAACATTGAAAAGACTATCCAAATCGCATCCAAAAATCAAAGTATCAAATCATTGTTTCTGTTTTACACAAAGAAAATCAAAAACAGAAAATCTAACTACAAGAACACTAAACTGTGAAGAATACATATGGAAGGTGGTATGAACAACCCTTAGACACGTCCCAAAGTCCAACGCAGATCCAAGGCGGCGACACAAAGTGAAGATCACGGCAAAGATGGAGGATGGCACGGCTAGGAACTTGTAGTAGCGAAAACCTGAAACTCAAGAGCACCCAAGTGAGAAATCGAAATTGTGGAGAATATGTGTCAACCTTGAGACGTCAAATACACTAGGTATATATATATAGGAGAACGTCTCAAAGCACTCCCAATTCGTTTCTACTTGACTTCTCTTAGTTTGTGTTGATTTAGAACTTGTTTGGCACAAAGCAGATTTCCGACAGACTTGACCTCAGTGCACTAAAATGGCCATAACTTCTTCTAGAAAATAGATATCGCTCTTCTAGAAAATAGATATCGCAAAGCTGTAAAAAGTTCTGGAAACTATACATCTGTAGATTTCCAACCATATAAAGATCATAATTTTCTGAGCTCTGAGCGATTAATGGCACTCCGTTGAAGTTGACTGATCTGCACAGGCAGTAATCCGAATCTGTAATGGATTTGACTTTTAAAGCACAACTTAAGTCCAACTCGGTTTTCCTTCACATCACATGCCTCTCACATGTCTTCCACGCCTTATTGAAGAATGAAACGTCAAGAACTCCGTAGAACCTTCAAGAATCTCACGGCAATTCCAATCCATACTAAACTAGAAATCCAAACTCTACATTGCTTTGAAATCCGAATTCCTTGTTGCTTTCTCTTCCATGTGCACGGCATATGATCTTCTTGAGACTTCTAGATACTTCATGAACGTTCCAAGGCTCTCCTAGTATGAGTAGAACTCCATATGCAAGTAGGTTTCCTAGTTGAATACTGCTTTCTTTTCCGAGATACTTCTACACTCTTCCGGAACCTTCTTGAGTAATCCTTATTCAACAGGGACTCCTTGTCATACTAGTATTCCTTATCTGAGTAGAATTGGGTTTCCTTGTCCAAGTAGAACTCCTAGTCCAAGTCAGCTTTAGACTCCTACTTCAACTGGGATTCCTTCTCCTAGTCAAACTGGGAGAACTTCCATTTCTTCATTTCTTTCCATTTCTGCGCCACTTGTGCCTTCCTTAGCCATTTTTGGACTTTGAGACTCCATTTACACCTGTAAAACACTGACTAAGTTAAATTGATCAAGATAAAGGAAATAACTTAGCAAAATATAGGGTTTAAACATTATAAACGTCGCATTTTATGCTCCTATCAAATTCCCCCACACTTAGCTTTTGCTAGTCCCTTAGCAAAATCAACATACAAACCAAAAAGACTAAGACACAAAACAAAGAAACTAACGAAAATACTAAGTATAGAGAACGAAAACACAAAGACTCAAAGACAAAAGAAAAACGTCAAAAGACACTTAGACAAAAATCAAGACTCAAACGAAAATCAAAACCAAAGACAGAGACAAAAACGTTGACACACACAATGACTTCTAAGCCCTTTAACATATTGTCTCAGCAATCTCATACTTTCAAGTCACCAAGATTAGCACTTAACCAAGCATCACATCTTCAAGATATTCGAGAGCTAATTACAAAATATAATCCACATATAAACATGTAAGACTTGGGAGTAAACAGTGGTGATGGTTTAGCTCAACACATTTCAAACAAGTCATGATTCAAACCTCACATGGATATATCACTCTTTCTTCTCTCAGATTCAAGGCTCATGCTTAAAAGCTTATCACTCAAGTATATGTGAAAGATTACGAAGTAGATCACATACATAAGAAACGAAAGCACATATATATTTTTCTTTTAAATATCTCATGAAAGATATCAACCACATGCACGAATGAACCCAAGCCATAAGTTCAACAGTTATAACTCATCTCCACATCAAAGGCTGTCCCATCTTAAGGATCAAAGAGGTCTTACAATTAAGGTTGTAATGGGGCCAAGGCTTAAGGTTTAAAGAAACGAAGGGATAGGAAAATCACAAAGTATCCTAAAAACCTAGTAGAGCACTTGCTGATGTAGAGAGACCGTCTTCGAAATCCACGATGTGCATAGCAAAACGTCATGTATCCTTCTTGGGCTTATAAAAGGGCCAAGTGTCATCATGTTGGGCCCAAACTTCATTCTAACCTTCTTTTGAACAAGTGTGAATTGGACAAAGACCAAATTTTTCAACAATGGGCCTTCAATTCAAAGCAAACTCCAAATCCACTAAGTATAGGGGACTAAAATCCATAAACACTTAAACAATAATACACATATTTTTCTCTAATTGCCGAAACATATTCTTTTTCTTTTTTTTACGATTTCTTTTTCTTTTTTTTCTTTCTTTTTCGGCAATTACATACAATTTCTTTCACTTATGGACAAGTCTACCCCCACTCTTGAACGTCTTCATGCCTTCAAAAATCTTCCTTGACGCCAAAACTCCAAGCAAAGTCTCGAAAATATGCTCCACTAAGTCTTTAGAACAAATGGTAAAGATATAACTATACTAAGGTTAAGGTTAAGGAATTTTGAGGGTGATGAAGAAAAGGTTCAATGTAAGCTCAAAATGGTTAACTAGGGGAGTCCCACGACGGGCACAAATAGGGACACAGGCTTTATTTGGCACTGGTGGTGATAATCCTAAGTAAGTACATTTATCCTTTCCAGAATCAGGGCCATATATTGATTATAAACGTCTCAACAAGCATAACAGTGAATTCTAGCATTCTCTAGTTCATTAAAGAGCTATGACATGTAGTCAATCAAGATGAAAGAATAATGTGATCAACAAAATCAACGCCAAGAAAATAAGAGCATAATCATTTTTTCGTTAATCACTCACAAAGAAAGGGCACATGGCTCAAATTCTCACTTAGGGTTATTTTGAATCATAACTTATCTTCCACATGTTCATATTCTATACCAAAGTTACGCATGCACCATATCTACTACACATTCATATGCTTTTCATAAGTCATAATTAACCAAAGAATATCATCAAACATTATCCCAATCTTGTGATCCTCTTTTAGCCTTAATTTCAGAGATATAAGCACATCCTAGACAGTTAAAAGGGCATCCTAAGACTCAAAACACAAAACAAAAACAAATTATTTTTTTTTTAATTTATTTTTTTTATTTTATTTTTGAACAGTGACGAATTATTATTAAAGTGACGAAAATAAAGTTTTTTTTTTTTTTTTTTTTTTTAAGACCACAAAACTAGCTATCTAAAAACAAAGTGAAACGTTAAACCCTTCCCCCACACTTAAATCATGCATTGTCCTCAATGTATAAACAATTATAAAGCATGCAAAGCATCAATCAAGCATAGAAGAATAGTTAACGCAACAAATCCTAAAAGAAAAGCAAAGTTGACGAAAATAAAAGAGAAGGGAAGAGTTCAAGAAAGCAAATCTGCGTTGATGGCTCCTCCACAGCTACGGATGAAATGGGTTGCCTCCCATGCAGCGCTTAATGTTTAAAGTCTTTCAGCCTAGACTTGGCTCATTCACTCCTTAGTTGGTGGCGCCCCCAAAGCCTCCCTTAGGATTTGGAATTGTGTTGCTAGGAAGCTTTCCTTGCTCATGAAACTTACCCATGAACTCTACAACTTGACTCATTTGCATCTTCATCTCTGCTACATCCGTGGATAAGGCATTGATTTGATTCTCATGATGAGTTTGACCTGCAATCAAAGCTTGAGTAGATTGAGTTAGAGTTCTGATCAATTCATCATTAGAAGCAGAAGAAGAATTTGAATTAAAGTTTGAATTGAAAGGAGTAGAGTTAAGAGCTTGAGGCTTTTGATAAAAGCCTTGAGGACGCTGTTGGAAGCCTTAATGTGTATTTTGCACGTTTTCATTGTTCCTCCAACGAAAGTTAGGGTGATCCCTCCATCCAGGGTTGTAAGTATTTGAGAATGGATCGTTTCTTGGAGGTTGACCACCTTGTTGGAACCCTATGGCGTTTACACCTTCAAGTCCTCCTTCCTCCATGAGTTGAGGGCATTGGTTAGACACATGCCCTTGCATAGGACATACTCCACACACCATGACTTGTCCATGAGTTCCCTGAGACACAAGAGAAGTAAGTTTGTTAATTTTATCTTCCATTTTAGCCAAAGCACTTACCTCATGGACCTTTTCACGTGTGATGGTGGTTTTGGGCCTAGAGCTTCCATATTGTTGTTGATTCAAGGCCCTATTCTCAATAAGGATCATTCCAGCCGCAGGCTCCTTGTCAACAAAAGATCCACCAGAAGCTGCATCTAGCATGTCTCTTTCCAAGTTAGTGAGCCCATCATAGAAACAAGTGAGCAAGGTCTCATTCTTCATGCCATGTTGAGGGCATTGAGTGGTGAGAGACTTGAACCTTTCATAGTAATCTGCGTAGGACTCATCTTGCCCTTGTTGGATTCCACTTATCTTCTTCCTAAGCATGATGATGCGAGATGTAGGAAAGTATTTCTCAAGAAACGCCTTCATCATGTCTCCCTAAGATGTGATCCGTCCACTAGGCAACTCATAAAGCCACTGCTTTGCCTTGTCAGCCAACGAAAATGGGAAGGCCTTTAACTTCAAAATATGCTCATCAGCTCCTTGAGGCTTCATGCTAGTGCATATGAACTGAAATTCCATCAAGTGGTTGTTGGGATCTTCCATAGAGAGTCCATGGGATGTAGGAAGACGATGAAGCAACCCAGACTTCAACTCAAAATCAGCTGTAAATCCCTCAGCTGCAGCAGGGTAGGTTATGCAGGTTGGCACTCCCCCAGGTGGGATGACAGATGTAGAGAGTTGCCTTATGGTGAGAGCCATTGGTGGTGGTGGTGGTGAAAGCAAAGGGAGAGGGGCGTTGGGTGATTCAAGGTGTGGTGAATGTGGGGTATGTGGTGGTGATTGATCAGATGAAGTGATTGAAACTGCTGATCCTCCTTCTACTCTGTTCCCTTCACTATCTATTTCAAGCTCACAAATCTGAAGTGGAGTAGAGACTTGAACGTCAAAGATATCCGAGTTCTGCTTCAACCTCTCAATTCGTGCTTGGATGATGTGAAGGGGCGTTTTGGTGTACTTGGGTGGTTCAGACGATCCAGACATTCATTGATCTATAGTAAAACAAAAGAATAAAGTTAGTAAGGTATAAACAAGACGTGGACCAAGGTACACACATCAAAAACGTCACATATATACAAGCATACACATGGCCAACGAAAATTATAGTGGTTAGTTACAATCTTTTACAACTTTCGAATTAATCAACTTCAATAAGAGATCTTGTAAGTCAAAGTTTAGATGTGCGGCCCAGAGATTCTAATGTTAATACAAGTCTCCCCCCCTCTATCTTTTGGTAACTCTTTTCACACAGAGCCAGGTAGTAGAGGAACGATTTTGGCGGAGCTCAGCTCACTTGATTGACAGGGGACGAGACCCTTTGTCAGCACTTCTCGTATCCAATCAACCTAGACACTCTATGCTACTAAGGTACGCCTACTTGATAAAGAAGGTTGCTTGACAAGTATTAATAAAAGAACTCTCACCTATTCCGTTATGACTTACTTTCTTCTTACCAAAACCAATATTTTTCGAAAATTGTCCAAGGAATTGACTCAATGAGATGTCATGAACCTTGCTTTGGACGTGCGGCCCAAGTCCTTGTCTTTACACATATTCTTCTTCAAATCCTTTGGGCAACCTTACTGAAATGGCCAGGTGGGGGAGGACGAGCACGAGAGGTAGAAACCATTTTGGCACAAGCTACTCCCACATAGTGGTTTACGCTCGTTTGATCGCCTTCTGGATTCAAAACCCGTCATGAACGTTGTCCCCTTTCTAGACACCATCTCACATAGGCTATACTTACTTAGATAAGAAGAAACCTAAGTGTAAGACATTGTTCGATTGTTAATAAAAGCTGCCCTCAACCTTAAGAGACCTGAATCAGGTGCTAATAAGGGGTTAAGGCTAATATTGACAAAGGGACTTCACCTATTCCATCAAAGTTCACGGCCCCTTACCAAATCAATTACCTTAGTGGCGTTTTCATCACATGAAGACTTTTCAATCCCCGGCAACGGCGCCAAAAATTGATACGTGCAAAAGCATTCGCCAATTTAAACCCTGAAAAAGTCGAACGTTAGTATAGGATAAGCAGGGATCGTTCTAAACCGGGGATTGAGGGTGCTAACATGTGAGAAACAAATTAAAGAGAAGAATATACAAGTCACGAAATCAAAGAACAAACATATACAAGTTTACGAAAATTGGAAGTTAACAAGTTATAAACATGCATAAATTTCGAACAACAAAAGAAACAACAAAGAGTTAGAGAGTAATCTTACATTCACACGAATTAGAAAACAAAGGAATGAGAGAAACTACAAAATACACAAGTATATATAGACAATTCGAAAAGAAGAGAGAAAACAAGTTAGAAAAGGTTTTGGAAATCCTACTCCTATTTATACAGAATTTACAAATCCATATCACATAGGGAATCCATATACAACAAGGAAACAAATTATTGACCAAGTCAAATAAGAAATCCTAAGTCAAAACTAACTCTAACTACTTTTCCTAAAAAACACCAAAGAATCCCTAAAAAATAGGAACACCTAAAAAACACAAAACAAACTCCTAAAAACCACTAAATTAATTCCTAGAAAACACCAACACATATTTACTATTCACGGAGACACTATTCACGAATTTTTAAAACATTTTATTTATTTATTTATTTTATTATTTTCTAAGTTAACATGCTACCTAAAAACTCACTCTAAGTTAATTTTATTATTTTACAAATATACAAGAACACATAATAAATGAAAGGGCTAATTACTGTTTAGTACCCTGTGGTTTTGGTCCAACATCAATTCAGTCCCTCGACTTCCAATTTCATCAAAAACACCCTCACACTATTATTTCTCCATCCAATAGGTCCATCCGTACAGATTTCGTTAATTTCAGCCGTTTAGGTGCTTACGTGGCGATCCAACTCAGCCCAGGTGGGGCCCACATGGAGGCGAATTTCCCAAACTGACCCTGGCTCTACCACAGCTCCAAGTTCTATTAAGCAGCCCATTTTTCCGCCGCTGCCGCTGGAGGATCAAGGAGAGCTCAAACATATCATCATCATCAGCCACTGATTTCAATCCTCCACCGTCTCCGCCATCCGATCAAACAACCAAGCAGGATCAGCCTCCGGTCACTCTCCGATCATCGTCGGAGGGCCACGTGTTCACACCAAATCGAGACGCAGCAGCCGGCGCAGATCGCTGGTCGCCGCACCGTTCTTAGCCAAAAAAGCCGGCAGCGGAACGGAGCTCGGCGGCGGAGAAGCATAATAAGCCCCCGATCCAGCGTAGATCGCATCCATCACCTTGAACTCTGCAACCTTGATCTGCTTCTGCACCGTCTCCGGGTTGGGTGCCAACCTGTCCGTGGATCCCAACACTAGATCCGAATCCGAACACTCCACGCTCTCCTCCCTCGCCTTTCGATCATCTCTTCCAACTCCGCCCTCTCTCTCATCTTCCGTCGCCGGATTCAAAGCCTCGCCGCGCCGGAGAGTGGGGTCAAGGTCAGGGCTAGGGCTCCTGCACAATTGGAAGTTGTGTGCTTTTCTCTGTTCCTTGTGCTTTGATGGCTCTGGATCACTGATTGTCGGACTTCATGGAGGTTGGGCTGGACTAGACTCATCGATGGCCAATGAGCACGGTGGTGGTATAGGAGTTGCCGGTGAAACAAGGGGGGGTTTTAAATATTTAAACTATAAATTTTCAGAAAACATTAAAAGAATGAAAATCGTTTTATTTACATAGGTGGGAAAAGAAGGATTTTTGGAAAACAATTTACCAAGAACAATTCAAGAACAATATATTCATGCATCCCTTAATCTTGTTAATTACCATGGAACATCATCAACCAAGAAACAAAGATCAACGCAACCAATGTCCCTTATTTTACTTCCCTTTACTTAGTCAATTAAGCAACGCACTTAATCCAACATATTTCAAACGCAGGTATCACACAATCAACGCAACTCATGATCTCATGCATTCGAATCATTAAGAACAAGTGAAAGTTTGGTCAATGAACATGCAAATTCAAGTACTCAACGCAAGTCTTTTCATTACATGCATAATCTGATTTCGACCTTTATCCAAAGCCTTTACTACTTAAGTGAATTAGGGTTACAACGCATAAACCTAAGTACTAGCTCCAATTACATGCAATCACTCTAAGTTTCGAATCAAAGAACAAGAACATGCAAAAGTTTTCCATAAAACAAAATCAGATCATCATTCCATAAAATCGGCAATCAACAAGAATCAAACACACATAAACATATCAAACATTGAAAAGACTATCCAAATCGCATCCAAAAATCAAAGTATCAAATCATTGTTTCGGTTTTACACAAAGAAAATCAAAAACAGAAAATCTAACTACAAGAACACTAAACCGTGAAGAATACATATGGAAGGTGGTATGAACAACCCTTAGACACGTCCCAAAGTCCAACGCAGATCCAAGGCGGCGACACAAAGTGAAGATCACGGCAAAGATGGAGGATGGCACGGCTAGGAACTTGTAGTAGCGAAAACCTGAAACTCAAGAGCACCCAAGTGAGAAATCGAAATTGTGGAGAATATGTGTCAACCTTGAGACGTCAAATACACTAGGTATATATATATAGGAGAACGTCTCAAAGCACTCCCAATTCGTTTCTACTTGACTTCTCTTAGTTTGTGTTGATTTAGAACTTGTTTGGCACAAAGCAGATTTCCGGCAGACTTGACCTCAGTGCACTAAAATGGCCATAACTTCTTCTAGAAAATAGATATCGCTCTTCTAGAAAATAGATATCGCAGAGCTGTAAAAAGTTCTGGAAACTATACATCTGTAGATTTCCAACCATATAAATATCATAATTTTCTGAGCTCTGAGCGATTAATGGCACTCCGTTGAAGTTGACTGATCTGCACAGGCAGTAATCCGAATCTGTAATGGATTTGACTTTTAAAGCACAACTTAAGTCCAATCGGTTTTCCTTCACATCACATGCCTCTCACATGTCTTCCACGCCTTATTGAAGAATGAAACGTCAAGAACTCCGTAGAACCTTCAAGAATCTCACGGCAATTCCAATCCATACTCAACTAGAAATCCAAACTCTACATTGCTTTGAAATCCGAATTCCTTGTTGCTTTCTCTTCCATGTGCACGGCATATGATCTTCTTGAGACTTCTAGATACTTCATGAACGTTCCAAGGCTCTCCTAGTATGAGTAGAACTCCATATGCAAGTAGGTTTCCTAGTTGAATACTGCTTTCTTTTCCGAGATACTTCTACACTCTTCCGGAACCTTCTTGAGTAATCTTTATCCAACAGGGATTCCTTGTCACACTAGTATTCCTTATCTGAGTAGAATTGGGTTTCCTTGTCCAAGTAGAACTCCTAGTCCAAGTCAGCTTCAGACTCCTACTTCAACTGGGATTCCTTCTCCTAGTCAAACTGGGAGAACTTCCATTTCTTCATTTCTTTCCATTTCTGCGCCACTTGTGCCTTCCTTAGCCATTTTTGGACTTTGAGACTCCATTTACACCTGTAAAACACTGACTAAGTTAAATTGATCAAGATAAAGGAAATAACTTAGCAAAATATAGGGTTTAAACATTATAAACGTCACATTTTATGCTTTTATCACTACGCCGACATGCTAGGCATCTCCCCTGAGATCATCACACACAAATTAAGTATCAAACCATTCGCCTACCCTGTCAAGCAGCGGCGAAGGGCATTTGATGAGGAAAAATATCGTGCAATAGGGGAAGAGGTGGCCAAGCTCCAGAGCATTGGATTCATCCGCCAAGTCAATTACCCTCAGTGGATTTCCAACTTGGTCATGGTAAAAAAGCCCAGCGGAAAGTGGCGAATGTTTGTCGACTTCAAGGGCCTCAACAAGGCATGCCCCAAGGACAGCTTCCCGCTACCTCGCATAGACCAACTGGTCGATGCAACTGCTGGGCACGAGCTACTCAGCATGATGGACACCTTCTCCGGCTACAATCAGATCAAGATGCACCCTGGTGACCAGGAGTACACTTCCTTCACCACCAACAAGGGCCTATACTGCTACTATGTCATGCCTTTCGGTTTGAAGAACGTCGGTGCAACTTACCAGTGGCTGATGAATGCTATGTTCGCTGAACATCTGGGCAAAATCATCGAGGTCTACGTGGACGACATGCTGGTAAAAAGCATAAAGGCCAGCGGACACGTGGCAAACCTCAGAATCATATTCGCCATTCTCTTGGCTTACGGTATGCGCCTTGACCCAGAAAAGTGCTTCTTTGGCGTCACTGCCAGCAAATTTCTAGGTTACATAGTCAGCAAACGGGGCATAGAGGCCAACCCCGACAAGGTACAGGCCATTCTCAACAAGAAGGCTCCAGAGTGGAAGAAGCACGTTCAGAGCCTCCAGGGCAAGTTAACCGCCCTCTCTCAGTTCATTTCCAGACTCACTGACAGATGTCTCCCATTTTTCAAAGTCCTGAAGACAACCCACAAGAAGGTCATAGACTGGAACCCAGAATGTGAGGCGGCGTTCCAGAGCCTGAAAGAGTACTTGGCAGCAGTCCCACTCCTCTCAATTCCTGTGCAGGGGGAGACACTATATATATACCTAGCGGTATCACAGTCAGCGGTGAGCTGCGCCATTGTCCGGCGGGACGGCCAGGATGAGCTCCCCGTATTCTACGCCGGCAGAGGCATGAACGGGGCTGAAACAAGATATCCCCCCTGGAACAGCTCGCTCTCGCACTCATCGTCGCCGCTAGACGCCTCCGCCAGTACTTTCAGGCTCACACAATTCATGTCTTGACAAACCAACCGCTGAGGCAGGTGATGCAGAACCCTGAACACTTGGGTTGCCTCAGCAAGTGGGCCATCGAGCTCACCGAGTTCGACATCGACTACAAACCAAGAACCGCCATGAAAGGCCAGGCGATGGCGGACTTCATTGCTGAGCTCACCGAGCGTCAGGTTGAACCCAACATAGGGGCAGAACCCAGCACGGAAATGATAACCGCTGAAGAACCAGTCCCCCAGCAGTCGGACTGGAACCTACACGTGGACGGCTCCTCCTGTACCAAGGCCAGCGGCGCCTGAGTCATCTTGACAGGCCCAGGGGGACTGAACGTGGAATACGCGTTAAAGTTCAATTTCAAAGCCTCAAACAATATGGCGGAGTATGAAGCGCTCATTGCCGGCTTACTCCTCACCATCGACTCAGGAGCTGACAGTGTCAACATATTCAGCGACTCCCAGCTTGTCGTTAACCAGGTCAATGACAGTTTCCAGGCCAAGGACCAGCAGCTGGTGGCATACTTGGGGTACATCAAGACGCTCCTAAAAAAATTCAAGTTTCACACCATCACCCAAATCCCCAGGGAAAAGAACGCCAAGGCTGATTCACTAGCAAGACTAGCAACAGCCCAGCCACACCAAAGTCCAGCGGACACAAGGGTGGAGTGTCTTGACAAGCCAAGCATCACAAAAACCCTAGCGGAGATCTTCAACATTGAGGTCAACCCTAGTTGGATGGACGAAATCATAGAATACAAGCGCAATGGGACACTGCCAGAGGACAAAGTCGAAGCGCGACAGCTCAAGCGGAGAGCAACCCGCTACAAGATCCAGAATGGCAAGCTTTACCGCCACGGCTTCACTCACCCCAACCTTCGGTGTCTGACCCCAGAAGAGGGAAAGGTCGTCCTGGCAATGATACACGGCGGAGAAGTGGAAACCACTCGGGCGCCAGATCCTTGGCCAACCGCACAATGCGACAAGGCTACTTTTGGCCCACGCTCGGTGACGACGCCAGGAGGATATCAAGATCTTACCACAAATGTCAACAATATGCTGATCTCCCTCACGCTTCGGCGGAACCACTGTCGATCATCATTGGTCCATGGATTCACTCAACTTAGGGCCTGGACTTGATGGGAAATTTCCAAACCGCCAAAGGCCAGTTCAAGTACATCATTGTGGCCATCGACTACAACAGCAAGTGGATAGAGGCAGAGCCACTAACGACAATAACTACCGCCAAGGCAACTCACTTCCTTTGGAAGAACATCTACTACCGCTATGGTGTCCCCCACACAATCATCACGGACAATGGCACACAGTTCAACAATAAGGAACTCATATCTTTCACCGCTAATCTGGGCACCAAGATGAGTTTTGCATCTGTCGCTCACCCCCAAACCAACGGCCAGGTCGAAGCAGCAAACAAGATAATCAATAAGCTGCTAAAAAAGAAGCTCGACGACGCCAAGCGTTTATGGGCGGACAAGCTGCAGGAAGTTCTGTGGGCCATCAGGACTACCCCAACTTCCGCCACTGGTGAAACACCATTTTGCATGATGTTCGGAATTGAAGCCGTCTTACCTATTGAGGTAACTCAACCTACCACTAGAGACGAAGGCTGCTGCCCTGAGACCAACGACGAAGGCATCAACCTCGACAGGGACCTCCTAGAGGAGAAACGACACAAGGCCCACCTGCGCAATTTGCAAAAAAAAAAACAGCGGGTATCGCGTTTCTACAACGCCAGAGTCAAGGCCCGGAACCTCCAACTGGGGGACTGGGTAATGAAGGAGGTCATTCCACCGCCAACGGCACTCCGCCCAACTTGGGAAGGTCCGTACAAAATTGTGGAAGTCGCTAGCCCCGACACCTTCTACCTAATGGACAAGGATGGCGTCAAACGACCCACCCTTGGAATACCGAGCACCTTCGGTATTACTACAAGTAGCCATACCGCTACCCTAGAGCATCTTGGCTTAGCTAAATTTTTGACTCAATATTTAGCTAAGGGAAGCTACCCAACGGCTACAACCCCGCTTTTTGTAAACGCTGACATATCAGCTATCAATGAAACGAGGAATTATTCAAACCATTGTCGCCAAGTCCAAGCACAAGAATCAACTGGCAACGCCAATAATATTCAGCGGACTACGTCCGCTACATCGTGGGCTTGGAACAATTTTAATCCCTTTAATGTTTCATTGAGTCACAAAACAGCAGTCAAAACTCTAGCGGTTCATAAATATTCAAACAATACAATCAGCAAACACATCCACACTTGGAAAAAATTTCAGAAACAAAATACCAATCATATTATATTGGGGGTCGGGACTCCCCGCCCAAGGATCGTCACAGTACAAAAAGCCTTAGCGGCACTAACAAAAAAAATGGCCTTAGCGGCACTACATAAGGCTTTGCAGATCTTCAGGGATTCTATGCAGCGGCGACATCCTCGCCCTCCGGTGGCTGTTGCTCAGCCAAGCGGCTCGTCTGATCGGACCCACGAGCAGTAGGGCTTGGCCTTATAATTGGTACCATCTACCCTAGTGTGGCCGGCAAGAAAGTCAGCACGAGAAACCCAGGCCCGGCGCTGGGAAATTCAAGGCCCAGGGCGAAAAATAAAATTGGGCCCTTTATATAAAAAAAAATCAAAAATATTTTATATTGATAAAAAAAATATGATACAACGGGGGGGGGGGGGGGGGACAAAAAACCAATACCCTGAAAAATAAACATTACATCACTTTATATCAATCAAATCTCATCTAAAATGATTTCTTCTATATATTGTAAACAATTGCCCATCAATGCATACTTTGGGGCCCAAAGATCGCACTCTTGCTGTTCCTTTTCTCATATTCCTAACAGAAATAATTTTTTTTTTTTTACCCATCTACTGCTTCTATATGGGCCCTAGGCCGTCACCCTTCAAAACTTGGGCCCTGGGCCAGGGCCGGGCTTGGAGAGACCTCGGACTGAGTGGGAGGTGGGGTCCGCTGAGAGTCATCCGCCGGACGCACACCGCTCTCTCCGCTACTTGAGCGGGCACCCTCAACCTGAACAGGAACCACACCCTTCGCGGGCGGTGCGTTCTGACCTGATGGCCCAGTGGGCTGGGACGCCTTCACCCAATCGATGGCGCACTTTTGGTTCAGCAGTTCCACGTTGGCGACGGCACCGGCCTTCGCCTCCTCTATCAGCGCTTTCTTATACTCCGCCGCACGGTCTCCCTCAGCCCCCAGGCGAGTAACCTCGCCCTCCAGCCTCTTCACCTCAGCGGACCTGGCGGCAGACTCCCGCTGAAGGATCTCAACTTTCTTATCCTTAGCCGCCACTCGATCCTGCATCAAGGATATGTCCTGCTCTAGCTTGGAGACGTGGTTGTTCCGCTCCAGATCCCACTCAATGGCGACGGCCAGCTTGCCGTGGGCATCCGCAACGTCACAGTCTGCCTTGGTCAGGCGCCGCTCCACATCCGCCAACCTGTCCTTGGCCTCCCTCAACTCCCTCTCGAGACCTTTGATCTCCTCCCTGAGCTACCGCTCAACCCGGGGCTGTTTCGACGCCGCCATGAACATCTCGTGCAACCCAACCGAGAGATGTCCAAAGGCCGAGCTGAAGGGCGATTGATCAACGGCGGTTGAGCGCACAATCCCCTCTAGGCCGCCAAACCCTAACCGCTCGCAGAGGTGGTAAAGAAATTCCCACTCGTTATCGGTCATGAACTCTGCATACGCGGAAAACAAGTCCAGGTCGCTCGCTTGCACCTCCCCGTCAGCAACCACGGACTCCTTGGGCAGAGCCTGTTTTACCCTCTTCTGCTGGCGGGCTCCGATGGTCTCCGCGTCGTCCCTCTCCTCCTCTCCATCAGAGTCATTTTGGGGACGCTTCCTCTGAAACACCACCCGTGTGGATCCAGCGGTGGAGGGCCTCGCTCCTCGCTGCGGCTCCCACACCGCAACGGTAACTGTCTCTGCCGAAAGCACCACCTTCTCTTTCTGCGGCCCAAGACGGTTGGCGGGCAGTCTCTCTTTTTGCTGCACAGTTGCAACAGGGGCCTTACTCCCGCCGGCAGCCCCACGACCCACGCCGGTTCCCACCTGAACGATAGGCGACCCATCAACACCAAGGTGAGAGTGGTGCGGCATCGGTAGCACCACGGGAATATCGGACTGACTCAACACCAGTGTCTCGGGATCCACGACGGTTTTCTGGGCCGCCAGCCCAGAGGTGTACATGCTCTCCAGGAAGTTGTTGACCTCGGCGCGGTCCATGGCTTTCTCGAACGCCTCGCGGCTCGCTCTGTTTCCAGGCGGAGAATCTACAAAAAAAAAAAAAAAAAAACGAGTTAGCCCGACAAAGCAACGAACTAAAGCGCACATCAGCGGAGGATGCTTACCAAGGGCTCGTGTCAACTGTTGATCGACCAATAGCTCCCACCCGGTCAGTAGGCGAAGGTCTAGGAGGTTGCGGTTCTGCCAACAGCCTCGAATCCTTGCTACGCGACACTCCTCTTCACGCGTTAGGTTATAACGCAGACCCGCTACACACAAAAAAATGAGAAAAAACCATGAGTAGCGGGGGCCAGCGACAACCTAAAATAGGTTGGAACTCCGACTTAATCCTAAATGTCGGCTCCCCCTCATTTGACCCCGCCTGATACTCCTATCCGGCTGTGGCAATACAGAAGGTCCCCCGCCAGGGTGATATGGAGTCCTTCAAATTCTCGATTAGCTTGGCCGCCCTCTGGCGGCGAGTCAGATTCACTTGCCCGCTGCATCCTTGGCGCTTCACGTACACCAACTCGTAGAAGAGCAGCACCTCCGCCACGGTTGGACCCTCGCAACCGGACAGACGCCAAAGTGAGTTGAGCGCCAACAGCAGCCGCCACATGTTCGGACAAATTTGCCCAAAGGCGAGGCCAAACTCACAAACCAAAATCTGGAGGTTTGGCAGCAGCGGGAATGTCACTCTCTGGCGGAATATCTCCTCATGCACGGCGGCATGCCCCGCTGGCAGGAATGACGCTCTCTCATCCTTAAGCGGCGGTCGCAGCTTCACTACACCTGGCAGGCGGAACACCCGCTTCACTCGGTTGACGGCAGCCACCGCCATTAGTCCCCTCGCCTCGTCAACCGCCGTACCATCGCTAAGAAACCACGCCGACTCAACCTCTTCCCCGCCAGCCTCTCCCACCCCATCAGCGAAGCCGCTAGCGGGGCTATTACTCGCCAGCCTCTCCTCCCGCCTTTTGCGAGCAACAGCATCCTCTCTGGCCCTAGAACTCTCAGGACGACCAGCACGACCCATGGAAAATTCCCAAGGTATGGTCTGTAGCGGCACGATGTCTAGCAGTTCGGACAGTGAGGTTCCTGCAGGGGCAGACGGACGCAACGAGTCAATAAACACCCTATCCGCCACGTTGAGCAACACGTCAGACCCGGAATCCTCACTGCTCGAGATCTCTACGACGCTAGCCATCCCAAACCCTAAAACCCAAACCAGTCAGTTCACACAGGATCTAAACTATCCCTATGTCAGTTGCATCCAAGAACATCAAGAACAATTTTCCAGAAAATACCAAAACAAGAACAAAACGCACCCATATACTCAACCCAGATTCGACCATCTAGTAAATCCATAAACCCCAACTCGCTGTCAAACACCAAAACCCACCCCCAAAACTCGCTTTACACCCTCAGAACACGCCGGAGAAGAATAGAGCACCCCAAATCAAAAACCCAGAAACCGACAGAAGCAAACAACGCAGAAATCCAATAAAACAGGGATGAGATTCAGAATACCAACCTCAAAGGTGAAAGCCTTGGTAAGATCGAGGGCGCTTATCTTCACGGCAGGAGATCTTCGTGCTTGAAAGGTCAATAACTTCACGGAATCGTCGCAATCTTCTTCTGTGAACGCGATAAGCTTGAAGACGACGATACTAGGTAAAAAGTACAAAGTGTCAAACCCTCCAGATTTCCCTCTCTTTTATGTCAACATCAAACTAATCTAGGCCGTCCGCTGAAAAACGACATCGCACCATAACCATACACGTGTCCCACAAACGCACTTACTCTCCGGATTAACCGAGGTGACGCCTCGGTTACAAAATCAATAATTACTCGCATTAATGGCGAGCTGATGGGCGTGCTGAAGAGACGTTATCACGCACGCTAACCCAGTCGGCGACGACCACATGTCGGGCAGTCACAAGAAACGTGTACCCGAAGTAACCATGGATGAGGAAGACTACCAATCGAGAAAGTCTCCGCTAGGCGCAACTCCGCTAGCGGAACTTCTCCCCTTTCATCTTGCAAGTGAGAAAGTCTCCGCTAAGCGCAACCCCGCTAGCGGAACTTCTCTCCTTTCATCTTGCAAGCTAGCGGAACTTCTCCCCTTTCATCTTGCAAGTGAGAAAGTCTCCGCTAAGCGCAGCTCCGCTAGCGGAACTTCTCCCCTTTCATCTTGCAAGTGAGAAAGTCTCCGCTAAGCGCAACTCCGCTAGCGGAACTTCTCCCCTTTCATCTTCGAAGCGAGAAAATCTCCGCTAAGCGCAACCCCGCTAGCGGAACTTCTCCCTTTTCATCTTGCAAGTGAGAAAGTCTCCCCTAAGCGCAACTCCGCTAGCTAAACTTCTCCCATTTCATCTTGCAAGCGAGAAAGTCTCTGCTAAGTGCAACTCCACTAGCGGAACTTCTCCCCTTTTCATCTTGCAAGCGAGATAGTCTCCGCTAGCGGAACTTCTCCCCCTTCATCTTGCAAGCGAGATAGTTTCCGCTAGCAGAACTTCTCCCCCTTCATCTTGCAAGCGAGAAAGTCTCCCCTAAGCGCAACTCCGCTAGCGAAACTTCTCCCATTTCATCTTGCAAGCGAGAAAGTCTCTGCTAAGTACAACTCCACTAGCGGAACTTCTCCCTTTTTCATCTTGCAAGCGAGATAGTCTCCGCTAAGCGCAACTCCGCTAGCGGAACTTCTCCCCCTTCATCTTGCAAGCGAGATAGTTTCCGCTAGCGGAACTTCTCCCCCTTCATCTTGCAAGCGAGAAAGTCTCCGCTAAGCGCAACTCCGCTAGCAGGACTTCTCCCTCTACACCTTGGAGGCAAGACCGTCACCGCTGGTCGCAACGCTATTCACCAGGCTACCGCCAACGGCGGGCCCCCGCAACATTGCAGGTCACTTATCATCAGCGGAGGGACTTCCGCCAACGGCGATTCCCGTGGCAACGCCTCACTGTGACAACGACCGCAACGCGGCGTTGCAGTCAAAACATGGTCCTCCGGGACAGGTAGGGGGACGCGTCAACAATCTTCGACGGCCCTGATCAGGCATGTTGACCCCCGCCACTTGGGTATCAAAGATTGGGTTCGCTACCCAACACCCTCTGCTCAACGCTGCTCCCAGCAACAAACAATACACCGGCCAAACGGAGGTCTGTCTTAGCCGGGGAGTGGGGGACTCCCTGGGGGGCCTAGCAGGGGCCCACCCGAAAGGGTACAAAGCGTTTGTTCATTAAGTCCATGGTTAACAACGCACTGACACTAATTATGCTCCAGCAAGACTGGTGGAAGCAACGCTTCGAACCGCTAGGCAACTCCCCAACCAAGATTGCCCTCTTTGACTGGGGACTTGGGGGACTCGTACTTACATAGGAATTTGCAAGCATAATTAGCTATAATGAGCCACGCTCATGCTACCGCCAGCGGTACCAACAACCGCCAAAGGAGTGACCTACGGGTGCACAGCCAAGCAGGCTACCGCCTGAGCCCCGGTTTACCCCCAGATCACCGCTGACGCGCCTCCACGCGCCGTGCCAAAACAGCATCAGAAGCTCCAGAAGCTGGGGACTGAAGCATGTCAGTCCCACATCGAAAACAGGAAGAAGATCAGCTCCTTCTTCACCTATAAAAGGTTCTCTCTTCTCTCCTCATTAATGACGCATTCAATACTTACCTACTGTTACTTTGTCAACATAAATACATTGACTAACTTAGGCATCGGAGAAGAGAAGACCGCCCAACGCGGTCTCCCTTTGACGCCGTCTGTATTTTACTTGACAGGTAGCGGAAACTTTGAGAACACCACAAGTATCGGTCCGCCCATCGGACCGGCGTTAGCAAAGGTTTGGCTACCGCTGAACTTTAAACGTTAACACCACAAGTCGATCGAACGTTCGTATCGACGAGTAGATGATATATAAAACCAAAACTATCCCTTACATGGCTGGAACGCCACCACAGCTCCGCAACAGGAGGTGGCACATTGTCGCCGGACCAAACTCAAAATCACAATAATCAAGCCATCCAGAAATATTCATCATGAAGAGTAGAGCAACTTTCATAGCTGGAGCTAAGCCTAGATCGGTCGAGATCGTCCTAGATCACGCTTGCAAGATTGATCAATCTCTACCGTCTGATCAAGCTCCAGATTCGTTGTGCACCGCTGATTTTCACACCTTGAGCTTTCACTCCACACGCAAAATCATCCTTGAAGGCGGGTGTGGGGACGATCAAGAGGATGAGGAGATTCTAAAACCGAGAAGGATGGGCCGAGGAGTCGCCGTAATCTGGACGAACCGGTCGGATCCCGAACGTCTTGGCTTTGGGCGCTTCGATCTCCACTTTCTGGTGAACCACCGTGCAAACCACCACCACAGGGTGACGCGCGAGGCAAGTCTAAGTCAGTCTTCGCTTGTTCCGTCGCCGGAGGTGGCCAGAGGAGAGAGAACGAGTCGAGTCAGGTTGGGTCGACCGGAACCCGTCGGGTCTGGGCTGCGCGGAGGAGAGAGAACAGAGAGAATTTTGGGGAGGAAAATGGAAAAAAGGAAAATTCTGGGATTTATGAAAAAATCCGGAAATTTTTCGTATTTATAGAAATTTCCCAAATTTTTCAAACGCACATAACTTTCTCATACGAACTCCGATTTCCACATTCCACATATCCACAAACTAGTATCGACACACTTTACGAATTTTGTGAAGGAAGTTTTTGGAGAAACCCAACATATAAAAAGTCAACCTTCATACCCCCCCCCCTAAAACCCTACTTTTCGAATAAAAATTCGTCAGAAACACTTCTGCTCCATTTACAAGTCACGAAACCGTCCAATAACCACTAATTAAATTCTGAAAAATCCTCGGAAAATAATAACGAATTTCCGGGGCATCACATGTAGTTAACAATTATTAACACGAAAACCGATAATCTAATCATAAATCACTTATCAAAATATGTGAATGAAGAACAGAGATGAACGCATACAAAGTCCTTATTACTTTCCTTAGTTAAATTAACTAGATGAACGCACCATACTTAACCCTATTAAACATGCAATGCTAGTAAGAGATCAAGTCATCAACAGAACACATTTAACGCACTAAAGACTTAGAAAGTTTGATCGATTTGAGTCAAGAACACAAGTTGGAACATCATACAAACATGCAAGACTCTTCATTGATTTACCTAAGGAATTATAGGTTCTCCACTTAGCAATTAAGATCTAGAACACTAGCATAACTTAATATGGATGCAATTACATGCTTACTATTCTAATTTGGCCATCAAAGAACACAAAACACATAAAAGGTGGGTAGTTCGCATAAAATCAATGAACTTCAATCATCACATATAGAAATCGCAATTTTATGTCTTCTAGAAACCTAAAACGTTTTCATGCTTCATGATTATTGGAAAATAAACCTAAAACATCAAGACATACTCTTTATTCTCACAAATTGTCAAAACATCCATTTAAAACAAGAACATATATAGAACGCTATAGAATCTGTTTTTAACGTTACAAGGCAAAGAAACCAAAAACAAAAGATAGAAGGACATGGTTACACTTTTGAAGAGATTCAAGGATGCAAGAACGACTTCAAAAGGATGAAGGACGTTGATGAGGAATACGGCAAGGAGGTGGAGATGCTTCATGGCTTCAATGCTTGAACAATGGAGAGCGAACGAAATTTAGAGAGTAAAGGGGAGGTATTTACAAAATTGATTCTGGGTTTTGATGAAGAAGAAAACATCTACACCTCCCCTCTATATATAGTGCATGGCATGCTCTAATGATTAAGTCCTTCTCTACTTCCTTTAGTAATCCTAGGAATTAATTAATTGGTCCACATAATACAAACCAATCAAATAAATCCACATCACCTCTTTTGCGTCATTCAACCAATGAAAAGCCTTCAACAACAATTAGAAAGCAACCATGAATCTAGGAAGATTATTGCTGAAATATTGCTGAATATTTTCTTGTATTTATCTCCATATTTCAGCCCAAAGAGATGTAATGCAATCAAGAATCCAAATCTGATTTTTATTCTTCTTTCCATGTTGCATACAAGTTGTAATTGCTTCCCAATTTGATCTTAATGTCAACTCTAGAATCTTCTTTTGCAGCAAATATACAATAGGAATATGAAGCACAAATTCGTCCATGGGCTTTCTGATGTAATTTGGTCCTCAAAACAAAGTCTCCCGTCAAAAATAAGATTCACGCGCAGCTTGACCTTCCTGTACTAAATGGGTCATAACTTCTTCTAGAAAAATGATATTGACGAACCATAAAAATTTCTGAAAACTAGATATCCATAGTTTCCAACAATGTAAGGATCATCATCTGGTTAATTCTGAACTTCTCTCAAAACGCTGTCGAAATTGACTGATCTGCACAGGCAGATTTCCTAATTTTAATTAGATTTGACTTTAATGCGTATCATGCCTCCAATTAGGATTCCTTGTCTAATCTTGATTGCTTTTCCGCCAAATGCCTTGAACATGTCGTCCATGACATCCTCTAGAAGCTTCATGAATGTTCTTTATGCTTCCCTATTTTCCACATGTATCCTAGTATCATCAGGACTCCTAATGCCAGCAGGTTTCCTAGTCCAATTAGGACTCTTGCATTTTTGCCATTTCTCATCATTTCCACGAGCTCATTCTTGGTTGACTCAGGATTCCTACTTCAACTGAGATTCATTTTCCTAGTAGGATTGGAAAAACTTCATTTCTCCATTTCTTTCTCATTTCTGCGCCTCCTCATTTACTCATTGCCTTCATTTTAGACTCAAAACTACCTAAAAACACAAAAATACATTAGGAATGATAATGTTAAGAGAATAACTAAGTAAAATGTAGAGAGAATAATAATAAAATGCCAGAACCCGTTATGAACGTTGTCCCCTTCCTAGACACCATCTTCAGAATGTTTTCATCTGCTCCTTGTAGTCACAACTGATGCATTCTCCACATTACCCTTAGGGTTAGGTATTGTGACACTAGGGAGCTTCCCAGTCTCATGAATCTTGCTCATGAAGTCCACAAATTGGCCCATTTGCTTCTTAAGGTCTGCAATATCTTTGGTATGGGTCTGTTGTCCTTGAATCAAAGCCTGAGTAGAGTTTTTCAATGCTTGTGTAGAGCTAATCAAGGCCTCCAACGTCTTATCATAATGAGAATTGGAATTCCCAGGGTTCTGTGGAGGAGGCATGTAAGGCCTTTGAAAGGAAGGTCCTTGAAACGAAGGCCCTTGAGGACGTTGGAAGTTCCCACCAAGAGGATTCTGAACGTTTTCATTGTTGGTCCACTTGAAGTTGGGATGGTCCCTCCATCCTGGGTTGTAAGTATTGGAATAAGGGTCATGCCTAGGACGTTGAGGTCCTCCTTGATATCCTCCTTGATATCCTCCAATAGCATTTACAGATTCCCATCCTCCATTGTCATTGAGTTGAGGGCATTGATCTGTAACATGCCCTTGCATAGAGCATACCCCACAAGCTATTGTTGCACTTGGTCCCTTGGAACTTATAACTTGATTCATAAGGAGGGTAAGCTTGTTCAGTTGGTCTTCAATGGCAATATTCTTGCTCACTTCATGTACCTTACGAATGGGGTGTCCTATACCCTCATATTGTTGGGTGTTTAGGGCACGATTTGCTATAAGTTCCTTCCCAGCTGCAGGTGACTTATCTACAAAAGCTCCTCCAGCTGCAGCATCAAGCATTTGCCTTTCCAAGGGTAGGAGTCCTTCGTAAAAACATGTAAGTAGGGTCTCATCCTTCATCTGATGTTGAGGGCATTGTGCAAGTAAGGAATTGAACCTCTCATAGTAGGCAGCATAGGATTCATCATGGGCTTGCTCAATTCCACTGAGCTTCTTCCTGAGTGTGATGACCTTCGAAGCTGGGAAGTATTTTTCCAAGAAGGCCTTCATCATTGTTTCCCATGAAGTGATACATCCAGCAGGAAGCTCATATAGCCAATCTTTGGCTCTGTCAGCTAAAGAGAACGGAAATGCCTTCATCTTCAGAATGTTTTCATCTGCTCCTTGTGATTGCATGTTGGCACACACATATTGGAATTCCCTGATATGCTTGTTAGCGTCCTCCATATTAAGGCCATGGAACATAGGGAGCTTGTGCAACAATCCACTCTTAAGCTCAAACTCTGCTTGTCTTCCTGCTGCAGGGGCAGGGTATATGATGCCCGTAGGGGGTCCTCCTTGGACTGTTGCTGTGGAGAGTTCCCTAATAGATGCCATTCTCTCTTCCTTGACTTCTTCAGGTGGTAGTGAAAGTGGTGGTGTACAGTTGGACGAAACCAAAGGTGAGGGTGTGCGTGAAGGTGGAGATGGAGTAGGTGTAGGTGATGTAGACTCTTCAGAAGAATAGATCCTCTTCCCTTGCTCGTTAAATGTGTATTCTTTGAATTTCAAAGGAGAAGGTCTTCTGTATTCAAGTTGTGGAGGATTCGCTAAACGAGCAAGTCTTTCTTCAATCTCTCGTTTACTAGGGACTTTAGAAGGCTCGGTCATTCATGGAAATCCTGAACAACATTAAGATTTACACAAGTTAGTAAATTACAAAATACAAGAAATACAAGTTAATATCTTATACAAAAACGTCACTATTCATTATGCAACAAAAAGGAAATGGACAAAGTTTGTACAAGTAAGAACAGTATAAAACAAACCAATTTACATGTGAAGGGTAGGTACAAGTATTTTATTTTTACATGGAAATATTATAAACATAGTTAACATCTCAATTGATTCCAAGTTGTAAGTCGAGCCCAATAGAAACCACTACTATTGGTGAGCTACGATATAGGGATAGTCGCCTAGACATAAGTCTCTTTCCTTTGTTTCAGAAGGCCAGATAGCCAGATTAAGAGGTAAGTGAGAGGGAGGACTCATTTTGGTGATACTACGGAGGCTACTCCCTCATTGAGGTTTACGCCCCTATTGGCTACTTCCACATTGTGGTTTACGCACAGTCTATAGTATCTCTGAGATCCAATTTGAACCCATCACCCAGGGTCTCAACCTAAGACACCATCTGTAATGCCCCTTACTCAGCTTGGAAATTAACTCATGTGTTAGACTGTTCTCCAAGTGTTAATAAAGGCCGCCCTCAACCTCATAAGACCTTAGAAAGGTACGAATGAAGGGTTAAGGCCAATATTAACAAAAGGGCCCTTGTCTACTCATACGATTTTACACACTCACAACAATTAAGTATTTAACAAAATTCATAACATCGATTTCTTTACAAGTATAATTACACAAAATGATATCACATTTTCACACAAAACACAAGTACAAAACGTCACTATATACAATTCTCTTCCTTTTCTTTTTATTTTTATTTTTTATTTTTTAGTTACAATTATTTTCAACACTTCGGTACGGGAACAGGGAATCTCGGTGTGCAATGGGACTGTAACAGTTACCCTTCCAAGATTATGTTTAATCCAATATACCTTAGTGTTTCACAACATTTTCTTACATTTTCTTTTGTCATAAATATTATTGATATCAAATCTAATTCCAAGCGGTAAATCAAGTGGACGTGCGGCCCAAGTATAATCGTCTAGACACAAAGTCTCTCCTACATCCTTTGGGCAACCTTACTGAAATGGCCAGGTAGGGGAGGACGAACACAAGAGGTAGGATCCATTTTGGCATAGGCTACTCCCACATAGTGGTTTACGCCCATTTGTAAGCACTTCTGAATCCAGAACCCGTTATGAACGCTGTCCCCTTCCTAAACACCATCTCACATAGGCTATACTTACTTGGATGTAAAAGATCCTAAGTGTGAAGACAGTTCAATGAATGTTAAAAAAGGCCGCCCTCAACCATAAGGGACCTGAACTAGGTACCAATAAGGGGTTTAGGCCAATATTAATAAACACGACTTCACCTATTCCTTCTTTAATTTACACCCTACAATTAAACTCGTGTTCAATAATATAAATAACAACCTAATTAATTAATCTAAATTTCGAGAATTGAAAGTAATTTACAAGTAAAAATTTTTTTTTTTTTTTTTTCGGTCACAATATAAACAAAACATATTATTCACAAAGCAACAAATGATTTTTCAATCCCCGGCAATGGCGCCAAAAATTGATACGCTCAAAGCAAGCGCATAATTTAACCCTGAAAATATCATTAGTAGTATAAGCAAATAGGGATCGTTCTATTCCGGGGATTGAGGGTACACCTGTCATTGTCAAACAATTAAACAATTAAAATTAAAACAAAGTATAATATTCACAAAGATATTCACAAGTATAAACATTATTTACGAAATTAGGGGGGTTTTTGGATTTAGGTTTCGAAAATAAACTAAGTAAAACATAAAAACACGAATGGAATGAGAGAACAAAGATTAAAACCGAAACTATGATTAAAATCGATTTAAACCCTAATATTGTTCATCTAAGTCATGAGAAAGGAATTGATCATGTGAAATATTCGAAAGCAAATAATTTCCCATTTTTTACTTTTCAATGCTAATTAACCTAAGTGAAAGCACAAAGATTAATCCTATCAAACATGTAATCAAGCCCTAGAAAGCTAGTCAATCATGACATATTTAACGCATGAAACACATAGAAAGGCTATCAATTCAAGTGTGCAACTTAGTATGAAAAAGTCCACCTAATTGCAATCCTCTTCAATTAAATTCGATCTTTGTCCAAAACCTTTACTACTTTGATTCAAGTTTACACAAAACAAAAAGTTGATTTATGTTCTTAAACCTAGCAACAATTATGCATAAACCCTATATGTTTCGAACCACACAAGATTAACACACAAAGGATATCTATCAAGCAAATTTAATCAAACAAACTCACATAAGCAACATTAGAATCACAATATATGGATCGAAACTTCTCATTTAATCATAAAATTTCCAGAAATTAATACTTGTTCAAACATATATGTCAACTAGTTCATAACCAACGAAATTCAAAGCAAAGGTTACAAAGGAGAATCGGATTACACCGTGGATGATGATGGTGATGAACGATTGATGTTGTAATCCCTTGAATCTCGAAAGCAAGCTTCAAGGATGGTGATGGATGATGGATGCTCACGGCAATTCTTCTTCTCCCTTGGCCTTGCTTGAACTCGTGGAAATGACTAGAGGATGGAGAGAGGAAGAGAAAAGCTCACGGCTATGCTAGGTATTTTCTGAATTTTTCTAAAGTGTAAAACGTAAAGGAAGGGAACCTTTTGCGTTGAGAAAGAGGGAGTATATATAGGGAACGAATGCCTTGGTCTCCAAGCCGTGTAAACTTTCTGAATTTCACACGGAATTAAAGTGTTAATTCCACATAGCTTCCTCCAATGCTTGCTTGCCACATAAGCCCTATGAGGTGGTCCAACCAATCACAAAATTCTCTAAAATATCTCCCTAAATAATCTTGCCGAAATCTCTTGAATATTTTCTGATTTTATCTCTTTTATTTCGGCCAAAATCATCTTAGGGATTCTAGGAATGTATCTAGACTTGTTTAGCACTTTTCTTGGTCTCCACACATATTTTCTTTCCTTAAAACTCTCTAGAGAATATCTTTACCGAAATCTTCTTATCTCTTGCTTGATTTTCACGCCACTTCCTTCTTTATCTCTTGGCTTGGACGGCAAAAGGTTTCTAGGGTTTAATCTTGCGTCACAAACCCTAATTGCATGGGCTTTGTGGGCTTTTGATCCATTTTGCCGAAAATCCAATAAGTCTTGAGAGTTCTTGGGCCTTGTTGCTTCAACTTCAAGCCTTGTCACCTTCCAACGTCATAACACTTCATTTTTCCATTTCTTTTTCATGGTTGCGTTGGAAACTTGCTTGGTAAGCAAGCTCTCCTCCTTTTCGCAGGGTTTCCTGGTTGAAGCAGGAAAACTTCTTTTCTTCATTTCTGCTCATTTCTGTGGTCCATTGTTTCTCATTTTTGCTCCCCTTAACGTTTGCAAGCTCCTCTTTCCATTCGTGAGTTCATTTCCACTTTTTAGCTCCGAGGTCCTGAAAATAGAAACTATTAAGAAAAATAGAAACTTTCCTAAAATGAAAAATGGCAACTTTCCTAAACTGAAAATGGAAACTTTCCAAAAATGAAAAATAGAAACTACAAAATAGAAACTTTCTACAAATAGGAACTTTCCCAATCAAAGAATGGAAACTTTCCTAAACAGAGTTTTATTAAGGAAATAACGCAGAAAATGTAGGGAAATGCAGTTAATACGTCGCATTAAAATGCTCCTATCACCCGCTCCAGTCCGCATTCATTGGTGAGTCAAAATTCTCGTTAAAATTTTTCTTCACCAACAGTATTTTCCAGTGTTATATGTGTTTGTATCTGGTCATTCTATTCCTCAATTTTATTTTTTATTTTAGTTATTATACATACATACATACATACATACATATATGTATGTATATATAGAGGGAGGATCAAGAGAGGACATCCTTCAACTCTTAAAATGAGGATGTTTACCCCTTTCAAAAAAAAAAAATGAGGATGTTTTTATTTGGGCTAAATACTGTTTAATACCCTGTGGTATGGCCCAAACATCGATTCAGTCCCTCGACTTTCAATTTCATCAAAAACACCCATACAATATCATATTCTCGTCCAATAGATCCCTCCGACTCAATTCTGTCAATTTCAGACGTTAAGTGTTGACATGGCATTTCCAACTCATCAAAAGTGGGGCCCACACGGAAGTGAAATTCCCAAACTGACCCTGACCAACCAAATATGGAAAAATCAAAAATAAATTCGACACTTTGAGGTTGGGGAGACTCGAACTCCACCCAACACATGTGCAAGCAAAAGCCCCAAACCACCAGACCACTTCATGGTACTGTTATATTGGAAACAAAAATAACATATATCTGTATCATATATTTTTTTTTTTTAAAGGTCATCGTCCTTCTCAACCCTCCTCTCTCCTCCTCTCCTCTTCTTCTTCCTCTTCCGCCATGAAAAAGGTTTTTAACAAGAATTGAAATTTAACCCCAAGAAGTAGAAGCTCCTCCTTTGCTCCTCATTGAAATTCAACTTCGGTTGTTGTGGGGGAGCTGAGATTTTTTGAGCTCAATTCAATGCATGGCTTCTTCGTCTCTCACATCCAAACCCTTTCTGGGTTCTGCTCCGATCTTCGAAACCTGTCCTCCCCCTCCGTTCAGTTCATGGTCTGGCCTCGAACCGCCAAGAAGCTCTGTTAGCTCTCTCTCTCTCTCTCTCTCTCTCTCTCTCTCTCTCTCTCTCTCTCTCTCTCTCTCTCTCTCTCTCTCTCTCTCTCTCTCTCTCTCTCTCTCTCTCTCTCTCTCTCTCTCTCTCTCTCTCTCTCTCTCTCTCTCTCTCTCTCTCGCTTCTATCTCACCCTCATGGATTCGCTCGCACACTTTGCCTGCTTCTATCTGCTCACAGTTTCATCTTTCTTCTTCTCACAAGCTAGGGTTCGTCTTTCTATCTCTGTATCTGTATATATATGTATATCTATCGATGTGATGTTGTTGTTGATCTGGAAATTGGTTCGATTTTGATCTAGGCCGAAGGTACTGCTTCCGTCTTCTTCATCGATAGCTCCAATCATCGATTTCTTCGCAGCAACGATGTTGTCAAGGTAATGATTTTACCAGCTGATGTCGTTGTTTCTCATCTACCTGTTTGTTTTTGCCAATTTTGATTCTTTTGCTTCAATTCTTGTTAAAAACCTTTTTCATGGCGGAAGAGGAAGAAGAAGAGGAGAGGAGGAGAGAGATGGGTGGAGAAGGACGATGACTTTAAAAAAAAAAAAGTATTATACAGATATATGTTATTTTTGTTTGCAATATAGCAGTATCATGCAAGTGGTCTGGTGGTTTGTGCTTGCACATGTGTTGGGGGGAGTTTGAGTCTCCCCAACCTCAAAGTGTCGAATTTATTTTGGATTTTTCTATATTTGGTTGGTCAGGGTCAGTTTGGGAATTTCACTTCTGTGTGGGCCCCAATTTTGATGAGTTGGAAATGCCATGTCAGCACTTAACGTCTGAAATTGACTGAATTGAGTCGGAGGGACCTATTGGACGAAAATATGATATTGTAGGGGTGTTTTTGATGAAATTGAAAGTCAAGGGACTGAATCGATGTTTGACTCATACCACAGGGTACTAAATAGTATTTAGCCCTTTTTATTTTTAGGATGTATTTTAATAAACACAACCACTCATTCTTTAGTTACCTACATACATATGAATTCTACAAAAAATTAGCCAAATCGGAAAACGTTTAACCATTTTTTAGCACAATTTTTATTTTTATTTTATCTAACGGTTTACATTTGTTTACACAATTTTGAATGACCAAATGATTATGGATTTTGTTGATTTTTTGTAGACATCATTCTTGCATAGGAATCTAAAGGATCAACTGTTGAGATCATTGAATTAGGTCATATACTTATGTAAAATAAAATAAAAATCCTCAAATTCTTCAAGTAAGGAGGTCCTCTTTAGAACGGGTCTACACACACAGAAGTGTTCATGTGTGTGTTTGTTTGTATGTGTTACGTCCCGGATCGCAAGTTACCGGTTTACTAGTCTTTCAAATGGTAAACGACATTTACTTTTACTTTTGACTCCGTTTCAATCTTTTAGGGGGCCTTAAAAGTTGACTTTTTGTTCCGGTAAGTTTTTGAGAAAATTTTCTTCACGGAAGTTGTAGAGGACGTTAAACCGAGTTCGTGAACATGTGGTACGCAAAAATCGGAGTTCATATGCAAAAGGTATAAGCGAAAAGGTAAAGTTATTGTTTATGGTAACTTTATATATATATGGAAAGTTACTGTGGTAGGTCAGAAATCAACCTATCCAGCCGGTAACTCTCTCTCTCCCCTCCCGCATTCTCTTTCTCTCTCTCTCTCTTCGATGGATTGGGGTTTTGGTTTTTGATAATTGGAATGGGATAGATGTATGATTGTAATTCCCGCCTTGGTTGCCTCCATGAAAAGCACTAGAACCACCTTGAAACTTGTTGTTTCCATAGCCACCACCTTGCACAAACCCGGGAGGACCACTTTGAACATTCGAACCATAAAGATAAGTGACATTCCCATGTGTACGATGCATAGGTGAAATCTGCCCTTGATTGTTGTGAGGGCCAGAAGATGAAGTACTTGAGCCATTTTGGCTATGCGATGCACCATAGTAGCCTCCTTGACCAAGGTACAAAACTTGAGCCACTAGGGCCTCTTTGAATATAGCTAGAACCTCCTTGCCCTTGATGACTATAAGAACCACCACCTTGTGAACTTGATCCACCTTGGTTGCCTCCCCATGAAAAATTGGGGTGATTCCTCCACCCCGGATTATATGTTGGAGAGTAGGGGTCATTCTTTTGTTGCCTTCCTTGAAAATTATTTATTACCCTTGCTTGCTCCTCCACAAAATCGGGATATTGATGTGCTAAATGCCATTCTTGAGTAACATGGCTAGGAGACTCACATAAAAGACAAGTAGAAAGAGTAGAATTCATGGCCTTGACTTGTGAAATGTGTGGCTCACGGTCTTGCCTCTCAAGTAGTTGCTCCATCTTCTTCTCAAGTCTCTCTAACTTTGAATTCATAATTCCATCACTTGGCATAGACACTTCATAAATCCCACAGCCTCTAGGTAAAGATTCATGACCTCTAACATTATCAACACCATGTTCACGAGTCTGTGGCTCATCGTACAACTCACGGCTCCTCCTTGAATCATCAAGGGTGTCACGGCCTCTCTTAGGCTCATCATAGGAATCTCGACTCTTATGTTCATCATACAATTCACGGCTCCTTGGCTTCTCAAATTCATCTCTTGGTCTTCTTCTTCGGTCATGAGAGTCCCACCTTGCACTTTGCTTAGATAAGTCCTCAATGATACCCCAAGGTTCCGTAGCATGCTTATTTTCTATGCTTCCAAGTGCGGCATTGTCCACACGTCTTCTAGATTCCGGTAGCAAGCCTCTATGGAATGAATCAATAAGTAACCACTTATCTAGGCCATGGTGAGGGCATCCAAGGTCAATGTCCTTGAATCTCTCCCATGCCTCATGCAAAGTCTCTCCATCAAATTGAATAAACCTCAAGATATCATCTCTCATACTTGTAGTCCGGTGGGGAGGAAAAAATGCATTCAAAAACTCTTCTTGAAGTTGACGCCATGATCGTATACTCGTGGGAGGTAGTCTATGTAACCATTCTCTTGCCCGATCTTGAAGTGAAAAGGGAAAAAGACGCATCTTCAAGCTATCCGGTGTAAGTCCTCCCAATTGTAATGTACCACATACTTCTTCAAACATCTTCACATGAGTGTAAGGCCTCTCTTGACTATTATCCTAGCAACAAGTATCCGAAAATTGTGATTTTTAATTGTGAAGACTTAAACTAAATTTAAGAACCGAAAATAGAAAAATTGCTAAAAATGAAAAATGCAATGCTAAAGTAGTTTGCGAAAAATTCAAGACAAGAGAGTGTTGGGTGCTAGGGAGGTTCCTTCACCCAAATCCTATGTGCTGGAAGCTAATCTAATGTAGATGCAAAATTCTTGATTAGGCGGTAGTCGTATCCAAGGCGGTTCAAGGCTCAAGGACCATATATTCTTAATTACGATCTTAATGTGCCGGTTCAAGGGTCACATAAACTCAATTAGAGATGGTTAGAGCCGGTTCAATGGTCTCTAACTCGCTCTAATTGGCATAAAGCTCAAGAATTAGACCACTAAGCGATTTACCCGCGCAATCACGCGGCAGGTGTAATCACCATGCTTATAACCCTTACAATACCAAATTGAGGGTTCTAGCTTAGGAATTAGAGGGGGTCAAGCCTCTAACTCCATCCTCGACATGCTCAAAAATACATAACCTAGAGTTGACTAGGTTCCTAAACATGCATTTCAACCCAACAAAAATTGATATAAGCATCCATCAAATTAAATTGCATCATGACATTAAAATAGGCATCCTTTACATAAAATTTGGGCTAGGGCATGAGAAGATGGAATTTTGGTGAAGTTGATCTTGGTGAGGAGAAGAAATTAGTGAGGAGAATCTTGGTGAGATGAAGAAAAGATGAGAAGGAGGAATTTTGTGGTGAGGTGAGGTGAGGTGAAGAGGAAGAGAAAATGGAAATTGGGAGTTGGAAAGGTCGTGGTGGTCTGCTGGGAGAAGAGGAAGAATGAATGATAATTGGAATGGGATAATTCTATATGTGGCTGGGAAGAGTGGCAGCAATTGAAGAAATGGATGGGTCGTGCAGTGCACGTGAGGAAAAGAAAAGGAATGGCTCAGATGATTAAAGGATGATTGCATGATGATGCCATCATGACGTCATAATTCTTTTCTTTCTTTATTTTTTTCTTTTCCTTTTCTTTCTTTTCCTCAATTTTCTTTTTTCTTCCTTCTTTCTTCTTTCTTCTCTCTTCTCAATGCACTTCCATAACATATTATCGAAGGTGATTAGATTCCGCTCTCTTGATAGTGTTGATCAAGGTTGACCCGCATTGACTATTTCGTCATTTTGTCGGAAACTCCAATTTGCTCCAATCTCGCATCATTTTCACTCATTTCTGCAATTCCGCTTATTTTCTACAAAATAAATAAAAATAGATTAATTACATATTAATTGACATGGGGATTTGCTTACTTCTAGTGTTTTAGATATAATTACACGCATATAAATGCATATAATCAGTTTTTCCAGCATATCTTCCAACTCCGGCCACTAGAAGGTGCTCCATGGATCATTCTAGGACCGCCTCCTCCTCCTCCTGCACACACCCATGGTGGTGGTTCATAGTGATTTGGACGGGAAATCGCAAATCGAAGCAAAAACCCGACTGTAGCAGTTTAACGTTTTCCAGCAAATTCTTCCAATTTTGGTCGTTTCCGGCTAGGGCTGGGATTTTAGCCCGAAAACCCGGAACCGGCCCGAACGGTCCAGGCCCTTTAAAAAAATTTGACAGTTTTTTAAGGTCTGGCCCGAAAACATTATATAACGGGCCAGGCTCGGTCCTTAAAAGTAAAAAAAAAAAAAGCCCGAAGGCCCGAACTGATGTATAGTGAGTATATTTGTTTAGTTTTTTATTATTCTCTCTTCCTCTCTTTCTGGACTCTCTTCTTCTCTCTCTCTTCTGAGTTGTTTAATTTTTTACTTTTTTATTCTCCTCTCTTCCTCTTTTTCTGGACTCTCTTCTTCTCTCTCTTCTTTCTTCTTTCTTTTCCCGTCTCTTCTTGTTCCTCCCTCCCCTCTATTTTTTTTTTTCTCTCTTCTTATCTTCTTATTCTTCTCCCCAAACGCCTCCATTCAGTCCACTGTCTTTTTTTCTTTTCTTTTCCCTTCTCTCCCTAGTCCCTAGTCCTCCTTCCCCCATCAGATCAATTGTAGATAATTGTCTTTACTCATCCCAAAAATTTCTCTCTCTCTCGGTCTCTCTCTAGTTTTTTACCTTTTTCTGTAGCTATGCCGATTGGAGGAAAAATCTGAGTTGTGGATTTGGAGGGCGGAGGAATGAGTTTGGAGCAAGATCTGAGAAAAGATCTGTTGTTTTTTTTTTTGTTTTTTTTTTTTTTTAGCCTTTTGGGCCCGAAAAACCCGAAAACCCGGCCCGAAAATTCAAGTTCGGGTTCGGGTCCGGGCTCTATAAATTTTACACGGGCCGGGCCCAATCCCAGCCCTATTTCTGGCTGCGCCACCACCCATTTCTTGGAGTCATCTTCATCGTTGTTCGAATTTTCAGCCAAATTGATTATCGCTAAGGCATTCAAAACGGTGAGTTACGATTATAAGTATGAACGGTTCAAGTTTGACAGATTTGATTCGTTTATTGATTTAATCTAATTTGATACCTTAACGATCACCGATTTGGCTGAAATGATCTACACATTAGGACCTAAAAACTGAACGGTTGAGATGCCGAAATATAATCGAAAAGTTGGTCTAATGCCCTATCCCTAAAAAACACCCAAAAAAAGGATCCCTTGGTGGAAGGGCCCTATACATACATACATACATACATACATACATACAGGCTTTCTCAGGTAAGGATATCCTTACCTAAGCTTATGGAACGGATTTCCAGTTCTCAAGTAAGGATATCTATACAGTATGACCTAAAAACTGAACAGTTAAGATTTGAATATGTGATCGAAAAGTGGAAATTTGTTCCATAAGCTTAGGAAAAGATATCCCTACCTGAGAAAGCATATATATATCTGTTCCATAAGCTTAGGAAAAGATATCCTTACCTGAGAAAGCATATATATATATATATGCTTTCTCAGGTAAGGATATCTTTTCCTAAGCTTATGGAACAGATATATATAGGGATTAAGCTCACTATATACAACTTATGTGCAAGTATATATGTCTTCTATGAGTTATCTCTAGACTATATATATATATATATATATATATATATATAACAACCCATGAGAACACCCCATCCGATCTGGAAAACTCAAACCCAACGTGCCGCCGTCGACGTCCCTCGAAGCAGTTAGCCATGGATCACAATTGCTTCTTCTCCACCATGAAGAAACCGTCAACCACCCACTCGGCAGTAACCACCACGCACTAGTGAGGCCAGAGGCTCGTGCCGACACTGGGGCCCCACCGGAGGGGAGGACAAAAGAGAAAATTGGAAAAAACCAAGCATTGCGCAAAATTACAGTTTACCGAGGAAGACGGAGCAATAGAAGAACAGGAGAAAAATCCATGTCGTGGTTTGGAGGAGAAAGAGAGAGAGAGAAAAGAAAAAGATCAAAACCAAAAAAAAAAATCTGACTCAAGGGCATTTTAGGAAGTAAAAAGAGACCTTACTATTAAAATTATATAAGGGTGTCTGGTTTGCAATATGGGGTGTGCAAATTTCACCCCCTTAAATTAACTGTTTCTCTTTTTCCACTCCAATACAAATCCCACTATGCTACTGCTACATGAATAGACATGGCATACACTGCTGCTTGCAATAATTTATTTCGTCAGCAGAACGATCGGGATATGCTCTCATTGTGTGATGGAAACTTAGCATTGAAGGGTCTCCATAGATGTACCATGACAAACGACAATACAGGATATCAATTATGTAGTGAGAAAGAGAGATAACTTGTTGGAGCGCCTTAATCATGATGCATGTCTTTTAGGTTCTTACCCAGCATATAAGACGAACCAGTCACAGAATGGCACTAGCTATAGCCTTACATTTTGAACTGTATACATTGTCATTGTCTCTCAAGAAGAAGAGTTACAAATTGATATTTTCGAATGACTTTCGATCTTTATATAAAAAAGAAAAGAACTTCCAATCCCATATTAATGTGCGGATTTGGTTTGAACGGTTCGGTTTTAATTATATACAAAAATGATATGTACATGAAAACTTAATTAGATCACAGATGGACTAGAAGTCATGAGATCCGTCAAATTTAATTGTAGCGGTCTATATTTAGTATTATCCAGCCATAATCAAATTGAGTACTTAGCTGATTTGATAGACACTCGATGAACATTTGTCGGCAGAAGCTAACATTGGGTTCTTCATGTAGTGAGAGAGGAGAATTTACACGACGAGGTTTTTTGAAAGGATCGATCTCGATCTATCACGTTTATCACAATCAATATAGTTTTTGAAGGGGGAAAGCTACCGATTCACTATATTACAGCTACGCACATTGTAGTTTAGGAACATATTCAAAAGTTCTAACCAGGAATTGCGAATATACACATGGCACTAGAAACAATTAAAATTAACTGCGTGGTTGTTGTAATATTTTTTTTTTAGTTTTTTTTTTTAAGGATATTTTTATTTTAGTTATATAGTAATAGTTAGATGACCGCTAGAGTCTTATGCTATTAGATCAAGAGTTAAAAAGATTAATTAGAATAAATTTGGTACAAGATTTTATTCTAAAAGAGTAAAAATGAATGAACTTTGACAATACCTTTATTTTCGGCCAATTGCAGAGCACATGAACAGAACCTATTCAGAATGGATCGAAGCTTATCTAATCCGATTGAGTAGGTGAAGCTTGAGTGTGGTGAACTAATGAAAACTGCCTATTGATCGAATTTATAGAGCATGCATCACCATGTTATTGTAGTACACATACACTTTGTAGTACAAAACACTATGCATGTACTACATCTTTTGAGCACCTAGCCTTGAACTAGGAAAATGTCTAATAAGATTAAAGAAGAATGCAAGTTATATAACTCGATTATGTTATAGATAATCTTCTTGGTTATCATTTTATTTGATGATGATCTAGTTTTCAGGGAGAGTTTTTAATGAGAACCACTACAATGAGGACGAGTTAATGACTTTTTTGTGAAACCCACTTTTTTATCACATTTCCGCAAATTAACCGTTAGATATTTAGATATTCATGTGTAGATCATTTAGACAATTTTTTCAACCAAATTGAAAATTGTTAAGGCATTTATAATCGTGATTTATTAGTTATGAACATAAATAGTTCATGTTTGACAGATTTGGTTCATCCATTAATTTAATCTAGTTTGGTTCCTTAACGATTAGCAATTTGAAAGAAAATTTTCAGAAGTGATCTACTCATGCATATATAGACATCTAATGGTTGATTGCCGTAATGTAATAAAAAAATAGGTATCTCAAATCATTGATTAGAAAGTCATCAACTAGTCCTCATTAAAGTGATCATCATTAGAAGGGCTCCCCTATTTTTCATACATTAAGCTATATGTCAGAGGTAGACTTATCATAATTGGCAAAATATTAGTTAAATAACCACACTATCCTCGACTTGATTAATATTTAAATTAGTGATCTTCAAGATAATTTTAAAAAAGCGAATTAAGGTCTAAATTAAACATAAAATCATATTAGAAAATGAGCTAAATATTGAAGAATAGTGGAGGGGAATGATGGTTAAGGCTTTACAGTTCCTCGATTCATGAGAAATTTAAGCCATGCACCATCTGTTTTTCAAAGCTAAGTTGACTCCATGTATAACGTGGCGGTCATTATCTCTCTCTCTGTATATTGTTACATATTTTCAAATTTCATACACATACTTTTGACCTTTTTAGTCTTTATTTTATAATATCACATATTCGAACCAATGATTCAAATTTAGGTTTCGGTTTCAATTTTGGTGCTTCAAATTTAAAGAAATTTTGGAGAAAGTTTTGATTTTGGTGGAAATTTCGGTTAAAAATAAAAAAATCACATTAATTGCATTTATAAAATGATATTTTTGAATGAAACTTTTACATAGACTAAACTAACCTATAATAAACCTATTTACAAAATTATACGTGTATAATATAATTGTGATAATTAATATGGAAGAGTAATAAACTAATACTGTAGTAGGTTGCTAAACTAGTGTTTTTATCTATGTGTAATTATAAATGTGTTGTATATTGATAATGTGAATGTGATTTACTTTTTATTTTTTTAGCTGGAACCCAGTGAGAAGCTTGACCATCACCCCTTTTCACTAATAATTATAAAATTACAACAGGGGTGGGGGAGGAGAGGACGTAATACTAAATCCCCGTGAATGAAAATGAACAAGTACAACAAAAGGACTACTACGATGTGGTTCGACCTAGTGGTTGAACTACTTCTATTTACTATCATACAATATTGCTCCCAAGTACATGAATTTTGGAAATGATTTGGGTACTTCATCAAATGGGTAATGTATGTGTGTTGATCTCTTCCCACATGCAATCCATATATCGGATATTGTGGAATAACCCAATATGGTATTTTATTTTATGAAGCATACGACATTTGAGACGAAGCAAAAAGGGAATCATGTAGTGGTTGGAGCATTCAACTTTTTAGCAGATAAAAGCAAAAACGTTTTTTCTTGTATTCAATTTTATTGCAAAAATAAAAAATAAAATAATGATAATAATAAAAAAATTCATATTTTCTCTATGAAAGTATGAAGTAAAAAGTTCATTGTCGGTGAGATATAAATTTCACAAAAATTTCAGAGAAATTTCGGACAAAATTTCGGTGTGAATTTATATATATATATATATATATATATATATATATATATATATATATATATATATATATATATTTAAATAAGGGCTGATGCAGCTGCCCTTAAGCCTTTATATATATTTTAGAGTTAAATACTGTTTACTCCCTATACTTATAGGGTTTCATCGTTTCAGTCTCTGACCTTCAAATTTTACCTAAAAACTCCTCAAACTCTCTATTTCCTTCTAATCAGTCCCTACCGTCAAGCTCCGTCCAAATTGTCCGTTAAATTGTTGACGTGGCATTGTTTATACGCTGAAATGACTATTATACCCTTCCCTTATTTTTTTAATTAATTTATTTTCTTTTTTCTCTCTCACTTTTTTTTTTCCTTTTACCTCTTCGTTGTTCGTCGGATTAGTGATCTTCCAAAGAATAGGTCTCCTCTCTCCTCTCCTCTCTTCTGTACTACTAGATCTGCACTCTCTCTCTCTCAGAGGGTCGGTCCATCCCTTCAAAGTCCCGATCCAGGCGTCATGACTGCCGTTGCCAATGCCCCCATGACCATGAAAGAGCAGCCCACGGTAATTATCCCACACCTCTATCTATCATTACAAAACCTGCACACATTTCCAATCAACATTTCAACCACAAAACACGAAAGCCTCCTCTCTCACACACATTTCGTCGAACACCTCACCTGCAATCGCGCGTACACGTGTCGCCGAGAATCATGATCGTGGCGGTGGCAGTGCCGGTTTCGTCGCCGGACCAGCACTCGCCGAGATTGGGACACTTGGCCTCCTTGCATATCGTGTAGAGCTTCAATTCCCTGAGCTTCTTCTTAATCTGCATGTATTTCTTGTCGTCGGGGATCGACTCCTTCATCCATTTCGGCTTCGGCAACTGCTTCTTCTTCGTGCCGACCTCCACGAAGTACGGACCTTCGCCTTCGACTAATTCCGTGAGAGTGGGAGACTCGGCGGTGAGGCGAGCCCGGAGGTCTGCCAGGGTTGGTGGCAATTGGGAGGAGGAGGTTGACGGCGTGGAGAGGAGAAGGATCGGGTCATGGACTTTAGGGTTCGGGTCAGGGCTGAGAACCGGGTCTGCATCTCTCTCTCTCTCTCTCTCTTCGGGTTAAGGTGGTGAGAGAGATTGGTTCATGTGATGATGATGACTCGATCTTGAGGAAGAAGATGAGGGAGGTTGGCCGTTTTGGTTGGTTGGCGCAGACTATTTTGGATCTTGGAGAAGAGCTGGAAGAAGAAGATGTAGAAAGACGTAAAAAAAATTTAAAAAAACAAATGGCGAGAGATAAAAAAGAAAATAAATTAATTTTAAAAAAATAAGGTAAGGGTATAATAGACATTTTGACGTGTAAAAAATGCCACGTCAGCAATTTAAAGGACAATTTGGACGGAGTTTGACGGCAGGGACCGATTGGGAGGAAATTGAGAGTTCAGGGACTTTTTAGGTGAAATTAGAAGGTCATAGACTAAAACGATGAAACCCTATAAGTATAGGGAATAAACAGTATTTAACTCTATATTTTATGTGTGTAGATATTTCGGAAATTAAGTATTTCGCGGAAATGTACGGAAAATTTCAGAAAATTTCGAGAAACTCTTGACAGAAATGATATAGTAGATGAATTTCATTTCGGTACTTCAAACTTACGGAAATTTCGATAGAAATTTAGGCAGTTTTGGAGAAATTGGAAACCTTGATTCGAACTAACAATCTCTACGATATTAAGTTTTATAAGTTCTCCATTTTTTTTTTTGAATGGAAATTGATATCAATAGATCAATAGCCGAAAAACTGTCAATGGATAGAGTCTAACTGTACTAACAACAAGATAGCCGACAGAAAATTCGGAAACCCTATTCTAAGCAAAACTGACTCATTTCAAATTGATGATAAGCTCGCTAAAATTAGCGAACTTATAAACAAAGAAACTCCGTGTCTTTTAGGGCAACATTTACTAGCATCCCCATTTCTCAGGCTAGCAATTGTGGTACCAACAGAATGCCACTTCCTAGCAAACAAATAGGAGCACTTCCTTACTTAAAAGCCGCTTGAAAAATGCCAATCTTATTCCAAATAATTACCAACTCCAATAGCAGTCTTGATCTGAAAACGATTGATCATGGACCATCTACCAGCCCAAATGCCCAAGTAGGTCCACCTCTTAGGCCATGCTCACCCTCATCACTAAGTGATAAATGAGGGTGGCAATACACCCTCCCTACTGGCTCACAACATAGGATCCAACATCCTAAATTTGAGCCCAGGCCCAAGCCCAAACTTGAGTAGAGTGAGCAAAAGCCCTAAACTACTTCTGCCAGTCCATCATAGCCGTCGCCTTCAAATCCGGTGGCTGGCCCGCCCAGCTTCCCATGATCCACCACCAGCGCCAACTAGAGACCAAACCAGCCCTGCTTCCCCGCACCGAGAAAGCTGTCAATCTCTTGCACAACTCACCTGCAATCAAACCGGTCGGGTTCACGACTCCGATCTGCTTCCCTTCAGCCAACTGATCCTGATGAGTACCGTAATCCCAAGCCTGGCGGGCAACAGATTTTCTGCGATTGAAGCCACCGCGTCAAAAACCTCAACGATGAGAAGTCTCGTCTCTACCAGATTCGATGGAGGCCCTCTCTCTCTCTCTCTCTCTCTCTCTCTCTCAGACTCTAGGGTGTTTAGAGCTTCTTTCTCCTTGTATATTGATTACACGCATTTTTATAAGTGTAATTATATCTAAAATACTAGAATTAAGCTAATCCTCAAGTTAATTAATATATAGTTAATCATTTTTTATTTATTTGTAGGTAATAAGTGGAGTTACAGAAATTGCGAGAAAACAAAGCGAAAATGGAGCAATTTAGAGTTTGGATAGAAGGTTGAAATAGTCAATGCGGGTCAACCGTGATCAATGCCATCAAGGAAGCGAAATCTAATTGCTTCCGATAATATATGCGAAAATGCAATGAAAATAGAGAAGAAGAAACAATTATATTAATTAATCATTTGATGATTAATTATGCATGATTGCATGCTTAGGCCATAATCACGTGCAGCAATTAAACAATCTTTGTTCAATTGGCTTGAGTCATTTGGCAGCCATCCATTAATTCATTTCCCTTTGTTTTGATGGCAGCCCAAGACCAATTAAATCCTCATCTTTTCCTCTTCGACAACAGGCCACATGCCATCTATTTAATTGGAAATTATTCTATGCACCGACGGTGCAAGTGACCCAACCCTTATAAAATAATCTCAACCCTTAATATTTATTATCAACTTTATTTTTAATAAACAAAAAGTGTATTTAATGCAATCTAACGATAATTTATGTTGGTGCAAGTGCACGGCGGTGCTCTGAATAATCTCTCCTATTTCATTCCTTTCTTCTCTCTTTTAAAAACCCACCGAGCATTATTTTGTTCTTTCCTTCTTAACTAGCACGTGCACCCTATATCCTCCTTATCTCTTCACATAATTGCATATATACGACCTATTCTCCTCTCTCTTCAGAGATCTACTTACAGTAGCCGCAAACAGGGGGCAGTGGCTGCTCTCTTTCCCATCCTCCTGCTCCATTTTTCATAATAGTTTTAGTTTTCTTTTGGATATTTGTAGAATTTCTCACACAAGCTTCAAGGAGACATCAAGAGCTACAAGATTCAAGATTTAGGTATTTGTGGGAGTTGTAATCCAAGGGAAGTCATAGTAGCTTCCTAGCTAATTGTGACTACCTTTGTTTTCTCCTACACTTCTATGCTCTTTTTTCTTTGAATTTTGTATATTTGATCTTCATAATTATGGGATGTGAGTAATTTCTTTGTTGGAGGTTAGGGTTGTGTGCCCTAACCCAAATTTGATGTAATGGATGCTTAATTTAATTTATATATGGAATTTGTTAATTATTGGATGCTTGTGTTTTGTGATAATTGATTAGAATGCATGCTTAGGAATTGTCAACTCTTGGGTATGTGTTTTAATAAGTCTAGATTAAAATTTAGGGGATGACATCCTTAGATTTTAGAGCTAGAACCCTAATTTAATAATCATGGGAAGTACAAGCAAGGTTCACTACATGATTAGTTTGATTGCGGTTATGGTGAGCTTGGTTGCCTAATTCCTCAATCTCTAGGCCTCTTGATGTGAATTAGTGACCCTTGGACTGGCTCTAATTTATGTCAAGTGAGTTCCTACGGCCCTTGAACCAGAGTAGGAATACCATAAAATGGAATTTCGGCCCTTGAGCCTTGAAAAACCTTGGGTACGGCTTCTACCATCTTTAATAAATTGCACGTAAATCAAATTAGCATCGAGAGCATTGAATTAGGGTTAGGATTCATCCCTAACTACCAATCCGCTATTTATATTCATTTCTTACTTTTTTTTTTCCTTTATTTAATTTAGTTGTTAGTTAAAATTTTCATTTAAATGCTTGCACTTTAGTTATTAGAAATTTAAATTACAATTATCGGTGACAATTTTGACTCATTGTAAATAACCACCACTAGACTCTTAGTTTTGATTAGGCTTGGGTGACAACCAAAGCTGAGCATTTCTAAGGCTTGGTGCCTTAGAGAAGTATTTTTTTTTTTTTTTTCTTTGTTTACTAAGTGTCTTTATTTCTAATTACCCAAGGATTGTGGGTTAGCTACTAATCCTCGTGGTACGATAACTTTTGGCTTAATATTTCTCTATCTTGACAATGATACATACGCTTGCGTAAATGTGTATCAAGTCATATATCAATTTTATAAGTTCTCAATATTTGAAAGGAAAACCTAATATTTTTGGTGATAAAATAACTTTGACAATATTCCTCCCTTCGTCAATAATTGGTAATAAATAACCTACATTCACCGATAAATCTATATACATACATAAGTTCTATTTAGTGTTAAACTAAGTAAACAAATCTATTAACATAAGTAAAAGCATTAATAATTTTTCTTCTCTGACCTCAGATGCGCCGCACGCGCTTGGTCAACTCTGATTGAGACATATGCCCGGTCCGACGGCATGCCCTCATGGCGGCGTCATCGGATGGGCTAGAGTGGATCGACTGATTGTCCGATAGATGGGTGTCCATTCGAAGGGAAGCTTGCACCGTGGCTTCGTCGTTCAGATTGCGCAGAGGTTCTGTCAGGGATGAGCAGTGTGGGCTGGGGTCGGCGAGATCAGAGGGTGGACGGTGGAAAGTGAGGTTCCCTAGTGGTAACAAGTTGGTGGCAGCGAGAGCAAGATTCGAAGGGCTCAGATCAAGTCGGAGGATTAGAGCCCCTTGCGTTGACAACCTCATCTTTGATCGGATCCGGTCAGCTTACATTGGCGGCGGTGCTGGCCGGCATGATGGGGAGAGCAGAGAGGTGGAGGGATGGCCATGAGTCTAGTGACGGGTATGTCGCCGATGGTGTGACGGCGGGAGCTCTGTGTTCGAGATGGAGGTGTGCAAACTGCTTACTCGGATTTGGCTCGATGACTTTTGGGCATGGGCTTGGTTTTGGGCCCTGGTCCAAAACTTTATCTTTTTTGTTGTATTATTTCTTCTATGCCTTGTTGCATTTTATGCTTAGTAATATATGGCTTTATGCCAGTAATAAGTCCCTATCACTATTTGATAGGGCGACATGGGCTTGGTCCTGATATGCACACTAAGTGTGCCTTGTCTGACCTAGCGATGTGGCGAGCCTTTTAGTTGATCAAATAGACTCAACCTCCTAGTGGCAGGATGAAATTGAGTGTCGCCGGATTTGTTTCCGTGCGACGATATAGTAGGAAAACTGTGTTATTTGTAATGATACTTTTTCGTGATAAAGTAATTTTTCCGTTATGTCACCGCTTTGTTAAAGCAAATAGAGTAGCTAGTTATGCACTCTTTGCTAATTGGTGCTTGTTAGAATATATAGACTTAGTGGAGACTCCTGGTATTATTTCTAAACGTTCTCTTGATGCTTATTGTAATCTGGGGTTCAGGCTTTATGTCCCCTTTTGTAATCTGTAATTTCATTAATCAAGACTTGAAGGCAGCCGCACCAACTCTATTTAAAAAAATAAAATAAAAAACTAAGTAAACAAAAATATTTTCTTTATTTGAACTTTTGAAGTCTACATTTAGATACGAGGGCATGTTGGCATGAGGCTTATACAGATCAAGTAGGTAAATTAAGAACAGTTACTACCATATACCATATTACCATATAGTCGTCATATAAATGGATAGGGTGGATGGGATGTTGGGTGTGGACACAGATATTATTATTACCACTCTTCATGGGATGAAAAGGAAAGCCAATCTTTTATCTTTTGCCAGACACGGTTTCTGTCCTTCTAGATATATTAATATATAGCAGCACAGAAACGAAAGCAAGCAACTGAATCCTCCTGTGCGAGAGCAAACAAAACAGAAGAGGAAATTCAGATCATCCAATTTTAGAAAATGGGCTGCCGCATACTCGTCCTCCTCCTGGGGACTTTCTTCCTTGATGGGCTACTCCTCTCCATGGCTGCTGACGTCCACCACTACAGCTTTATTGTAAGGATTATCAGTCAACTACTATGTATAATATGTATATAATTAATCTGTTTCTTAGTTTGTTAATCAGACAGATATTTGGTTAATTCCTTTAGTAATATTATTGTGGTTAACTGCAGCTGAAGGAGACCAACTTTACAAGACTCTGTTTCACAAAGCCGATGCTCACTGTAAATGAGTCGTTCCCAGGTCCAACCATTCATGTTCGCAAAGGCGATACTGCTTTTGTTACTGTTCATAATGATGGCAAATATGGTGTCACCATTCACTGGTCTCTCTCTCTCTCTCTCTCAGATCCAAGTGCTCACTAAACTGAGGAACATAAAGTCTTTCGACTGTCATATGTATCTCAGTCAATGATTCTCTGTTCAATATATATCTGTTATTTCCATGCATGAAGTTAATAATAAACTAAAGTCTTAGAAATTGTTGTCTCCTCAAATAAGGAAATGAATACAAATCTATTTTATGAAGCAAATTTGAGAAATATTACTGTTCTTAAATTTTGTGACTCTCCTCGACCATGATTGAAATTTGATTTGATATGCTTGAACTTTTCTATAGGCATGGAGTGAAGCAACCGCATAATCCATGGTCGGATGGTCCAGAAAATATCACTCAGTGTCCAATTCAACCTGGAAAGAATTTCACTTATGAGGTCATATTCTCAGATGAAGAAGGCACACTTTGGTGGCATGCACATAGCGACTGGTCTCGTGCCACAGTTCATGGCCACATTGTTATTTTACCTGAGAGAGAGAAAACTTATCCATTTCCTAAACCTTACGCCGAGCAAACAATTTTTCTTGGTATATATATACATACATATTATCTATATTATTATCTCTATCTATATCATTTAAGAAAAAAAAATCTAGTTAAGGTATGCTCAAATCACTAATAATTCACATTTAGTAATCGTTTTTTGTCTTAATTTTTTATATTGGCAGGATCATGGTTTAATACAGACGTAAAGGAACTAATTGATGACGCCACGGCAACCGGAAGTGACCCAGAGGCGTCCACTGGATTCACCATCAATGGCTGGCCAGGAGCTTTATACAATTGCTCCAATGGTATATCTATAAAAACAAAAACAAAAAAGTAAAAAACAAATGGCTTAATGATTTATTATTTTGAGACAACCACTAAATTTGTTATGTCACAACCACTAACTTAAACACTTTATTTTTTTGAGACACAGTACAAAGTGAAAAGAAGGACAAATCATTTAATGATTTTTGTTATAAATTAAAAATTAATTTCTTCTACAATATATTGCAGAAACTATATACACTCTTGGGGTTGAATACGGCAAAACCTATCTTCTTCGTCTAGTGAGCGGTGTTATGAACGAAGAAATGTTCTTCGGAATTGCCGGGCACAACTTCACAGTGGTGGCACAAGACGCATCATACTTAAAGCCAATAGTCACAAGCTACATAATGATAGCTCCAGGCCAAACCATGGATATTCTACTAACGGCAAACCAGACCCCAAGTTACTATTACATTGCTGCCAGCCCATTTTTCGACTCAAACGCTCCCTTCGACAACACCACCACCACAGCCATCCTCCGGTACACGAAAGTTACTTCCGCTCCGTCGACTATTCCCATGCCTTCACTTCCCTTTGTAACAGACAAACAAGCTGTAGACAACTTCACAGCTCAGTTAAGGGCCTTGGCAAGCAAGAAACATCCTATCAGTGTGCCCAAAAATTTTACCGAAAGAATCATAATCTCAGTCTCTGTGAACCAACTTCCTTGTGAGGCTAATGTCACCTGCGGGGGTCCGAACGGTAACAGGCTGGCTGCTAGCTTGAACAATATCAGCTTCTCTACCCCCACAACTGACATACTGCAAGCATACTATAGGTACGTTATAATTTCTCGGTGACCACATTTATATTCTACATACAACTTTGAAAGGGTGGTCCCACCACTATAAAATTTCTTTCTAGACGAAATTGATGCTTTACCAAATTATATATAATTTTTATGTGTTCATTTATGGTAAATTAATATATCGATATATTAAGTTACAATGATACATTGATTTTATGCATTAGTAAACTAATTTGTTATTACCCTATTTTTGCATTGCATTTGTCTACTACTGTATCGAACTAAGTTTACTCATTAATGTACCGTAAAATTTTTCTATTTTCATATGATGTTATTCAAAATAAATTGGTTGCTATATATCAAATTATTCCTCTCATATATATAAGGGCACATGAATTCAAAAAATTAGTAAAATAAATCATGAATTAATTACCTTGATAATTTGCATAGGAACTTAAATGATACCTACGAAGACGATTTTCCAAATCAACCGCCGGTGTATTTCAACTTTTCTGGAGTTGATACAGAACTGTATCTATTGCCGGAGGTAGGGACAAAGGTGAAGATGATCAAGTACGGGGCATCAATTGAAATTGTGTACCAAGGGACTAATGTCGGGAATGCAGAAAACCATCCCATGCATCTACATGGTTACAGCTTCTATGTCGTTGGGTCAGCTTACGGCAACTGGAATGAGACCACTTCTCCGGCCACTTACAACTTGGTCGATCCACCGGAAGTCAACACTGTTGGAATTCCGAAAAATGGATGGACTGCCATCCGATTCGTTGCTAACAATCCCGGTATGTACAGCCTCTCTCCCTGTCATGTTAATTAGATTTATTGCTAGCTAGGGTTTAGAGTTAGCTTTTAGGATGCCAATTATCTCTCAAGTAAACTCCAAGATATGATAGCGGGTAGGGCGGTAGGCAGTGTACTATTTGAACCACATATTTCAAAACAATCATTATTCATTTGAGCAATGATGAGTACGTTCTGTTCGATCTGAACCATACAAAGCCACGCGACGGAACTTCACATGGCTCTGTTCTAGCACGTGTCTGGGTTTGTCAAAAATGTCAATTAATTTGTCAAATGAATTAATTGTTGAATTGTGTGCAAGTTATTGAATTTTGATGTTGTCTGATATTTAAGGAATTTAAAGTGAAATTTTTGTGTACTTACAAGTTTCATAATTTTTCAGGAGTGTGGTTTATGCATTGTCATTTAGAACGCCACGCTAGTTGGGGTATGAATTTGGTGATTATTGTCAAGAATGGCCCCACTAAGGGAACTAGCATTCGACGACCCCCTCCAAACTTGCCAGTTTGTGCTTAGTCTTTCGGTCAAAAATCTTATATATAGTTTTGATTATTATGTTTGTTATTATGTTGAATAAGTGAATGCAATCTTATATATATATATATATAGTTTTAATTATTATGTTTCTTATTATGTTGAATAAGTGATTGTAAGTTGATGATATGCCATTAGAAAATAATTTATGAAAATTATTAGCGGATGACACAAGGTCAGTCTATAAGCTATTGGCCAAAATTCTTCTTTAAAAAATTGTGATTGCAAATTACGAAATTATAATAAAAATTAAGAAAAAAATTCAAAATTTTTGAGCCATAGCAAAAGGCTAAAGTGTGCGTAAAAGAATAAGATAGAGAGAGAATAGAGAGACAAAATATATGAGGAGATAGAAGTCTGTGATTTATTTTCACAAGACCCGTTTATATAGGAGTAGGGTTTACATCATAATTAAGGACATAACTAATGAGTAATTACGTGGACAACTACACATATATATAATATTTACAACACTTCCTCGTAGATGTCCACTAGTGAATGATATGGTGTTGGACATGTTTATTGTTGCCTCATTAAAAACCTGGTCAGGTAACAAAAACCCAGTAGGATAAAAACAACTTTGGTCAAATGAGAAAAAGAGTGCAACGCGCATATATACTATGTAACATACTTTTGAATGCTCCACATGATTGTTGCAAGCTTCAATTCTATATGTGATAAAATACATGTACCATGTATAGTGGATATAGTGTGTCGATCACAGAACTGAGACTGTGCGTGCTTTGCATATAAAAGGGGACTCATCATGAATATCATTTTCTCCAAAGGTTAGGGTAATATCAATAAAACTATGATCTTCTCAATAAATCTTACCTTACATGATAAGAGTAAAACCAATTTCATATGCTCAAATTATAGATAAAGATATTAGCTAAAAAATAACAATATCAAGGAATAACAATTAACACATTCACATTAATACGATATTTCGAGCATTGAAAATTCACATATCATACTTAGCCATAATATCAATTTGTGCAATTGACAATTTCTTATAGGCTCTGTAGGAGTTCTGATTAAATTCATAACTTCGTGAAAGTTATAATATGTTGCAACTTAATTCGAAATTCATATCTTAGTCTTGTCATCGTGCTCATTGAGGCAATAAGTGACTTTGACTATAATAGAATGACTATATATGAGCTTTAGACTCTTTCATTACATGAATTCCATGAATAAGCTTCAATCTCTTTCATTCAATCATGGATTTGCCATGCAGGCAATATGAATCCTTGAAAGATTTGATTAAGCAATATGTTTATAATTACACATTAGATTAGAGGATTTGCTTTTAGCAATGTGTTTTTAAGATCTTTATAATAATCAAGACAACCTGCCATAAGCCTCTCGTCAATATAAAAGCTATATGTGACACTGTACTTATAGAAAACTTGTTGTTTGTATGAAGGGAAGAATAATATTCATAATCTCGACTCTCTATAAAGAGATTTGTGTCATAGTGATTTCAATTCACTTTAGTACACCCTCTTGTAATTTTTAGAGTTGATCAAGTCCAAATATATCATCACGTTTCTAATATTCAAATTTATTAGAATTGCCTCTTTCCAATTTAGCCAATAGTATAGTTTGTCGACATAATGAAACGTAGTACAATATACAACCCTTGATGAATTCAGTAGCTACTGCATTAAGAAATCATCAATGATCATCAATTTTCGATCTCACACATTCATATATACATGCAATAGCTATAATAAACTTATTGATATTGAGTACTCATGTAAGACCTCGGAAATTTGTTATTAATTCCTAAATATTTCCTGGGATTAATAAGGTGTTCGTTTGTACGATTTCGTGGTTCGAGGGTAGAGTGAAATTATTTTCGGACGAATAATTATTCGAAGTGCACGTTTTAGGGGGTTCACAAAAGTTGACTTTTTATACGTTAGGTTCCTGCTGAAACTTCCTTCACGAAAGTTGTAGAACGCGTTGATACGAGTTCGTGGACATGTGGAACACGAGAATCGGAGTTCGTATGAGAAAGTTATGAGCGATTGAAATTTGGGAAATTTCTATAAATAGCGAAAATTTCAGATTTTTCATAAAATCCCAAAATTTCCAGTTTTTGCGTTTTGACCCCCGGCTTTTCTCTCTTCTCTCTCCTCCGCGCCTCCACAGAACCGTCGGGTCTCCGTCGACCCGACCCGTGTTTTCCGGCTCCATTGCGCATCCTCCGGCCACGGACCCGAACCAGACCGACTCGGCTCGGCCTGATTGTCCTCTCTACGGTGTCAGCTCGCCCCGCCGTAGCCGCAATACTGAGATCGAAGACCACAGTTGAGCCGATCGGACCCGGCCAGAAAACCCTTTTTCCGGCATCCCCTCAGCGATTGGTTGACATTTTTGGAATCGTCTCTTCCTCCTGATCATCCTAATATCTACCTTGTAGGACGATTTTGAGTGTAGAGTGATTGATCAAGGTTTGAAGCTTTTGACGGTTCTGGTTGGATCTGGAATCTTGATCGGACGGCAGAGATTAATCCAACTTCCAGGCTTGATCTAGGACGATCTAAGCCGATCTAGACTTAGCTTCAGGTATGAAAGTGGCTCATCTCTTCATTTTGAACAAGTTTGTAGTTGATGACTTTTGCATCGGAGGTGGTTGACCTGGCGTTGACCGCCGCCGTTGACCGCTTGCTGACCCGTCGCTTGTGGGGGCGCGTGGCGGCGCGTCACACCATATTTTTGTGTTCTGTTTTCAATTTATGCATCTACGCGTTGATATGGTCGTTTTGATATATTATAAGGTTATTTTGGAGAAGGTTGATGCATGCTAGAGTTTCGGTTTTACGCATTATCTTCGGTTTGCAATCCGCGAAGATCCAACCGTTGGATCTTCGTATAATTTTGATAGGATGATCCCAAGGGCGATCCGTGAGAATCTGACCGTTGGATCGTCGTTTAAGTGTGTTATGAATCAATTGCTAAGTTAGGATCGTATTTTGATTAGGTAATTGATGGTTTTGGTTGAGCGGACGGTTGTGTTTGTGATTTTGGGCTTTATTGAAGACGCAGTAGGATTTGGAGGTGAGTAAATCTCACGTGGTTCATTTACAAACCGAGTTACATTATTATTCGGTTTAATCATTAATTGTGAAATCGTTTTCAGAAATAAATATTTGTTTTAAAATTATATGAACTTGATCGTCAACGGTTCATAGGTAAGTAAAATGAGGTTTTGATATAAAATGATCTTCGAGTGGTTAATTTATAAAACTAGAGTTGGTATTAGTGATCATTCTTGCGTGAATGACTACATATATATATATATATATATATATATATATATATATATATATATATATTTACGTGGAATATATATATGGATGGTGTGGTGTTGGGATATGTATATGTTTGATGATTTATATTGTTGAAAGAGTTATTTGGAGTTGTGATGTGACAATTGTGAGTCAGAAGGTTTCAGTGGTAAACCTAGGTTTATTTTGATGACCGAAGGGTCTGAAGTTTGAAGGTTACAGTGGTAACCTGGATTTCTATTCTGAGGACCGATGGGTCTGAAGTTTGAAGGTTACAGTGGTAACCTGGATTTCTATTCTGAGGACCGAAGGGTCTGAAGTTTGGTCGTAAGGTTGAACCTCGGCAGAGGTGACAGGTTACGATTCAGTTTCTATTCTGAGGACCAAAGGGTCTGAAGTTTGGTCGTAAGGTTGAACCTCGGCAGAGGTGACAGGTTACGATTCAGTTGAGCTCGAGTCTGTCGTAGTTCAGAGAAGGTTTTTGGGGTTTTTCGTTTGTGTTTACGTGAGATTGGGATTTCTATGAATTCTATTGTTTTCTTTAAATGTAATCTCCAGAACTAAGTTATATGCTGGGATTACTACCTTTTGAATTGTTTGTTTTTATGTAATCTCCTGAACTAAGTTATATGCAAGGATTACTGTCTTTTGAATTGTTTGTTTTAATGTAATCTCCTGAACTAAGTTATATGCAAGGATTACCACTTTTTGTATTGTTTGTTTTAATGTAAATTCCTGAACTAAACTCTATGCAGGGATTTATATGATTTCTTTTGTTTGTTTTCATGTGATCTCCTGAACTAAGTTTCTATGCAGGGATTACTGATTTTGCTTAATTCTTATTGTGGGTACAGTTGTGGGTTGTGATCTGTAGTGATTGGGGAATGAGTTGTGAGGTCGTCGTTTTGACAAATGCTTTATGTTGAGGGGAAGTGAGTGTGATTTGTCGTTGAGATGATATGATATGAACTTGATGTTTGGTTGTGTTTTGTGGAATTAAATATTGTTGCTTTAATTATCTCACGAATTGAGAAATTATAAACATGAGTGACGTGAGTAATTTTAATTGAGTTTACTCATACGGGCTGAAAAGCTTACCGGGTTTGTTGTTTACATTCCCGGTGCACTATTCTATGGTGTAGGGTTTATTGTGCAGGTTAGAATATCGGGTGATCGTTATCAAAGCTGAGGTGGACTTTCCGTCACATGGGTGTAGAAGGGCGCTCATACTTGTAGTCTTCCGCTGTGTAGTGAGTTGGTGAGAGTGCTTACAAGTTGAATTGATATTCAGTTTAATTTATAAACTATTGTAATGTAATATGTGACTCTAAAGAACGAGTCGGTATTGACATTGTGAGTTCAGTTTGTTTGTTGTTTAGTTTATTTGAAAAAAAATTTAAGAGTCTTTTTGTGATTGTTTGTTCTCGCGTTTCGGATTTGAATTCCTTTATTCAAAATTCGGGGCGTGACAACTCATACCTCTTTTAGGGTATTTATTGTCTATCAAAGACAAACTAATAAAAGAATGTAGACTTTTGTATAACCTCATAAAGAACATTATAGGACTTATATAATCTCCCCTTACAGGGAGTTTAAAACATTGGACTTTAGTGGATATATTCCACAAACTTCATGCCATTACATTAATCTTCTCTCCCCCTAACGGCGGGAAGAATGTCTGACTTAACCATTAACAAAACATGCATTTAAAAATATTGGATTTAGAATATCCATTGATGGGTGGCAAGCCAAAACCAATTTTAGGTAAAAAAAAAAGATAATGAGCTAAGACTTCAAAAAAAAAAAAAAATTTAAATGAGACAAAGTGGAAAAAATCTCACACCAATTCACATTTTTCAAAAATGATATTTTTTCCTAATAGCGGAAGGATTGTCTCATTAAAGTGACAACTCGCAAATATGCGATAAATTAATAATTTTCTTATTAACAAGGTTTGCAATTGTTATTGTATTGTACAACAATGGAAAGTACGTACATGAGTCTACAAGACATAGTATAAAATAATGACACAATCAATCATGACAAAATAATTTTATTTAACTCAGTGAAACTTTTAGTTCATGATCAAGGTTCTAAAAAAAGTTAGGTGCTAGTCGGGCGGTGGTCCGGAGCCTAGTGGGAGCTTAGGAGGGGATTAGGCGGTTTTTATTTTGGGCCCTTGACCAAAAGCACCAAAATAACAAAAAATTATCTCACTTCCCCCTGCAACAGTTTTTTCTTCCCACCTACACAATTTAACAACAAATGACTATTTTGCCCTAAACACAATTAATAAATTACAGCTTCACCACTCAATATCAATCTCTCTGACTCTCTCATCCGATCTCTCTCTCTCCTCTCTCTCTCTCCTCTCTCCCAATTGAACTCCGGCTCTCTCTCCTCTGGCTCCGACGATCAACCTAGCCCTCTCTCTCCTCCAGCTCCGGCGCTCGACACGGCCCTCTCTCTCTCTCCCCTCCAGCTCCAACGTTCGACCCATGCCATCTCCCTCTCTCCTCCAGCTCCGGCGACGACGCAGCAACTCGGAGATCGGAGGAATATACCGGCTTCGTTTGCGGTTTCATGTGGTGTCGTCTTCGTCCTCTCTCTCCCGTCCTTGTCCACGCCGGTGCCGTCTAGTTGTTTTGTATTATCTGTATTCGCTTGAGTATTAACTCTCAGAATCCTTTCCTCTCAATTGCTTCTGGGTATGAACTTTTAGAGTCTTAAAACTATGAACTTAATTCTTTTTTGGTTGGCTCAGAAAATACATGTATATCCCCAGGAAATCAAGAACGGTGCTTGAAAGTCCTTGTGCTTCAAATTTAATTCACCACTTGAGGTGTTTTGGCTCGGGCCTTTAATTATCTCCATTGCTTGATATTTTTTGTCTCCTTTGCTTTTTCTTTTTCTTTAATTATCTATTGTATGATTGAGCTGCAATCCAGCCTCTTGCTTTTTTTTTTTTTTTCTTTTTACTTTTTGGTAAAATATGGGGCAGAAGGTGAAGAAGCAAAGAAAAAAAAGTTTCACCGGGGACAATAGACGTTTATTGGGAGGCAATAGACGTCTTGAATTGGTGCAATCTCCTCTTTTTTTTTCCTTATTCAAAGTTCTATTTGCCTAATTTTAGGAGGATTAGTAACTATTCCGGCAATTGAAATGTCTATTGGGGGGCAATAGACGTCTATTGGGGGGCAATATATGTTTTGAATTGTTGTAATCACCTCGTTTTTTTTTCTTTAATCAAAGTTTATTTGTCTAAATTTAGAGAGATTAATTCCCATTCTGACTATCTAAAATTCTATTGGGGGGCAATACATAGCTGATAGTCATCTATTGGGGGGCAATACATGGTTGATAATGGTCTATTGGGGGGCAATAGAGGTATATTGCCTCTCTATTGGGGGGGGGGTTAATAGATGTCTATTGGGGGAAATAAACCTTTCCGGTGAGGTTTTCAAAAATTCCGGTGGGCGGCTACCGGTGACTGGATTCCGGCGGCCGGTGACCGGAATCCGGCGACCGGTGACCGGATTCCAGCGACCGGCTCCGGCGAAGTCTCCTATGGTTTCTCTTTCTTCCATTCTCTCTCTCTCTCTCTAAATAACAAAGGGATTAGGGGTAAAATGGTATTAAAAAAAATTTAAAAACAAAAAAAAAATCTTAATGGGGTATTAGGGAAGACTCCCTTAGAGTGTATTGGGTAAGAGGGAATTAAAAAAACTTAATGGGGTTAGTGGGAAAAAAATCCCTAAAAATGGGGTAAATGGATAAAAACCCTTTTATTTTTTTAATTTATTTTATAACATATATAAATAAAAGTATAAAAAACATTATAATTTTTATAACAAGCAATTCTTTTTTCACATGAGGCATGAAAGATATACATTTTTATAAGTCTAGCTAGAGTCCTTTTTTCGATGGAATTTGTATAGTTGTTTTTTTATTAGTCTAGACTCTTTCTTTATCTGTTTCTACTTTCTGGTTCTAGTGCTTATCCTAATTATGACATTAATTCAATAAGTATATCCAGAGCCCAGCATGCTCTAATCTTTCTCCTCCAATCCTCTTTTCTAAAGTAGATAAAGCTTCTTAATCTAAACAAAACAAGATAAAACTTCAACCACTTCATGCAGTCCCGACCTCACCTCATCTCCGCCCAATGCCTCCGATAGGTTCTCTTCTGATCACCACTGCAAATCTGTGATCCACCCTCAGGTAAGAATCATCATCTGCATCTGGGTATGTATCAAAGTCCCCATTTATCTAATGCTTTCATCTTCCTCCACTTCATCGCCGCCGTCTTCTTCTTCGCTTTCCTCTGACGACGAGATTCTGCAGTTCCATATCTGAAAAACGTCAAGCGCCCAGCGTTCAGAGGCTCCGCCTAACACGCCTAGGCTGACGCCTAATTGTTCACCTCCTAATGCAAACGCATAGGCCAAAATCGGAACGGCTCTTTGACGCCTAGCGTCTAGGCGCCACCTAGACCGTTTTTAAAAACCTTGTTCATGATCCAGTATATAGTAGTAATTTTATGGTTGATTACAACATATATTAAGTGAAAATATCTTCACCAATATATGTAATTAATGGTATTTCATATAGGTAACATAATACAAGCTTAGTTGGAGCCATCAATCCAGAATTGCAGTTCTTAAGATAATTGTTACTGTAGCTTTGAGAAGCATCAATTGTGAAAAAAATTGCAATTGCAATGAATTATATCCAAACTGGACTATATGCAAAGTAAACTGGACTATAGAGGGCCCTTCCACTAAGGGATCCCTTTTTTTTTTTATCTTTATAGGGATAGGGCATTAGACCAACTTTTCAATCACATTTCGACATCTCAACCGTTCAGTTTTTAGGTCATAATGTGTAGATCATTTCTGCAAATTTTCAGCCAAATCGGTGATCGTTAAGGTATCAAATTAGAATAAATCAATGAACGAACAAAATCTGTCAAACTTGAACCGTTCATACTTATAATCTTAAGTCGCCGTTTTGAATGCCTTAACGATAATCAATTTGGCTGAAAATTTGCAGAAGTGATCTACACATTAGGAACTAAAAACTGAACGGTTAAGATGCTAAAATATGATCAAAAAGTTGGTCTAATGCCCTATCCCTAGAAAAGACCAAAAAAAGGGATCCCTCACTAGAAGGGTCCTGTGTGTGTGTGTGTGTGTGTGTATATATATATATATACAGAGCTGTTCAAGAGCGGACGTCCGCAACCCATAAAAAGTGCGGACGTCCCTCCTCCGACGTTGATCAAGAGGCGATGGCGGAGCTGCTCGTGCCGGACAGAAGCAGGCCTCGATGGCGAGCCATTCAGAAGCGGTTGGACTTGTCGATGAAGGGTTCGACGTTGACCTCTACGGTCTTCCATGGTTTCAGGCAAACTCACCGCGCACTACTGAGATTCCGATTACCTTCACCTTCGCCGCTTGATCGAGGTCGTCCTGGATATCCAGAGGGTGTGTCCAGCGCCCGCAACTCCGCCATTGCCTCCTTCCCAACGCTGGAGGGGGGACGCCCGCACTTTTTCTGGGTTGCGGACGTCCGCTCTTGATCCGGACTGTATATATATATATACAGGCCCTTCTAGTAAGGGATCCATTTTTTTGGTCTTTTCTAGGGATATGGCATTATACCAACTTTTCAATCATATTTTTGCATCTGAACCGTTCAGTTTTTAGGTCCTAATGTGTAGATCACTTCTGCAAATTTTCAGCCAAATTGATTATCGTTAAGGCATTCAAAATGGCGATTTAAGATTATAAGTATGAACGGTTCAAGTTTGACAGATTTGGTTCGTCCGTTAATTTAATCTAGTTTGATAACGATCACCAATTTGGTTGAAAATTTGCAGAAATGATCTACACATTATGACCTAAAAGCTGAACGGTTGATATGGAAAAATGTGATCGAAAAGTTGGTCTAATGCCCTATCCTTAGAAAAACAAAAAAAAGGGATCCCTTAGTGGAAGGGCTCTCTCTCTCTCTCTCTCTCCATATATATATATATATATATATATATATATATATATATATATATATATATATATATATATATATATATATATTTACAGTCTTTTTATGTTAAGGACCTCCTTAGATTTTAAAATCTAAGGATTTCCTTGAATAGACTCAATTTTCGATCGCATATCCACATCTCGACCGTTCATTTTTTAGGTCCTAATGTATAGATCACTTCTGAAAATTTTCAGCCAAATTGATGATCCTTAAGGTATTGAACTAGATTAAATCAATGAACGAACCTAATCTCTGTTCGTGTTCATAATTGTAAATCGCAGTATTGAATGCCTTAAATGATTATCAATTTGGCTGAAAATTTGCAAAGATGATCTACTCATATATACCTAAAAACTGAACGGTTAAGATGTGGATATGCGATCAAAAAATGAGTCTATTTAAGGAAATCTTTATATTTTAAAATCTAAGGAGGTCCTTAACATAGATATATATATAGGGTGGTGCTATTCACACACCCTTTTTCACTATTCACACACCCTCTCTATTTTTCTATTACTTTAATTCAATTTTCTTTTAAAAATTACCCTAATTACCCTTCCTTATAATTATGTTTCTTTTTCTTTTTTCTATTTGGCAAATCAATCATTCTCAAATTCTAAACTCTTATTTTCCCGCAAACACAGAGGACTTTAAAACTCTTTTCGATTCCCTATTTTCTTTTTCATCAAAAACTTCTCTAGCATAGTCATTCTATCTTTCTATTATGATGCTTTGAAGTTTAATCATGATAGAACAAGAAACTTTAGACCTATCTTTTGAGAAAATTTTACATTTGATTTGCAATGGAGTCAGGGAAAAAAAAAATGAGTTTAGTGATCATTCGAGCCCCTTTGAATCCATTATTCCTGGTAAGATTCTAACTGAAATTATTTGGTATATTCGAATCCAATGAGCAACTATAGAACTTTACAACAGCCTAATAATGATGGCCTTATGATTATAAACATAATTTGTTCTACTATATTATGCTAGTAGAACATAATTTTTTCCCTACACGAAGATTGCAACTCATTGCATTCAATATTATGTAGAGCATCTCCAAATTTTGTGTACATTATCAGCTACAATGTGGAAGCTTGTGGCTGAAGTGGATAAAACGCTGATTCCATATTTTTTTTTTTTTTTTTGATTTGAGGTTGATGCAGCTGGATTAAGAGTCATAAACAAACAAGCATTGAGTTTGGTACTTTGCAAAGTATGAGAACAAACTTTACAATTTGGATTAAGTTGGGTGAAGGGTGATTACCTGGGAAGCATATTCTTTGTCTAATAATACAGGTCCTTCTACTTAATAAACATATTATTTTCCTTCATTTATAGGTTAAAAAAAATTGAATTATTGTATAATGATGTTTGATTCATGATTGAATTGCCAAATAGAAAAAAGAAAAAAGAAAAAGAAACAGATTTACAAGGGAGGGTAGTTAGGGTAATTTATAAAAAAGATTGAATTAAAGTAATAGAAAATTAAAAAGGGTGTGTGAATAGCACCACCCTATATATATATATATATAGTATTTACAACAATCCTAACATAAAAACATATCTTTGAAGCTCTCTCTCTCTCTCTCTCTCTCTCTCTCTCTTTCTCTCTATAGAAGCTCACAAAAATTGTCATCATCTAATGCTTTATCACTTAAATTTCACAAGATTCGCCCAAAAAAGTTGAATCTTGAGTTTTATCCAAGATGGTAGAGCTAGCTTTTCTCCTTGGCTCTGCGAGTAGATAGTCTTATTCACAATATATATAAGCTCACACAGGTATTAGCTATAGGCATCAACAAATATCCAATAGTACAACTCTTCCATCCATGATTAACTGGGTTTGGAATATATGGCTCTTTCACGTATCGATGTTTGGTGTCATGCCTCGATTTTCAAACAGAAATAAAAAACAAGTTATACAATCACAAACACACTGGATGTGATGGTTCAGACATCAACACAAAATACCTGAAATTTTTTTTCTTTTAAGAGAAGTATAAATGTCAATACATACTCATTCTTTAGAATCATCTATTACATTACACCAAGTTTACAAATTAAGTTGAAACAACAATTTAATAAGTAAACACACCCAGAACGCTCACTACATAGCAAAATTCGAACACGTACGAAATAACAATTAAGTTAGGAAACCTACAACTGCAACAACAAGGACCTCTTTGCTTCAACCAAGTTCACCCTAACTTGTAGGATAAACCCTACACCATCGAATAGTGCACCGGGTTGCAACAAACAAACCCAGTAAGCTTTCAAAGTTCATGTGAGTAAACTCAAACAAATATAATAGAAACACATGCTTAAGTTATCTCAACCTAACGAAATCAATTAGCATATATCATAACCATCATTAAGTTCACATCTTTCAATATCAAGCTTAAATAAGTTGACTCGTGACTAAAACTCAAATACTACAAACTCTCAACTCAGCATTCGATTACACAATATCACAACCAACACAAATCCACGTCATGTAACGTTAAAGGTGAAATCAATAATTTGCACCACTTAAATCACGACTCCATTCTCATAAAACAAAACATTTGTCACCTTTGTAACATTTTAAGTCATTTAAAAAACGCAATAACAGTTGCACATAAATCACCTTTCTTTTCTCTCAACAAAAAGTATTGGATTAAATACTGTTTACTCCCTATACTTATATGGTTTCATCGTTTCAGTCCCTGACCTTCGAATTTCACCTAAAAAGTCTCTGAACTCTCAATTTCCTCCCAATTGGTCATTGCCGTTAAAAATTTTCTGTTAAAGTTGCTGAAAATGTCTATTATGCCCTCACTTACTTTTTTTTTTTTAATTTATTTTCTCTCTCTCTTTTATTTCTTTTTTTTTTTCATTTTACCTCTTGAAGGTCTGTGGATTGGAACCATCTTGATGAGGAGATGAACAGAAGGAGGCGAGAGAGCTGGAAGAAGAAAAGGTAAAAAGAAAAAAAAAAATAAAAAAAAGGGAGGAAGAGAAATATATATATATTTTTTAAGTAAATGAGGGTATAATAGACTTTGTAAGGGAAGATAACGGAGTTTTTCACGGATGACGGCAGGGACCAATTGGGAGGAAATTGGGAGTTCAGGGACTTTTTAGGTGAAATTCGAAAGTCAGGGACTGAAATGATGAAACCCTATAAGTATAGGGAGTAAGCAGTATTTAACCCAAAAGTATTTATCACCACCAGGATATAGATAATTTGAAATCTCAATCACAATTTTGCAAAGCAATGTAAATCTTAATCCATAACAGCACTCACAATTTAAATAAAGTAAAACCAGTAATCTCTGCATAGAAATTAGTTCAAGAGAACACTTGAATCACACAATCCAGAAAAATATTAATCCTTGCATATGGTTTAGTTCAGGAGATTCCATTCAAATCAAACAATTTATAAACAGTAATCCTTGCATATAATTTAGTTCAGGAGATTACGATAAAATCAAGCAATTTAAATATCAGCAATAATCCCGAAATCAATAGTTTTTCATTTAAAGGTAGCAAAAATCACAACAGCAACAATGTCAATCATTATTAACTCAACCATGTAACCAATGACTTTACACAATATTTACCACACTAGCTATCCCACATATTATTGTCATGATCACTCACTACACAAGTCACACCACATAGGTACCACTACACAAGTCACATCAGATAGGCACTACTACACAAGTCAATACAACTCTATCATACAATTACGATGGTCACACTAGACCCATAATATCTCAACAAAACACAATTCTACAATCACGACTCAAAACACAATTCCATACTCTCAACTCAATACACAATTTCACAATCCCAATGACATAACAAAATTGCACGCTCTACCATAACTATTTTCATAGTTCGATCAAAAACAAATCTCAAAACAATTTAATTGACCGCCTCAAAATATTGTTTTCATAAGTCCACCGATCTCAAAACAATATAGAAATCAACTTCAAAACATTGTTTTCACACTTCAAAACATTCCAATGACCGAAATATCGAGTTTCGAGGAAATATCGATGGTCCTGGAAACGGATATTTCGAAAGAAATATCGAGGATATATCGATTTCGGTGAATAATCAAGAAAAATGATGGAAATTTGAAGAAAAACATGGAAATTTTAAGTGAAACTTTTAGATATGTTTATTTAATCAATTATCTACTATCTATACTATTATTAAGAGAAGAGGCTTTGTTAGCCAAAACTAAAAACTTTGACAGAAATAACCCTGAAATATTAAAAAACTTTGAGAATTAATTAAATCACAAGGGCAATTATGAAAATTACAAATTATATTTTTATTAAAAAAATAAACAAAAAAATTCCCACAACCCACTTTTGTCTCCCACTAACTTCTCTCTACAATAACTGTTTTAATCCATTATCTTTTTTTCTTTCTGAAAAAAAAATATATATATACTTGCACATGCAGAGCATGTGTGGAGGAAGACTAGTATTTCATAAGAAAACCTTAAATAAACATTATTGCACAGTGAGTTATAGTAATATAATATGACATATATAATATATGCTGAGTCGCTAACAATTTTTAAAAATTCACTTTAAACATCTCAAATTTTTTTTTTAATGGGTAGAAACCTAATGGGAGACTAAGCCATCAAGCCATATATACATATTTTTTGTCCAAATCAAACATTGCACTTTGAATTATGTGAGTACCTTGGAACCACATAAAGAACATATGAGATTTAAAATTTTCACTATCTTCATCATCTCTCATTATTAAGCCTAAGTGTATTTTGAAAAATATTCATTAAATGATACCTCACCCTTATAGTTTTGTGTGTGTATATATGTGTGTGTGTCTATATATATATATATATATATATATATATCAACAATATGGTTTAGAGGAAATTAGCTGTGGGTTTTTGTGCTGATAGTTGTTACAAACATTGCTCAGTTTTAGCCATAACTATAATTATTTGTAGGTGTAAGATTTTTTTTAAATCTAGAAATATTGGTGAATTTTGAAAATTGCAAGTTAGTTATTGATTAGATTTAGGCATTTAGTAAAGTCTCAAATTCGTCCCCAAAAAAAAAAAAAAAAGGGGGGGGGGGGGGGGGGGGTGAAATAGAATGTATTAATATAAGTTACATGACTTGCATCAATCCATGAAATGAAAGGCCAGCGGAGTTGGTTGTGCTGCATGTGTGCTTCACGGTCAATCAAGGTTCGAACCATGCCAACTACTTTGTTGGCTTTTTGAGTCGAATTTATCAGTCAGAGTTGCGGAATATTCCCGAATATTCTCCAAATATCCGAATATATCGCATCTTTCCCAAAATATCTCGAAATTTCTTTAATTTCGCTCGATATTATGTTGGTAAGTAAGGAAAGTTTCGTGACTCCAAAAAAACGATATTTTGGCGAAAGTATCGAAATTTTAGTCCTTGAAACATTCACTAAAATCGTACATACTTCTTTCTAGACATAAAGTCAACAATACCATCATTTCTTTTCCAAATAATGATCAAACCGCACAAAACATATTGCTTTTCACCTCACCATAATCCCACCAAGATTATATATATATATATATATATATATATATACACACAAACGTAAAATTGTACACACTTTTTTTTTAAACATAAAGTCAACAATACCATCCTTTCTTTTCCAAATTCATTTGTTTTCCTCAAATCACTTTATAAACCAATAGTGTTCAAACCACACAAAACATATTGCTTTTCACCTCACCACCATAATCCCACCAAGATATATATATATATATATATATATATATATATATATATATATATATGGACATATATATACAGTCTTTTTATGCTAAGGACCTCCGTAGATTTTTAAATCTAAGGATTTCCTTGAATAGACTCACTTTTTGATCGCATATCCACATCCTGTCCGTTCAGTTTTTATGTTCTAATGTATAAATCACTTCTGCAAATTTTCAACCAAATTGATGATCGTTAATGTATCGACCTAGATTAAATCAAGGAACGAACCGAATCTGTCCAACCTGAACCGTTGGTGTTCATAATTGTAAATCGCAATTTTGAATGCTTTAATGATTATCAATTTGGCAGAAAATTTGCAGAGATGATCTACTCATATATACCTAAAAACTGAACGATTAAGATGTGGATATGCGATCAAAAAGTGAGTCTTTTCAAGGAAATCCTTATATATATATATATATATATATATATATATATATATAAATACATACCTTCTCCGGTAAGGATAACCTTAATTTAGCTTACAGTACGGATTTCCATATATTGACCACTTTTCGATCACATATTCACATTTTAACCATTTAGTTTTTAGGTATATATGAGTATATCACTTTTACAAATTTTCAGCCAAATTGATGATCGTTAAGGCATCCAAAACTGCAATTTACACGAACGGTTCAGGTTGGACAGATTCGGTTCTTCGTGTAAATTGCAGTTTTGGATGCCTTAACGATCATCAATATGGCTGAAAATTTGCAGAAGTGATCTACTCATATATACCTAAAAGCTGAACGGTTAAGATATGAATATGTGATTGAAAAGTTGTCAAAATATGAAAATCCGTTCCTTGAGCTAAGTTAAGGACCTCCTTAGCAGAGCAAGATTATATATATATATATATATATATATGCACACACGCGTAAAATCGTACATACTTCTTTTTAAACATATAGTCAACAATACCATCATTTTCCAAATTCATTTGTTTCCTCAAATCACTTCATAAAACGATAGTGATAAAACCACACAAAACATATTACTTTTCACCTCACCAAAATCCCACCAAGATATATATATATATATAGACGAGAAAAATTCAGCTACCGTCCCCAAACTATTCTGCCAAGGTCAATTTGATACCCAAACTCTCAAAAGTATCAATGTGATACCCAAAGACCTAAATTAGCATCAACGTGATACTTCCGTCCAAAAATTTTTACGACGCCGTTTGTTTGCTGACGTGGCAAGCACGTGGGTAAAAAAAAAAAAGTGAAATGACCCATTTACCCTTCTTTTTTTTGGAGAAAAATTCAGCTATCGTCCCCAAACTATTCTGCCAAGGCCAATTTGATACCCGAACTCTCAAAAGTATCAATATGATACCCAAAGACCTAAATTGGTATCAACGTGATACTTCCGTCTAAAATTTCTGACGGCACCGTTTGTGTTGTTGACGTGGCAAGCACGTGGGTCAAAAAAAAAAAGGTGAAATGACCCATTTACCCAAATCGAGCAATTGACAGTGTGTGGGAGAAGCCAAAGGTACCAAGTACCAGCTGCCAAGTCTTTTTCTTGATCTAATTGCGCTCAAATGCTATATGGGTTGGCTTTGCTTTTTTGGTTTATGCTGGGTTTGTTTTTAGTTCTTGTATACATGAATTCATAGTTATATGTTGCTTTGACCTTGTGATTGTGATTTTGATCGGAGTATCTGATATCTGTTGTTACTGACATGACGGTGGCGGTGGAGGAAGATGACGCTGAGGTTGTGGCGGTGGAGGAGGGCGTTTGATGAACGGAGGTTCTATTAGCGAATGGGTGACGGTCTTTGCGAAGAAAGAAGATGGTTGGTGGAGCTAAGGTTCACCAGAATTTGGTGTGCAGCGAACCAGTTTCCCAGTTGGTTGTCCCGAAAGAGGAAAGTTGCTGGGCGGAGAAGAAGGAAATCGGTTTTGGCGGAGAAGAAGACATGGGCGTCTCTGGGTGTCAAGAGCAGTTTTCTGGGTGCAGAAAGATTTGATCTACTCATATATACCTAAAAACTGAACGGTTAAGATATGAATATGTGATTGAAAAGTGGTAAAAATATGAAAATCCGTTCCTTGAGCTAAGTTATAGACCTCCTTAGCAGAGCAAGATTATAATATATATATATATATATATATATATATATATATATATATATATGCACACACGTAAAATCGTACATACTTCTTTTTAAACATAAAGTCAACAATACCATCCTTTCTTTTCCAAATTCACACACACACATGTACAGGGTTTCTAAGCTAAGGAGGTACTTAACTTAGCTTAAGGAACGGATTTCCATATTTTGACCACTTTTCGATCGCATATTCAGATCTTAACCGTTCAGTTTCTAGGTATATATGAGTAGATCACTTCTGCGAATTTTCAGCCAAATTGATGATCGTTAAGGCATCCAAACCTGCAATTTACACGAACGGTTTAGGTTGGACAGATTCGGTTTGTTCGTGTAAATTGCTGTTTTGGTTGACTTTACGATAATCCATTTGACTGAAAATTTGCAGATATGATCTACTCATATATACCTAAAAACTGAAGATTTAATACGTGAATATGTGATCGAAAAGTCGTCAAAATATGGAAATCCGTTCCTTAAGCTAAGTTAAGGACCTCCTTAGCACTTTAGCAGGGCTTTAGCAGGGCAAGATTATATATATATATATATATATATATATATATATATATATATATATATATATATATATATATATATATATATCTGCACACACGTAAAATCGTACATACATCTTTTTAAACATAAAGTCAACAATACCATCCTTTCTTTTCCAAATTAATTTGTTTCCTGAAATCACTTCATAAAACAATAGTGATCAAACCACACAAAACATATTGCTTTTCACCTCACCAAAATCCCACCAAGATATCTGTGTGTGTGTGTGTAGGGCTTCTAAGCTAAGGAGGTGCTTAACTTAGCTTAAGCAACGGATTTCCATATTTTTACCACTTTTCAATCTCATATTCAGATCTTAACCGTTCAGTTTCTAGGTATATATGAGTAGATCACTTATGCGAATTTTCAACCAAATTGATGATCGTTAAGGCATCCAAACCTGCAATTTACACGAACGGTTTAGGTTCGACAGATTTGGTTTGTTCTTGTAAATTGCAGTTTTGGTTGACTTAACGATCATTCATTTGACTGAAAATTTGCAGATATGATCTACTCATATATACCTAAAAACTGAAGATTTAATACGTGAATATGTGATCGAAAAGTGGTCAAAATATGGAAATCCGTTCCCTAAGCTAACTTAAGGACCTCCTTAGCACTTTAGCAGGGCAAGATTATATATATATATATATATATATATATATATATATATATGCACACACGTAAAATCGTACATACATCTTTTTAAACCTAAAGTCAACAATACCATCCTTTCTTTTCCAAATTCATTTGTTTCCTCAAATCATTTCATAAAACAGTAGTGATCAAACCACACAAAACATATTGCTTTTGACCTCACTATAATCCCACCGATATATATATATATATATATACAGGCCCGATCACAGGCGGGCGTCTACACTATCGTTAAAGTGCAGACGTCGACGCAGCAGGCGGTTCTAGGCGGCGACGGCGGTGCGGGGCTGGCCGGAGGGAGGCCGGAGGCGTCCCAGACCTCTTCTGGGCAGCGATCGAGGTCGGCGGAGGTCGGGGTTGCCGGTTTCTAGGCAGCCACCTCACCTGCAACTGTAGGTTCTGTGCAGCTCTACAGAACGGTCTCCGGCGACTCCACCCGACCGCAGACCCCCGGCGTCCATTCAGCAAGCCGTGCCGCGCCGTCGACGCTCGATCGAGGCCGGAGGAGCGACGTCCGCACTTTTTCTGGGTTGCGGACGTCCGCTCTCGAACGGCTCCGTGTATATATATATGTGTGTGTGTGTGTGTGTGTGTGTGTGTGTGTGTGTGTGTGTGTGTGTGTGTGTATAGATCCTATCCAGTGCGGAGCTCCGCTTTGAAATTAACGTGTGGAGTTCAAGTTTTCGGTCACTTTTCTGTCACATATCCACATCTCGACCGTTCAGTTTTTAGGTACTATTGTATAGATCATCTTTACAAATTTTCAGCCAAATTGATGATCGTTAAGGCATTGATAAGTGCTTTAAAGCTAGTACGGTTCAGGTTGAAAGATTCAGTCAGTCCATTGGTTTAAGCGACACACACATATATATACATATCCTATCCAGAGCGGAGCTCCGCTTTGAAATTAACGTGTGAAGTTCGAGTTTTGGGTAAGTTTTCGGTCGCATATCCACATCTCGACCGTTGAGTTTTTAGGTACTGGTGTATAGATCATCTCTGCAAATTTTCAGCCAAATTGATGATCGTTAAGGCATTGATAACTGCTTTAAAGCTAGTACGGTTCATGATCACAGATTCAGTCTGTCCATTGGTTTAAGCGAGTTAGATACCTTAACGATCATCAATTTGGCTAAAAATTTGCAGAGATGATCTATACAGTAGTACCTAAAAACTGAACGGTCGAGATGTGGATATGCGACCGAAAACTGACCCAAAACTTGAAGCAAGTCCATGGTTGACAACGCACTGACGCTAATTATGCTCGGCAAGACTAGCAGAAGTAACGCTTCAAACCATGAGGTAACTCCCCAACCAAGAGAGCCCTCCTTGACTGGGGACTTAGGGGACTTGTACTTATATATGCATTTGCCTAAGCATAACTAGCTATAATGAGCCACGCTTATATTGCCTCCAGCGGCACCAACACCATCAAAGGTGCGACCTACGGAAACACCACCAAACAGGCTATCACCTGGGCACCGTCTTAGCCCAAGATCACCGCCGACGCGCCGCCACGCGCCGTGCCAAGATCACCTCGCTGAAGCATCAAAAGGTGAGAACTGAAGCACATCAGTCCCACATCGAAAACAAGGAGGAGATCAGTCTCTCCCTCACCTATAAAAGGTCCACTCCTCTCTCCTTAGTTATAACGCATTTATTACTTATCTAACATAACTCTGTCAACATAAATACATTGACTGACTTAGACATCAGAGTAGAGAAGACCGCCAACCGCGGTCTCCCTCTTACACCCTTTGTATTTTACTTGACAGTTAACGCTAGCGTTACAACTTCATCCGTAGCAGTCCAAGCTTGGACCAGCGTTAACAGGATTTGGCTACCGCTGAATCGTAGACATTAACACTACCCATCTTGGTTTTATGCTTCGAGGCGATCGAGAGGGCTCAAGCTAAGCTGCAGTGAGCTTTTGATTATGTACATGCACCATCTGAGATTGTGAGTTGTTTGAAAACTATCTGATACCTTGATGTTATGTAGTCCATCTCATTGATTAATTTGTTATGCACTTAACACTAAGTTTATTTGATTTGCAATGCTTAGAATGAAGAAGGCCGGTGGGTAGAGAAACAAAGAGGAGCTTCCGGTCAAACCAAAAGAAAGCAATGCAGCAAAGAAAACTAGTTCCATTTGACAAATCCAGTTCATTGACTCCATTTGACTTTTGTTTCTGGGTTTTTTTTTTAATCAACAAAAAATCAAAGATATCCCTTTCACGTAAACCTTCCATCTTCCATTACACTAACAAACGACATCTGATTACACGCATTTATATGCGGGTAATTATATCTAAAATACTAGAACTAAGCTAATCCTCGAGTTAATTATTATGTAATTAATATATTTTTATTTATTTTGTAGAAAATAAGTGGAGTTGCGGAAATCGGAAGAAATTGGCGCGAAAATAGAGCAAATGAGAGTTTCCGACAAAAGGACGAGATAGTAAATTTGGACAAAAGGACGAGATAGTAAATTTCAATCAAGCATGGCCAACATGAGCAAGGAAACCGAATCCAATTATTCCAAGTTGATACATTCGGATGTGCTTTATAATCGGAAGAAGGAAGGGAAGAAGGAAGAAAAAAAGGAACTTGGGTTAATTAATCATTGTTTTGATTAATTAAGCATAGCTTGATTAATTGATCATGTTCACATCCATGTGCTCCTCTTTCTTGTCCACTAGCATGCTGCCACGTGGCAGGTTACAGGCTCTTTCTCACGGTGAGAAGACCACCCACCAATTCTTCTCTGTCTCTGTGACCAACCACGTGCACCCTACCCTCCTCATCTCTTCACACATTTGCAGCCATATATATATATACAACCTATTCTCCTCTCTCTGCCCATCACCCAACAGCGCCGCATACATTTTGGGGGCAGCCTTTGGGCGGTTCTCACTCTCACTCTCCTTTTCTTCCCCTCCATTTTTCCTCTTTTCTTTCTATTTTATTTTGAGATTTGAAGAATTACTCACCCAAAGCTTCAAGAATTCATCAAAAACTTCTACCTCTACAAGATTCAAGACTTGGGTAAATATGGGCGTTGTAAATCAAGACTATTCATGCTAGCTTTTTAGCTATTTGTGACTATTCTTGTTTTCTCCTATACTCCTCTACTCTTTCCTATTTGAATTTTGTAATTTTGATGTCTATGATTATGGGATGTGAGTAATTTCCTTGTTGGGGATTAGGGTTGTATGCCCTAACCCAAATTTGATGTAATGGAGGATTAATTTAATTTATATATGGAATTTGTTAATTATTGGATGCTTGTGTTTTGTGATAATTGATTAGAATGCATGCTTAGGAATTGTCAACTTTTGGGTATGTGTTTTAATAAGTCTAGATTAAAATTTAGGGGATGACATCCTTAGATTTTAGAGCTAGAACCCCGATTTAATATTCGTGGGAAGTACAAGCATGGTTCACTACATGATTAGCTTGATCACAATTATGGTGAGCCTGGTTGCCTAATTCCTCAAACTCTAAGCCTCTTGATATGAATTAGTGACCCTTGAACCGGCTCTAATTCATGTCAAGTGAGTTCCTACGGCCCTTGAACTAGAGTAGGAATACCATGAAAGGGAATTTTAGCCCTTGAGCCTTCAAAAGCTTTGGGTACGGCCTCTACCATTTTTAGTAAATTGCATGTAAATTAAATTAGCATCTAGAGCATTGAATTAGGGTTAGGATTCATCCCTAACTACCAATCCCATATTTATATTCATTTCTTACTTTTCTTTCCTTTATTTAATTTAGTTCTTAGTTAAAGCTTTCATTTAAATTCTTGCAACCTAGTTTCTAGAAATTCAAATTACTATTTTCGGTGACAATTTCTATCTCATTGTAATTAGTCATCACTAGGCCCATAGCTTTGATTAGGCTTCGGTGCAAACTAAAGCCGAGCATTGTTAAGGTTTGGTGCCTTAGATTAGTATTTTTTTTTTTTTTCTTTTTTTTTTGCTTAGTGACTTTAGTTCCGACTACTCAAGGATTGTGGGTTAGCCACTAATCCCCGTGGTACGATAATTTTGGGCTTAATACTTCCCTATCTTGACAATGAAACGTGCGCTTGCGTAAATGTGTATCAAGTCAACATCAGCAGCAACGAATCAAGGCCTTCTATAGCTTCAGACCTCGGATTTCAAACAAAACCCGACGACCCAGACTTATTCGATCTCCGACAATCCCAGAAGAGATCACCAGATTCGAAAATTGGGAATACGCAGACTTATCAATTGCCCTGTTGCTTATCAAATTTGGGGGCGTAGGTCACTCTGCATATTCTGTTTCATAATTTGCTGAATTTTGATTTGGGATTTTTGGATTGTGATGGAGAGTGAAGTGATCACCTCTCCGACTTGATGGAGAAAGGTTGCATATGGAGGAATGCAACCTGGGTTTGATGACAATCACACAGATGATTCATTCCTCGATTTTTCAACCAGGCTTTTACCTATTCTGCATATTACGTTATACCCTTATCTTTTCACCGCAACGCCAACGCATTAACTGATAACATTGGTTATCTCCACAATTACATCAATGTGCTTCTTATTCAAACTTGTGAATGCAACCATCCATGCGCATTGGGCCCACAAGGGCGTACCATACGCCGGCGTACTCCAGACGCACCCTTTCAAAAGGTCCCATAATAATGTACCTTCACAAAGGCAACAGAATGCAAAAAGACACGTTAATCATGACTTGATGTTCTTAATTTAAAATTGTAAGTATTTTGTGCTATCACCATTCAACACATGCTCTCCCAAAGCTACTAGGAAATCTGAAGATACAAAGGATTAAGAGAATATCTCCTTGCCTTTCCGGTGTTTCAGGGCTATGAAGGAAGATTGCAGAATCGGATCATCCAAGAGGAAATCAAGGAAATCATGCTCACTGATCTTGATTAGATGGTGTCTTTTATTACATCTCATTTTGCATGATTCTAAATTGATTTACAATGCTTTCAAAATGCATATCTTATAAAGATTTGATTGCATATTCAAAACAGTTTTAAAACCTTCCATATTTACCTTATTCGGTGATTAAGAAAAGATCTATTTGAGGGGGAGTCTTGCTCCTCTATAAAAGGTTTTGAAACTACATCTTTTGATGTAGAGTTTTTGGAATAAAAATTAAAAAGTGTTGCGTGTGTTGCATAGTCTTCACATAACGTTTTCATAAAAACTCTCCATGATTTATTATTGTGCATGTTTTCTTTGATGGACTACATGAGATCAGAGAGAAAGAAAGATGAGATAATGCAGATTACTTTACTGATATAGATCAGTTTGTTCTTGTGTAGAATAGGTTGTGCAAGGTGTAAACAAGTTAGCTGATTTGCTTGTAATGTGGTTGTGTTGAATACCACAACTTGTTTCTTGTAAAAACCTGATTTCATAGTGGATTGTTTTATGAGTGTGGGCTACGAAAACAGCCTCGCAGTGATGTTTCCTCAATGGTGAGGTTTACACTGCGTTAGCAAGTCTTTGTGTTGTGAGTTGTTCAATTTACGCATCTTTACTCAAAATAGTTCCATCTAGTATTTTCATTTGGTATCAGAGCGGGTTCAAGAACTTTCTAGTGATCCGGGAATGATGGAACATTCACAAGATAGGGCTGCTGGTGGATCTATAAATAGTCCTCCATGGTTCGAAGGTGGATGTGAAAAATATACTCAGTGGAAGATATACATGAAATCATACCTCTATGCTCAAGATGAACATGTGTGGAATATTGTAGAAAATGGCTGGACTATACCTATGGTAAAAGCAAAAGGAGAAAGCTCTTCCACTGCCACTCCCAAACCAAGGAAGGACTGGACTGAGGAAGAAGTTCGTGATCTGCAAGCAGATTTCAAGGCTAAGAACAACATTTTCACAGCCCTATCTGAACGGGAAAAACTGAGGATCAGTCACTGTGATACTGCCAAGCAAGCATGGGATCTTCTACAGACTACATATGAAGGAAATAAAAAGGTACGTGCTCAGAAATTACAAGCACTGATCTTTGAGTTCGAAACTATGACTATGGGAGATGATGAAACCATTGATGATTTTCATGGTAGAATCCTTAAAATTTCCGGTCAGTGTCGTAGTCTGGGAGCACCTTTTGATGAAGATAAGATTGTCAAAAAGATTCTCAGGGCCTTGCCAGAAAAATTCCACTCAAAAGTCACTAGTATAGAGGACTCATTTGATATTGATGAGTACCCACTTGATGAGCTCATCGGAAACCTCAAAACTTATGAGATGAGGTTAAAACCTGAGAAGAAGAATAAGGGTGTAGCCTTCAAGGAAGTAAGAGGAGTAGAAGAGGAAGAAGAAACACTAGATCTTGCTCTACTGACAAAGGAATTCAAAAGATTTCTCAAAAGCAAGAACTCCTCTAGAAATCTCAATGCTTCTAGGAAAAACAACTATGGCGGAAGTAGTAGCAGCAGTGATTACAATGACAAGAGTGGAAAAGGAAGCTTCAAGGGAACTCACTCTGGTAAACCTAAATGCTATAAGTGTGGTGGCTATGGCCATATCTCTACTGACTGTGGAAATAGGAAGCATGGAAACAACAACAACAAGTCTTTTCTTTCAACTTGGAGTGATGATGAGTCTCAAGAAGTGGAAAATTTGGCTCTTGTATCGTCACTTCTACCTGATTCTGACAGTGACGAGGCATTTTCTGATGATGAAACAAATATCCGCTGCAAACAACTCTACAAAGCTTCAAAGGCCACATTACTAAGAAACTTAAGCTTAGAAAAGGAAGTTAAATTTCTAAGAACAGAAAATGAAAAAGTGGAGCACATGTTGGAGAATTCACAATCCATATGGGAACAGGAAAGAAGCAACCTTGTAACTGAGATGGCTATCTCATCAAGTGATCAGGACTCAGCAAGTTGGAAGGTTGAAAAGGCTGAGTATCTCAACAAAATCAAAATGCTGGAACTGGACGTGAGGGGACAACAAGTTCTAAATATGGAGTTATTGGCTAAAAATGAGTCTCTACAAGATGAACTAAAATCGACTCAAGAAAAATTCACCAGATTTGAGATCAGCTCTAGCACTATGACCAAATTACTTGGGGCAGGAAGAGCACCACATGACACCTTTGGGCTAGGATACACAGGAGAGAATTCCAAAAGTACAAAGTTTGTAAGAGCATCTGATCGAATCACCTGTCGAAAAGGAGGAAGTCGCATATGATGATCAAGTCTCAATACTGAGAAACATGAAGGAAGGTCAGACCACACACACTCCTCAGGTAAAAGTTGACCAAGAATCTTCCACTGGTCAAAACAGGTATCCTAACTCTAGAACTTTTATTCCAACTTGTCATCACTGTGGTAAGATAGGCCATATTAGACCTAGGTGTAAAGAGAGATTATTAATCTCACAAGTTTCTCAAGAAAAATGTACTGTTGAATCCTTACAATATGAACTTAGAGAACAGAAGGAACTCCTTAATAAACTAACTAACATGTTCTCTCAGAAAGATTTTCAAACCAGAAGAGGAAAGCCGGTCTGGACCAAGAAAACTACAAGTAAGTGTCTTTTAGCCCTTACTAACGAAACTGATGATTCATCTTCTTTGGCAAGTGCTAGTTCAGATCAGCAAACTACTCATATAGAGGCCACTTGCTTGGTAGTTTTAACCGCCCTGGCGGACAAGCAACGAGATTTCTGGTATGTAGACAGTGGTTGTTCCAGACACATGACTGGAGACAAAGCCTGGTTTACCTCATTTGAGAATGAAAGCACGACCGGTTCAGTCACTTTTGGAGATGGACGAAAAGCAAGTATCCTAGCTCGGGGCACAGTAAACACTCCAGGAATACCAAATCTTAAAAATGTGCTGTATGTTGAAGGCTTAACTGCAAATCTAATCAGTGTCAGCCATTTGGCTGATGACTATGAAGATGTTTGGTTCAACAAACACAGGTGCTTGGTGATGAATCAGAAAGGAGAAGGTATCATGGGAGGTAAGAGATCTTTTGATAACTGCTATCATATTCAAGCTAATGAAAATTTCAACCTGCACTCCTGTTTATCTGTAAGATCCACAGAGGAAACATTTGAGCTTTGGCACAGAAGAATGGGACACGTGAACTATCAAGATTTGCTGAAGCTATCCTCCAAGCAATGTGTTAGGGGTCTGCCTAATCTAAATGGTAAAACAGACAAGATTTGTGGTGATTGTAAAATTGGAAAACAAGCCAAGGCACCGCACAAGGTGGTAAATTCAGCAACGACCACAAAGGTACTGGAACTATTACATATGGATCTGATGGGACCTGCTCGATCTGAGAGCATTGGAGGTAAGAGCTATATACTAGTTGTTGTGGATGATTTCTCACGATATTCTTGGGTAAATTTCTTAAAACACAAGGCTGAAACATTTGAATCTTTTAAGAATCTGAGTCAAAAATTGATAGTTGAAAAGAAATCATTTGATACTAGCATAGTCAGGGTAAGATCAGATAATGGCACAGAATTTAAAAACACTTCCTTTGCTAACTATTTTTGTGAGCTTGGTGTGTCTCATGAGTTCTCAGCTCCAATTACACCGCAGCAAAATGGCATCGTGGAAAGGAAAAATAGGGTTCTGCTGGACATGGCTCGTGTTATGCTACATGCAGCAGGATTAAGTACAAATTTTTGGGCTGAAGCTATAAGTACTGCATGCTATACAATTAATCGAGTGTTCTTGAGAGCAGGTACTGATCAGACAGCATATGAGATATGGAAAGGAAAGAAGCCAAATGTAGGACATTTTCATGTTTTCGGAAGTCCCTGCTACATTCTACAAGACAGAGAGCATCTCGGGAAGTTTGATGCTAGAAGTGATAATGGTGTATTTCTGGGGTATTCCTTGAATAGTAGGGCCTACAGAGTCTATAACAAACGAACTCGTGTTGTTATGGAGTCTATTAATGTCTCTAGTAATGATGAATGTATGAAACAGGAAGAAGCATGTGCAGATACATCATCCTCTTCAATCACAACAACAACAAGCAAGGATATTCAAGCTGAGGAAGAGGAAACACCTGATGGCATCTTTGAACCTGCCCCCACCTTGAGAAGAGGCTACAAGCAGGTACAAAAAGATCACTCTAGTCAGGACATCATTGGTAATGTATCAGATGGACTGATAACTAGAAGGCAAGCTGCGGCTCAGGTAAGTCAGGACGAGGTAAGTAAAGGAAATGCTCTATTATGCTTTATCACTGAAAATCTGATAAGTATGAATGTGATATCCTATTTCGGTTTCGTGTCCTTAATTGAACCAAAAAATGTTAAGGAAGCCTTGTTAGATGATCAATGGATTAGTGCCATGCAGGAAGAGCTGAATCAATTTACTAGGAATGATGTGTGATACTTGGTACCTCGACCTAGTAACTGCAACATTATAGGAACCAAAATGGATCTTTCGAAATAAAAGTGATGAAAAAGGAAATGTGATTAGAAATAAAGCTAGGTTAGTGGCTCAGGGAAACACACAAGTCGAGGGACTTGATTTTGATGAAACTTTTGCTTCTGTTGCACGATTAGAATCTGTGAGATTACTATTGTCTGTGTCATGTCATCTCAGATTTAAACTATATCAAATGGATGTGAAAACTGCTTTTCTCAATGGCGTGTTACATGAGGAAGTTTATGTGGAACAACCTCAAGGTTTTCAAGATCCACATCACTTGGATCATGTGTACAGACTGAAGAAGGCTTTGTATGGACTGAAACAGGCTCCACGAGCCTGGTATGAAAGACTTTCCACTCATCTTGTGGGAAAAGGGTACAAGAGAGGATCAATTGATAAAACATTATTTGTGAAACATGTGAAAAATGATCTTATCATTGCTCAGGTGTATGTTGATGACATTGTTTTTGGTTCTACATCTAAATATCTTGTCAATAAATTTCAATCTGTCATGGAAAGTGAGTTTGAAATGAGCATGTGTGGTGAGCTAACCTTTTTCCTTGGACTGCAAGTAAAGCAACTTGATTCAGGTATATTTCTCTCTCAAACCAAATATGCTGAAAATCTCATCAAGAAATTTGGTCTTGAATCCAAGAAAGTGGTTAACAATCCCATGAGCACCACTACCAAGTTGAGCGAAGATCCGCATGGAAAAACAATCGATTCTACCCTCTATAGAAGCATGATTGGGAGCTTGCTGTATCTCACTGCCAGTCGACCTGACATCTCTTACAGTGTGGGTGTTTGCGCTCGATTTCAAGCTGACCCCAAAGAATCACACTTGGAAGCTGTCAAGAGAATCATTCGTTATGTGTCAGGTACAGTTAACTGTGGCTTTTTCTATACCTTCGACACTAACGTGGAAATTGCAGGATATTCAGATGCTGACTGGGGAGGAAACGTCAAGGATCGAAAGGGCACATCAGGCAGTTGTTTCTTCATTGGGAACAACTTAGTAGCATGGCACAGCAAGAAACAAAACTTCATCTCCCTTTCAATTGTTGAGGCTGAATATGTGGCAGCAGGAAGTTGCTGCGCACAAATGCTGTGGATGAAGCAAATGCTTCATGATTATGGCATCGCTCAAGGTAAGTTGTCTATTTTCTGTGACAACACAAGTGCTATCAACATCACAAAAAATCCTGTTCAACACTCTCGAACAAAGCACATTGATCTTCACTATCATTTTATTAGGGATTTGGTTGAGCAGAATATACTTGAGTTAAGTTTTGTGCCCACTGAAAATCAACTTGCTGATCTGTTCACTAAACCCCTTGATACTGTTCGGTTTTAAATGTTGAGGAATGCTCTTGGGATCTGTGCTCAATGTTGAGGCATTCTTGTGTTTGGTCATTGTTGAAGAACAAGTTGTGATCTTAGTGTGCTTTGACCATTATCCTCAGTGAAGTACATATTTCATCGGTTAAGTGTCCACTGTTGTCATGTCTTATTCTGGATAAATAATTGTGTACTCATGTTTAGTCACTGAATCACGTAACCTTACTATGCACTTCACTTATAAGCTTTTTGTGGTGGCATGTTTCGTGTTCTTTGTCAAGGGAGAACAGGTGAAGTAGGAGTCTTGCTTAATATGCTCAGATGGTTCATTCCCTCTTTTCAAAGTAATCAGGTCCTTGTTGTGGTGAACTTTCAAGGATTTGTAAGAAACGAGAATGGATATATGTATCCCTTCACTCAAAGTAATCAGGTCTTGGTTATGGTGAACTTTCCAAGGTTTGCAAGAAACGAGTTGGTAGGTGACTTTTGTACGTAAATTGTGAAAATTCAAACAACAACTCGAGACCCTCTTCTTGGAGCATCCTTGTTATGCTTGGTACCCTAAGATCGTCTGGTCTGGGAGTTACTAAGACGGGTCTTGTTACATGAGTTCTTGTTTACAAAATAAAGAAGTCTACGACTCAACTAATATACGTATCTGGGAACAATGCTTCCTACTTCTTCTAGGAGATCTCTTGAGCTCAGTCTATATGTGAAGTTCTTCTTCTTCACTTCCTCTCCCTTTCACTGAACATGGTTCTAAGCCCCATATACTGCTTGTACTCACTTTATTCACCGGTTTACTCCTTCACGTCTAATAATGAGTACCCATACTATTTGTTGATAGAATACATCATGATTGATACTATGACATATGTGTCTGTCACTAAGTGATTAATGCTCTCTGTGCTCAAGCTATGCTATACTTTCTTCTTTCGCTATGACCAATGCATTAATTGCTTTGATGTTCCTTCCCACTTAAAGGGGGAGAAGTAATTTACATCTTTTTATTTTTCTTCTTCTTCTTTTCTGTTTCTGCATTTTAATTTTTCATGAACAATAGTTACTTTGGTTTTGGGTTTGTAAGTGCATAAGCACAGACCTCTTGGGATGCTTACTTTTGGATGATTACTATTATTACTATTATGTGATACTTGGATCTGGAAAAGGATGGAAACTGATTCCTTAAATCCAAGCAAACTTTCTGTTCATGATTAGTGCATATCTGTAACAACTAACATGCAGGGGGTGATGTGCTTATATTTTCCAATATTTTTGTGCTTCTTAATCTTGATATTTATGTCTAGTTCTCCTTGTTTATGGTTCATTTACTTAGTTTAGTGTGTTTATAGGTATGGAGAGCAAGGATGAGAAAAAGAAGGAAAAAGAGAGGAAAAGGATTGAAGGTGCTTTGCAATCCTAAAAACTGAAGCAGCTTCTGCAGAACAGCCAACTTTGAGGATTAAACTGTACTGATCCAGAGATAACCAGAAGACGAGCCTTATATGCACGGAAAGCCCTGAATGTCTAGTTTCTGGATAATTTTACGGTTCGTGATTTCGATATTCCTAGAGAGAGATATGGCCGTTTAAGTACAGGCAGTTCAGTCAATACGCGAATCTGTGATGTGATTCCAAGGGCTCGAGTTTTCAAGGCCTGAATGACTTAGCAAAATTCTGGGAAGATTGATCTAGCATTATGGACCGTTTGAGAGCCCAAACATATGTTTCCTTGGAATTTTAGGGTGCCACATCACCTTTCTTTTGTGCTAAGTTATTAAGGAGTTCCAGAGGCCTAAAGCAAGAAGGAAAAGTTGCACCTTATAAAAGAAGAATGTGTCAAGATAGAGGATTCACCATTCAATATCAGATTTTCATCAAAGAAAGCTGCTGCCATCACGTGTTCACCTTCCATCTCCGTTTAACAAGTTCTTTTATGTTTTTAAGATTTTCTATTATGTTTTCTTTGAACATGAGTAGCTAAACTCCTTTCCTAGGGCTAGGATGAGGCCCTAGCATGATTGTTTACATGTTTTGATATTCAATTGATGGATTAATAGTTTCTTTTTGATAAATTCTTAATCTCTGCTTGAATTGTTGCTTATGTTAAAGTTCTATTGATTCGCGACCTTTAGGGCTTTGCATCTAGTTATCAAAAGATGAATTTGAGGCGTACCTGCAATATAATTCAAATTAGCTTCATGAGATAAAGAATTGTGAATTACATTATTGTCGTACCTGAAGTAATGATTTGCATGATTCTCTTGTTTTCTAGAACGTAATGAGTCCTGTGTGTTAAATTTATGCCGTACCTGGATAGATTGCATGCTAGGATATACGACCTCTGCCGTACCTGGAGAGAATCTTACACTTAAGGAAAACTATGGTCTAAGTGTCGTACCTGAACTTAGATACGGGAATTGTTATCTAAAAGAAACGAAAGAATTCATTGGTTGGTTCAAAACGTAGATAAGATTGCTTGTGGTTGATTCCGACACCCTAGGCTCATCATCATCATATTCTTACTTTCAATCATTATAGACTCTTTTCAATTTCAGTTTATTTAGATTCACTTTTTAAGTTTCTGTTTTCAAGTTATTTTCCCATTATCAACAACTATTTTCAAAACCGTGAAAATCATAAGTCTTAGTTTGAGTCATTGTGTGTGTCTTAGTCGATTTGTGCTTATTGTTTTGTGTGTTTTTCGTTTAATTAACGTAGGTTTTCATATTGTGAAGTGAACTAATATCCTCGTGGGAACGACAACCCCTTTTCTTCCATTACTATACTACATCCACCCTGTATACTTGCAGGAAATCCATCAGGGGGCAAAAAGATGGAAAAGTCATGTGTTGAACGGGAATGCCCAAAGGGGGAGATTGTAAGTATTTTGTGCTATCACCATTCAACACATGCTCTCCCAAAGCTACTAGGAAATCTGAAGATACAAAGGATTAGGAGAATATCTCCTTGCCTTTCCGGTGTTTCAAGGCTATGAAGGAAGATTGCATAATCGGGTCATCCAAGAGGAAATCAAGGAAATCATGCTCACTGATCTTGATTAGATGGTGTCTTTTATTACATATCATTTTGCATGATTCTAAATTGATTTACAATGCTTTCAAAATGCATATCTTATAAAGATTTGATTGCATATTCAAAACAGTTTTAAAACCTTCCATATTTACCTTATTCGGTGATTAAGAAATTAAAGATCTGTTTGAGGGGGAGTCTTGCTCCTCTATAAAAGGTTTTGAAACTACATCTTTTGATGTAGAGTTTTTGGAATAAAAATTAAAAAGTGTTGCGTGTGTTACATAGTCTTCACATAACTGTCACGCCCCTAATTTTTAACACAATTAAAAAATCGATATATAACCCCATAATTATACATGCGTGAACGTTCAGTCATCAATACCAAATACCTGGAAAACTTTTTCCCTTTATACAATATACATATTGATGCCCTGAACCCACTATGTCAATATTGACCCGCCCACAGAGTCATATATTACATAAGCTTACGAATTAAATTGTCAACAACAAGATAAAACGTAAAAGCTCCTCAGAGTTTACTACAAAGCGGAAGTCATAACAATGGCAAAGCCAATCAAATTTGCTTCCTACCAGTTCTGCTGCCAACAAGATACCTCAGCTTCAGCCACGATTTCCCTGACCTGCAAGATTAACCCCTACACAGTTTGAATAGTGCACCGGGTTGTCACACAACAAACCCGGTAAGCTTTTGCAAGCCCGTATGAGTAACTCAAAACAACTCACACCAAATCACAGGATAAAAGCCCGCACAACTCACGCCAAACACGAGGAAAACCTTTCGACTCGAGAATAAGGAAAACATACCATGCTTCCCAAAACAATACTCTTTTCCAAAAAGGAAATCACAAAAGTCACACCGTGACAAAATCATATAAATCGTTAACCTAACAATTCAAATATGATTAATCGATCTAACCTGGATAAAACACATAAGCACATCAATCATACCTATTGTTAACCTAACAATAGCATATGATTCACAAGTCCTCCCAGGACATTTAAAAGAAAGAATCCCCGAAACTCTCTTTTAAAAACACGTACTCATGAGCATCAGATAGCTCTCCGCTACCCCCCATGATGTACCAACAACAATTCAGTCCAACCTAGACACACAACACATTAACACAGTTTCACCACGAAGCCACTAATACATGAATACATATGTATATATATATATATCCCATAATATATATATGTACACACATAGTCATACACTCAGAAATGCCACTAATACATGAATACATATGTGTGTGTGTGTATATATATATATATATATATATATCCCATAATATATATATATGTACACACATAGTCATACACTCAGAAATGCCACTAATACATGAATACATATGTATATATATATATCCCATAATATATATATGTACACACATAGTCATCCACTCAGAAATGCCACTAATACCATCTATAGTCACAGTTAATCTCATAACTCCAAGACAATATGGTAACTAGGCTCATAACACAGATAAATCATTGGTCACCATCTGCAACCTATCATCATCTGTGACTCTTGGTTTTCAGACCCCGTCTGGTCTTAGAACCAACGTTTGGTCACCATCTGCGACCCATGCTTTTCAGACCCCATCTGGTCTCAAGTCAACGTTAAGTAAGTCACACCTGACCTAAAAACGTTACGACCATCTAGTTTCCGGCTTTCCCCATCCCTGCTCACCATCTGTGACCCTTGGTACAAGGACCAATACATTTAAAATGAGTCACGCTTGACTCCAAAATGTAACATCAAACTCAATACTTTTCAAACAATAGAAAACATCTTTTTCCACAATATTGTTTCCATGAAAAGTCCCATTCAACAATAATATGAACCCATCATGCATATTATTCATCAGACATCATCCACAAGAATATATATATATATACGTAGTCATTCGCTCAGGCAGTGGCGGAACTTGGAGCCCAATCTTGGAGGGGCCAAAAATTAATAGTTTAGTAAATTGGGGCAATGGGGGGGGCCATATATATACAAAATTGTTGACTTTATTGGTGTTATACACGGCTGGTTAAGGAAATTTGAAAACATTGGGGGGGCCATGGCCCTCACCCGCCCCTATAAGGATCCGCCACTGCGCTCAGGAATGCCTACTAATACCAACTATAGTTTGCAGTTAAATAATTAACGCCAAAACGATAATGGTAATTCCGTTCATTAATGAACCTTGTGAGATTACTCACCTCGAAACTCCCGCTGCGTCTTCAATACAGAACAAAGCAGTCAAACCACAAAACAACCGTCCAAGAATACTTCCCAAGTACCTAATCACATACGGTTTCAACTTAGTAACGATTCACAAACGATTTAAGTTCGAAACCCCTGTTTTGAACTAAAATCCCCAAAGTGGCGCCAATCGAGGCGAAACCACATCCGAGACCTCCCAAGTCTCCGGAATACATCCACGATCGATACGTCCCAACCACAAGTCGATCGGACGCTCGGATCCTCACGGATCGACTGAATCAACCGGTATGAAACCGTAAAAATTAGGGCTGTCAATTTCGACACAATCCGATAACACGACTCGAAACCCGCACGAAATAAAGCGGGTTGAACCCGCACGATTAAAAAACGGGTCGGCAGCGGGTCAACCCATCATGACCCATTTAATAAACGGGTCGGCCACGGGTCAACCTGCCAACACGAAGTGAACCCGTATAACCCGATTATGCTATACTTCTTCTTGAAATTTTGGACGTTGGGAGTATTTGATCCTAAGATTGGACAATTTGAAATATTTTGCTTCATCATTATTGGATTTAATTATTTATGAATTATATATAATTATTTATATTCTTCGTCTTATGAAATTTTTAGTGAATTTAATCAATTTATGCATGTTTTTAGTTAAATGGGTTGCAGTGTTAACCCTTAAATGGGTCATTTTGTCCAACACGACACAACCTATTTATTAAATGGGTTAAGCGGGTTGGAAACGGGTAACCCGTTTAATAAATAGGTTGGGTTTGGGTTTAAATTTTCAACACGGTTAATAAATGGGTTGGGTTTGGGTTTGTCTCTTGTGACACGATATATACCTTGACCCGACACGAACCCAACCCGACACGACCCATTGACAGCCCTAGTAAAAATCATAACAATTTCATACGAACTCCAAATTTTGCATATTATATATCGAAACGCTCGTATCAACGAGTAGAACATATATAATACCAGAAACAGTCCCTTACATGGCCGGAACACCACCGGAACGCCGCCACAGGCGGTGGCGCACCGCCGCCTGCCAAAAACTCATTATTTCACAAAACTCCCAACATCAAAAAGCTTCATCTAAGCATGCTTGTGAATTCTCATAACTAGCTCGAAGTCAGAAAACAAGCATAAAGGGTCGAAAACTACCTCACAACCCGTGGATTACTGTTCAAACCGAATTGAACCAAGTTCCACGTAAATCGATCCAAACAACCACCACAGATCGATCAGGGAGCCTCCTCTGAACTCAACCAAGGAATCTTGAAGCCACGAAGTCGCCGGAGCTGCATTTTCCGACCGGGTCCGAAAACACCAACTGTGCCGCCTTCTATCGCCATCACCGCCGCGAATCGCCGCAAGAGGACACCACAGGGAGGAGCAGACGGCAACGACGAACCGATCTGGAAAGTTTCGTCGCCGGAAAAGCCGGGTCGGGTTTCCGGGTTCGGGTCGGGTCAGTCGAATATTTCGACACTGAAGGAGTCGAGAGAGAGAACAGAGAGGAAGTGAGTTTCCGGAAAAGGAAACCAAATGAAAATAGTAAGTTTCCCACTCGGGAAACTTCTATTTATACCAAAATGGAAACTCCTTCCAATGGCCATAACTTTCTCATACGAACTCTGATTCTCGCGTTCCACATGTCCACGAACTCGTATCGACTCGCTCTACAACTTTCGTGAAGGAAGTTTTCGGAGAATCTCAACGTATCAAAAGTCAACCTTGAACCCCCCCTAAATCCACACTTTTCGAATACAAATTCATCCGAAACACTTCCGCTCCGTCCACGAGCCACGAAACCATCCAATAACCAAAATTTAAATTCCAGAAAATCCTCGGAAAATAAATACGAATTTCCGGGGCATCACAATAACGTTTTCATAAAAACTCTCCATGATTTATTATTGTGCATGTTTTCTTTGATGGACTACATGAGATCAGAGAGAAAGAAAGATGAGATAATGCAGATTACTTTACTGATATAGATCAGTTTGTTCTTGTGTAGAATAGGTTGTGCAAGGTGTAAACAAGTTAGCTGATTTGCTTGTAATGTGGTTGTGTTGAATACCACAACTTGTTTCTTGTAAAAACCTGATTTCATAGTGGATTGTTTTATGAGTGTGGGCTATGAAAACAGCCTCGCAGTGATGTTTCCTCAATGGTGAGGTTTACACTGCGTTAGCAAGTCTTTGTGTTGTGAGTTGTTCAATTTACGCATCTTTACTCAAAATAGTTCCATCTAATATTTTCAAAAATATAAACACTAGTCTAATCATTGTATCATACGAGAAATTAAGTATTTCATACAAACAAACAAGCAGGTAATTCCATTTCTCACCAGTATCATATTTACAACGATTATCTGCTCAGTTAGAACAAACTGCAGCAAGATATAAAGCAAACTAAACCAACCAAACCGCTGATGAAGTAAAGCACCAAATTGTAAAATATTTTGATTGCATGGTTGGTGAATCTCCAATTCAGTTTGGTGAGATTCATCAGAGGGTGTAGTGGAAAAGAGTTAGCCACGTACGCACTGGCGGATCTAGGTAGAGGGTGGGGCGGGCTCAAGCCCGTCCATAATGAAGCCCACCCGAAGTACGCCCCAGTCCTGACTCCTGAACTCGAAGTTTGGTCTGGAGACTACGGCCTATTCCAACGCGTTATTCTCCAGTCTCTCCTCCTCCTCCTCTCGCTTTTTGCAGCTCTGCCCTTCTCCACTTCTCTCAAAGATCAAGTCGTATCTACTTCTCTTACTCTCGCTCTTCAATTTGGGGCAATGAATTCAATGTAAGTTCAATTTTGTTTAATTGAATCAATCCAATTTGGGCAATTTATAAGGTAAAGGATTGATGTGAAATTCAATTTTGTATGTTGTAGTGGATTGAAGATTTCATGGATTGAAGAATGAAGGTTGCGGTCAAAAGAGGGATAGCTGCTACTATGCTATCCACAACCATGGTAACTCTCCTTCTCTCTCTCTCTCTCTCTCTGTGTTTCGACTGAAAGTTCTTCGAGTTTTCACTAAATTTGTGGCAGTAAAGGCTTAAGCTTCTCTTGAGCTAGAGCTACGATTTGATTCAATTAGTGAATACAGAGTTGTTTTGATGAATTTAGTTCAAATTGATTTGGTAATCTGGAAAAGTTGCGTGTTTCTAAGAAATGGTGATTGTTTTTGTTGCAGACTAAGAGAACAAAGAAGGCTGGAATCGTCGGGAAATATGGTAGGGAGATCTAAATGCTTTTTCTGTTCTGTGTACTTTGATGGCTTCATTGGCTTGTATTGCTTTTGTGATGCCTTTGTGATTGTTTGTGAGAAATGTGTGGGTTTTAGCAGTTTAGCTTTCTCTTATTTGTTGATATATTGGCTTTAATTTATAAGATGTTGTGCTAATCAAGTTTGGTATTAATTTATGTATAACGAGCTGCTGCTGTGCTAATCAAGTTTGTGCTTCAAACAGGAGGCTTCTTTTTGTTTGTTTGTTTAATTGTGAATGGCACTATGAATTGGAACTATGAACTGGAACACAAAGTGAATGGCAAAAGCTTGAGTTCATTATTAGAGTAGGTTGAGTAGCTGAAATCAAAGGTACTTTTTTATTTTCTTTTCATTGCACGTTTATTTTTTTGTTGATTTTGTTTTTTAGTTTTGTATAGATATGCATTTGAGGGGTAAAGCTCACTACGTCCCTCCCCCTTGACTACTTTTTTTTAAATTAATAAAATTCTCTCACACCATCGAGTTTCTCCATTATATTATATATATATATATATATATATATATATATATATATATATATTTGTTTAAGAAATTCAAGCCACCCAAAATTTCAATCCTGAATCCACCACTGCAGGTACGTACTTAACTAGTCTAAAATATTTCACATCATAATCAAATCTGTTATTATGGCATAATGGCAATCAACTAATCAAGGAATTCTGATATAAAGATACCAATTATGGCTTCCACTCTTTAGCCAGCAAATGATTCCCACGTTTTGTGATTCCCAACTCAAATCTCGGGGCGGCTTTGACAGAGCAATCTAATTTGGATTTTCAAATATTACCAGGGAAGTTTGTTAAAAAGTAGAACGCCACGATCCCCAGTCAACTATCAGCAGAAACAAACAGAGAGATATGGACCAATTATGAGTCTAAGAACTTCATTATCACCATTATCAATGCGTGCACTTCATTGTTATCATTCCCCAAATGTTAAGCATGAATGGCAACTGGCACGCGGAGAATACTGGGGTATAATGAAATGGCCCAGTCGCTTGATCCCTTGGTTTTTAACCAAATTTGATTCCCTCGTCACTCAAATCTCCGGGCGGCTTTGACAAAAGATTCCAATTTGAATTTTCATGTAGGCGAAATTCATAATAAACTCAATTTTTAAAAAATTTAATGAAAAAAACTTATCTATTATTTCTTTTTTCAATTTACACATAATTATTGCCAATTAGAATAAAATATTGTCTTTCTTTTTTCTAAAAATTACACATATTTTCACTAGTTAGATCTATCAGATCTTAGTCAACTAGCAAAATTAACGTCCTTTTTAAATACCTTAATTATAGAATTTTTATTGGCCCCATTACTCCAGCCGTTTTCCTTCTACTCATCATTATTGCTAGAATTATGGATCTTTTCTTTACAATTTTTGTTTTTTAATTCAAAGATTTTATAGATTTAAATGAATGTGAAATTTAAACTTTCTATTTTAAGGGTAGATTTTGTGTTTTCTATTTCTGTTTTCCATCCATTTACTTGCAACTTGACTTAAAGGTAGAGATTTTAATTTTTAGGGTTTTTGTCCATTTGCCCCAATTATAGAAATTTTTTTCCCACTTACCTCATTAAGTTTTTTTAATTCTCTTTTACCCAAAACACTCTAAGGATGTCTTCCCTAATACCCCATAAAGTTTTTTTGTTTTGTTTTTTGTTTATTTTTTAGACTATTTTACCCTCATCCTTTTGTTACATAGAGAGAGATAGAGAGAGAGAGAATGGAAGAGAGAGAAACCATAGGAGACTTCGCTGGAGCCCGTCACCGGTCGCCGGATTCCAGTCACCGGTCGCCGGAATCCGGTCACCTACCGCCACCTACCTAACTTTTCTGAAAACCTCGCCGGAGGTCCCTAAAGAGATTACCGGAAAGGTTTATTGCCCTCAAATAGACTCTTATTGTCCCCCAATAGACCTCTATTGCCCCCAATAGACGGGCAATAAACCTTTATTGCCCCCCAATATACCAATAACCAATAGACCTTTTATTGGTAGGCAATAGAGGTTTATGAAACCTCACAAGAAATCTCCAAAGAGGTTGTCGGAGATCTCATATGGGGCTAGAGAGGTTTATTAGCCCCCTGAATAAACTTGTATTGCCCCCCAATAGACGTCTATTGCCCCCCAATAGAACTTTCGGTCGCTGGGGGAAATAATCTTCATAAAATTAAGTAAAACTTTAATTAAGGAAAAAAAAATGAGAAGATTACATCAATTCAAAATATTTATTGCCCCCCAATAGACGTCTATTGCCTCTAGTAAAACTTTTCTTTTTCTTTTTTCTTTCTTTCTGGGCCTTCTGCCCCCATTACAAAAAGAAAAGAAAAAGAGAAGAGGCCTGAGCTGAGGTCCTCCGCTGGATTGGGTTCTGCAAAACGATGGCAGCTGATGGTTCTGCGTCATTGACGAGGTTGATCGGAGCAGCAATGAAGACTCGTGGTTCTGCAAAACGATCGGAGCGGCTGGTGGTTTTGCAAAACGATCGGAGCCTCCAGGTAATCCATTCGTTTTCCGGCCATTCTGATACCCTCCGGCGTCGGAGCCTCCGTCGTGGAGCAAGCTGAGCTTGAAGGTGTCGGGTTCGGAATCCGGGAAGGTGTCGGGTTTGAGTTGTCGCCGGGTCCCGGTCGTCCTGTTGCAGAAAAGGCATCGGTGCAGCTTCTCGCCGTCGCTATCGACAACTTTCGTCGCTGGTGAGAATGTCATCGACGAAGAAGACTAGAAGAGAGAGAGAGAGAGAGAGAGAGAGAGAGAGAGAGAGAGAGAGAGAGAGAGAGAGAGAGAGAGAGAGAGAGAGAGAGAGAGAGAGAGAGAGAGAGAGAGAGTAGCCGTGGAAGTAATTGTTTAATTGAGTTGAGGGCAAAATGTTCATTTGCTATTAATTTTGGTAGGTGAGAATAAAAATCTGTTATTGGGGTAAGTGAGATACTTTTTGTTCGCTTTGGGTCAAGGACCCTAGTTTTTAACCTAGCTAATAGTTTATTATTTTTTTTTTTCTTTTTAACCTAGCTTATAGATTTTGAGATTTTGTGTTTTTCATCCATTTATTTGCAACCTGACTCAAAGGTAGATGTTTAAGTTTTTAACCTAGCTAATAGTTTTTTTTTTGTTTTTTTTTTTTTTACAACCTAAAGATTAGACGCATGTGTTTAGTTAACCTCACTTTTAGGAATTTTCATTTCAACCTACTTATTCGAAATTTCGAATCATGTTTCACATCAATCTCTTTCTTACCTGGAACAAGGAAAAGTTCAAAGAAAAGAAAAGTATCTTGTTCTAGGTTCAATATACCTAGAACAATATACTTTACCATAAGAAAATTCAGGGCACAATGATGATGTTTGGCCATTTTGGGTTCAAACAGATGACACAAAAAAATATTTGAAAAACTAAAGCTCATGAATAACATACCTTATTAGTATATATCATACTTTCGAAAGTCAAAAATTAGAAAGAGAATATGGTCACGAATGCATAGGTGATAGGTGATACGCAATTTCACAACAACAAATGTGAACTTCTTTCTTATAATCTATAGAATTGAACTAGTATCTGTATAGCTTGAAATCATGGCGTTATATATATATATATATATATATATATATATATATATATATATATATATATATATATATATATATATCCTCAATGACAGTTTGAAATTAAAACATGCACGATTTAAGCCATAATGTCATATGCTATAATTATACATTAACACTCTACAAAGAAGGTTGTCTAACCTCTCAAAAAAAAAAATTGTCCAAGGGTAAATCAGGTATATAGAAAAATAAAAAATATATATTAATTATACATCTACACTCTACAAGAAAAGTTGCCTACGTAAATTGGGTGTAGATTGATAAAAAAATATGTATACGTAAATTGGGTGTAGATTGATAAAAAAATATGTATGTATTTTTTTCAATATCTCTTTAGAAAATTAGGGTAATATCTAATTTTTTATTTCATATATTACCGGGGAAGTTTTTCAAAAAGTAGAACACCATGATCCCCAGTCGACTATCTGCAAAAACAAACAGTGGAGTATGCACTATCGGCACTAACTAATTGAGAGTCTAATAAGAACTTCATTATCAATACGTACACTTTACTGTTATTATTGCCCAAATGTTACGCATGAGTGGCAACTGGCACGCGGAAAATATTGGGGTATAATGAAATGTCCCAGTCACAGTCACAGTCACTTGGGCCCTTGGTTTTTAACCAAATTTGATTCCTACAGAGATGGAATGGTTCAAATCAATACTTCTTTTCATTTCTTTTGTTTTTCTTGGTAGTTTCAAAGCATTATACTATTATAGAACTGATGGAAGGAACCAATTGGGGACCACCTGTCTGGGCCAATTGCTATTATATTTGTACCACATGCTAAATACAATAATATCTCCCTACTCTACGACATAGGCACATGGCCCTCTGGACTTTAATTAATTTAGTTGTTTTGGTCTTTTTAATCAATTTTGCCGACAATCTAATAGCTAAGTATTTAGAGCGTCGGTCGAGGGTTTTGTTAAACATGAGATTGTCCTCTTTAGATATATAAATGGTAGTCATCTAATTTTATTAAAATTATAGTCGTTTGTTCTAATTAATTTATAAAAAAATTGTGTACATATGCATTTAATAAAAAAAATGACAGCATTTTATTAATCAATAAATAATATGAGTGAAACTACACATAATCATTCACCTCCTTAAAGACGCGACAAAGAAATTATTACTTAAGCAAACTCAGTTCGATCTTACTATTATTAATATTATAAACGCGTGTAAGAAAAATACACTAATTGCAAAACCAAAGTATAAATTATACATAAACCCCATAAACTTATAATACATATATATGTTTTTCTATTCTCCATAACCAAGATCCTGAACATTACACGAAGTTTCTAAACTTATCCAAAACTCATATGGGTCACAGATTCAGATTCAAGCAACCACAAGAGTATGTAGAGAAATATATTTGAGACGTTCATGATCTTAAATTAGAAAAATCCTTGTTGCGCCTCAAAACTACCTTGCCTCTATCTCAGACCCTTGTGGGATGACTACAACCATAGGAGAAAAAAACTCCATTAACCACACCACAACACTAGAAACTTTACTGAAAACCTGAAAAGCTTTACGCGTAAAATTTAATGTTGTGAGAACCAAACATGATATGGTCAAAATATTAATACCGTGTTGAAGAAGACTTGTTATTGAACTGAAGACTCGGTATAAAGTTTTTTTTGCTATAGGATCTATAAAGACTTGGCCCCAAGAGATGAGAGTCTTTTAAAAATAGACTTACGTACACAATAGATTAAAAAAAAAAAAATGAGCGAGAGAGAGAGATAGACTTGAAGGCAATGAGGAGCAGATGAAAGAGGGAGAGTATGCATTCTTGGACAGGAGCCCAAAACCAAGAGCAGGTAAACTGCCTTATTAGTTCTCCATGGATTTCGTCTGGCCGGTAAAACAATTCTTTATACTGTTTGCGTGTCCCGTAATAGCGATGCTTTATCTAATTCGCATGTTAATGTTGAATTAATTTAGTCAATCTCAATCTGCTATTGATTATTCCCGTGTTTACGCGCCTTGTTTCAAAAAAAAAAAAAAACGTCCCATATACATTAATATTACCCCCCTCCTTTTCAAAAGCTACTTTTTTTATATAATAAAATAAAAGTTGAGGACCCTCATTATCCTGACGTGTAAGCTAAGGATCATGATAGTTCCATAATTTATGTTGCTGTTCAAAATCATTTGGATAAAAAAATTCTTCAAATAGCCTCTTGACACCTGCTCTGCGTGTGTTAATTGATATTTGTTTATTTAAAAAAAAAATGTTGTAAACGTAAGGTTTAAAACTGATTAAGAGAAAAAAAATAGAGAAAATAGGAAATGTTTCTACTACAGAAAATAATTAGATTTGTCATTTTTTTTATTTTTGTATTTTTTATTATTCAAATGTAGCTTGCTGTTTTGTCCATAATTATTACATTTACTGTTTTAATTACTTTATTAACCAAAGGGCTATTGTGGTAGTTCGATAAAAATTTGACCAATCTTAGAAGAATTTGCTTTATTAATAAAGATTTAACAATTTACTATATTTATTGTTTATGTTTTTTTTGATCGAGTATTGCATAGAAAAAGGAGAGGGAGTCTGATCAAAACAAAGAAAAAGAAATTGGAGAGAAATGTGAATAGTGGGATAGTTTTTGTTTATTTATTTTATTAAAAAGTAACTAGCATTTCTCCACATATGCTCTGTATATGCAAGTTATTATTATTATTTTTTTCAGACAATGAAAAAGAAAAGAGTTGATTATTGCAAAGAAAATAAAATGGTTTGTGAGTACTTTTTTTTAAATTTTTTAATAAAAATAAATTTTGTAAATGTCTTAATTATCCATGTGATTTAATTAATTCTCAAAGTTTATTAAATTTTTAGGGTCAATTCTGTCAAAATTTTAGATTTTGGCTAACAAAGTCTCTTCTCTTAATAATAGTATAGATATATAATTTGTTAGAATTACCGTTGATGGTTGAACTAGTTTCTAATCTAAAGTTATCGAATCTTTCAAGGTTATTTACTTAACTAAATCCAGTTTTGGTTGAAAAGACTTATTCTATTAATTAATAATAGTATAAATATATGTGTGTGCGTACACACACAGAGGGAGATTTTAGATATGACTTTCTTAAACTTGAAATTTGAGGATGTCTATATTTTTAGCATGTAGTTTGAGAATTTGAACCATTCTTTTCTCTCGTTATATATACACATTTGAATCTTATAAAAAATTAGCTAAATCAAAAAATATTTAACCATTTTATTAGAACCGTCTTTGTTTCATATTTATTTGACGTACCACATTTGTTTACACATTTTTTATTATAAAATGATTATGAATTTAGTTAATTTTTTGTAGAAACAATTCTTTTACAAAAATTAAAAAACTCAATAGTTGAAATCATTGAATTAAGGTATATACGAGTGAATAATAGTAAAGATTCTCAAAATTTAAATTTTATGAGGATCTCTAGAACGAGTCTCTCTCTCTCTATATCTATATATATGATTAAAAAAAAATTATCTAAGACATGAGAGATTATATCTACATCCACTAGCTTTCTAGATACTCTCTAGATACATGCACCTCAAAGAAGTGTAACTATAAGGCCAGGTACCTAAACAATATTGAAAAACTTATATGGCATCGAGCTCGAGTACAATGTGAGCATGCAGAGGCCTACCTCGCGGGCCATTGCCTTGACCATAACGATGTTTATCTACTCCGACCATGGTAAAATACAAATGCAACCATGTTCTCCCCTTTGCACGGTGTCAATGTGAGTTCAAAAAGGGTACACGAGTAGAACGTGGCACCCAATGTCCTTTGTCTTTATTAAATTTGCTCCATCTAACTAATTTTTGTTTCAAATAAAAATGTGTGGATTAGTATGGTAACAAAACCGAACGATGTAAAAAATAGTTTAATTTTTCTGCTAATTTCGTATTCAATCTATGCTGTGTATAAGATTATCACACTTAAACCCCTCAAAAAAAAAATTGACCATAAAAGATTGTCAACGATATATTTTTATTCACAGATATTTAAATATTAAATACATATCCCCTACTCAATACATCACCCATTAAATTTTTTACTTTAACATTTTGTTAAATACATCACCCTAAGCTTCCCAAATTGCCCTCAATTTCACAAAACACATCAATTTTTTTGTTGACAACCAATTATCTCAATCTTAAACTAGTTTATTTATTTATTTTTTGAATCAAGGCAAATAACCAATACTTTGATTAGAAACCAGAATGACCATTACATACCCTCCTGCTATCAATTATGGGTAAGCAAGAAGTTGTGCTAATACCCACAGTGGTACGTAGAAACTAGAATACTCATTTGATATTAAATACATTCGAAGTAGCATGAATCTCCCTTTGGTATCCAACCATGAGGCCAGTGCCATCGCCATAGACTCCAGAATCAGAGCAAATCGACCACGAACCAGTGGAAGTGACCCCAGAGCCGACACCGAGGCACAATGACCTGCACAAAAGTTAGTGCTCAATTTAAAACCCTATCAATGTAGTAAGAATAAGTAGGGATCGTTCTCAACCGGGGATTAGGACCTTATTAATTCCTGAAAACTAAAACGTTAGACAAAACAAAACTATATATTATTTACATTATTTACGATTTTACAAGGTAAGGGGATTTAGGATTTTAATTTCTAAATTAACAACTAATTATATATATGTGACACATCAAAACACAGAATCAAGTAGAGAATTATGAATGGAACGAATTTAGATTGAGTTAACCACTATTAACACGTTGGCAAGGTTTCAAAGCATCAATCACGAATCAAAACACACATAGCAAAGAATCAATCAAGAACAAAGATAAACGCATACAAAGTCCTTTTTACTTCCCTTAATTAAATTAATTAGATGAACACACCATAGTTAACCCTATTAAGCATCCAATTACTAGTGGTAGCTAATCACTAATAAAAATACAATCAATGCATTAAGCACATATGAAAGTTTGATCAATTCCAGTCAAGGACACAAGTTAGAACGCTAATCAAGCATGCAAGACTCATTGTTAATTTACCTAAGAAATTTTAGGTTTTCCACTTTAATTATTAAGACCTAGAACACTAGCACCTTAATATAGATTCAATTACATGCTCATCAATCAAAGTATGCATCCAAAGATCAATTAACACATAAAAGATGGGATTGAAGTTCGAAATTAACAAACATGCATAAACATATTCAAATCGCAATTTTCACTTTGAAAACCTAAAACCTAAAACATGCTTTATAGTATTCGAAAACTACATATCAAAAATCAACACATCATCCACAAAAGAAATCGCAAATCATAAAACCAAAACAGAAAACAAAATCGCAATTTAAGGTGGCATGAACCTTCAAAGGTGGTGGAATGGAAGGTGACTCACGGCAAGGATGCGTGAATGGAGAGGAGGATGCTTCATGATCTTGGACTTTAGAGATGATGAAGTTGCCGAAATCTTTTGAGAGGAGAGGGACGTGTTTGTGGCTTTTGATTCTGAATTTTGTGGTGTGTAAAACATCTTCACAAACCTCCATATATATAGTGCGAGGCATATATAGCTTAGGTATCAAGGCCGAAATCTACTTCATGATGTCATTCAACCAATCAAAATATTCCTTGAGAAGTAGAGAACAATCTTGAATCTTCATGAATATCTCTTTGCCGAAACTACTATGTATCTTCCCCCAAAATGGTCTTCATTCAACTCGTATGCAATCAGAAAACTTGAATCAACATTTATTCTCTTTATTTTCTTTTCTATAATTCACACGACTTAGATTTTCTCCAAAACTCTCCCTTACTGAACTTTGCAGAAATCTTTTTGATATTCCTTCTAATTCTCATGCCAAAAACAATAATTATGGGACATGGACTCCTCCAAGACGTTAGGAATCATTCTAGAGACTCATGTGCAAGTCACATGCTTCAATCTTTGGGCCAGGCTTCTTCAATTGGACACTTTTGAATCCTATCTTTAAATGTGATGCCATTCTTGTGCATTCTAGAACATTCTTGAACAATCTTGAGTCATCTTGAAGCCACAACATCTCCTAGTCTTCCCAGGTCTCCTAGTACCATCAGGACTCCTAATGCAAGCAGGTTTCCTAATCCAACTTGGACTCTTTCATTTCTCATTTCCGAACATATTTTTCCGAGCTCACTCCTAGTTGACTTAGGATTCCTACTTCAACTGGGATTCCTTTTCCTAGTAGAACTGGGAAAACTTCATTTCTCTATTTCTTTCCATTTTTGCGCATATAACTCCTTGCCTTCCATTTCTAGACTCAAAACTACCTAAAGACACAAAATAAGTTAGAAATGATATTGTTAAGGAAATAACTAAGTAAAATATAGAGAGAAATGCACTAAAAACATAGAAAATATTAGTCTCATCACACAATCCACTAGACCCCGAGCAACAACCATCCAAAAACCGCAGCCCCTGAGCCCAACCTTAGATCACCCGTTCGGTAGTAGCACAAAGACGTCGGCAGAGCACGGAGGCCCACTTGACATCGTGCACGAGAGCGAATTTTCATATGAAGCCGATCACAAAAAGAAAAGCTCTCGCCTCTCTCTATCCTCTCTTCTTAAACTAGTTTATAAGAACTAGTCTATGGCGTGAAATTGTTCCAGACCTACACCAATTAAATCATCTAAATAGTCCATACTTCATAACTTGGTCGAGAACAATAAAAGAAAAAAAAAAAACTTGGTGTTTAGTTAGAATGGGTTAAAGACTCAAATATAGTTGATATTAATCTACTACTTCCGAGCTTATATTTTTGTATTGAACAACTAAAATTGAAAATCTAAATTTTTATTGTTGAAGTTCATTCAAAAATGAAGAACCAATACCTCAATTGAGGTTTTTAAAACTCCAATTTAAGAATCTATTATGCTTTTATCAATTCCCTCTCAAATGATGAATGTTCATTGATTAATGTTGTCAACCATTTCTAGGGTTCTATTTGCAAGCTTAGAGAAGAAGAAAATGCCGGTGCGGGAGAGTATCCAATCTCAGTTTTATTCTCTATATTTAATATAAATGTTTCTTTTGATCAATTTGTCTATACATGAAATTTCATATTGAGTGTAATAAAATAAAGATGTATATTTAGCATTATGAGGTGCGTGAATAAAATTTCTTTTATATATATACTAGCCTCTTGATACACACTCTGTGCGTGCCATTTGGGCATTTATTTTTAAAAATTTGTGAAAATAAATAGAGATTGAAAAACAAAAAAGAAAATACATGGATAGTGGGTAGTTATTTTCAGTTTTATGGCTAACATTAATTTTACCCTCTCATGATGAAAATGTTGTTATTCTTCATATTAATAAACTATGGGCATTACAGGTACTTCAAAAATTTAACCATTCTCTACAGAATTGGCTTAATTAATAAAGATATATTAAACTATAACTTGTTCAAGTAAATCTTTATTTTGTGTCTGGCCCAAACTCTAGGTTACTTGACCTAGTGGTAATAGGGTTAGTTAGAGAATCTTAGAGATTCCTATTCAATATATGATTACCTTTCCTTGTATGATTCAGATTATATGCATTGTAATCCTCTATATAAAGAGGATTACACAGCGATTTTCTCTCAATTCCCATTTCTCTAAAACACGTTATCAGCACGAAGCCCTAACCCTGAAACCCTAATTTCGTAGCCCTCAAATCTCAGCATCCACCACCCCACATATCAGAGCCCTAGCCTCAAGGAATCCAGAACCGGCGGCGGAACCACCGGAACCAGCCGGAATCTACCTGAACCGGCCGTCAGAAAAATCGGACCGGCCCCTACCTTGTGGCTTGTGCCTGCCCCCTGCACATCTGTCGAGAAGCTGCCGAGCCCCTGCCGACAGCTCCGCACAGGCCCCTGTTGAGATCTGCCGTCCCCTCGCAGGCCCTGCCGAGCACCTACCGACAGATTGCCTGCCAGCTCCACACAACCCCTGCGCAGACCCTGTACAACCCCTACAGCAGCACCGCATAGCCCTGCCTAGCTCCGGCCACCACCGCTGGCCACCAGATTCCGGCCAATCTTCTGGCGACCTCCGGCGACAGTTTTCCGGCCATCTTCAACAACTTTTCCGGTCAAGATTTCCGGCAATTTTTCAAGGTAAATTTTACTAAAAGTCCCCGTTTTTGAATTTTTTCATTATTTTCTCTTCTTTTTCTCGGGGACTTGCAACCTCCCTTCTGCTACCCCATTTTCTTCTTCATAGGGGAGACCAAAAGCTGAACTGTGGGGGTTCGTGCTCACTCCAAGCTTGGAGCTTGTAGAGTCCTCCAAACTTAGAGTTTGTTGAGAAGAAAACGATCGACCACATACATCGTTGTTTCGATCTAATCCAAACCCCTCTTGGAATCGGATTTTCTTGGAAGCGACTACGCTTAGAAATTTTATAGTTTTTTGTGGTAGCCTTTTTCGCTCCGAAACTAACCCTAATCTTGTGTTGTTTTTTAGGATGAGCAACCTGAACAAGTTGAACTTTGTTCCACTGGAGACAACAGGCGCAGGATACCATAGGTGGGTCCGCGATGTATGCCAACATCTTAAGGCTAATGGACTTCTGGAAACCATCCAAGAGCCAAGTCAGAACGTGTTCACTGTTGAGCAAGCTATCGCCTTTGAAGCGAATCAAGCTAAAGCCATAATTCTCATGACAAGGCACATGAATGACGCGCTCCAAAGTGAATACGTCAATGAGGAAGAGCCCAGAAAACTATGGGTGGAACTTGAGCAGCGATTTGGCAATGTTCGTGACTCCCTGCTTCTTGATCTAGAAGTGGCATAGCCTCCGCTTTTGTGATTTCAAGTCTGTACTTGATTATAACTCGGAAGCTCTTCGTATCAAGTCTTTAATGGAGTTTTGTGGAAAAACCATTACTGATACGATGTTGATCGAGAAGACTCTCTCTACCTTCCCTGTCTCTGCACTGATGATTTCTAAGAATTATCGGATTGATGTGAATGCAGGACGTATCACAAGGTGTCATGAGCTTATTGGTGCCATGAGCATAGCTGAGAAGCACTACAATATCCTTGTGAAGAACTATAACGCTAGACCCGTCGGAACCAAGTCTATTCCGGAGTCTAACTATAGTCGCGCTCCCAAGGGAGGACGCAAGGAGCGAAACCCTAAGAGTAGGGACAATTCTGGACGTTCTGGTCTATATACTTGCCCTAAAGAGGAAAGAAACCGCCAAGAGAGGCGTGCACGGAACCGTGGAGGTCAACGTGTGAAGAGAGAGAGAGAGGTGGAGCCTCTGGCCATGGTGGTGATGCCACCAAGAGCAATGGTCATCCAAATCGCGCCCCAAAGGCGCCTCGATCAAGGAAGCCTGACCATAATGATGTTTGTCTTTGATGTGGATCAACCAGACATTAGGCCAAAGCATGTAGAGTATCCCAGAATGTTGCAGACGCATATAAGACGTATCGTGAAGCAAGGGAGGCGCACTACATGGAGAAGGAGGATCAAGAGGACGATCTCGCTCTTAAGGTGGACTACTTCAAGGGCCAAGAAACTGGCAATTTTGATTAAGTCCTTTTATTTTCCAAGAGATGTAGGCAATTGCCATATTATTTTTGTAGTAGATGCCAATGGTTTAGTCTTTCTTCAAAGTAGGCGTACTCAATGTAAATGTGATGTCTAGGAAGGTTTTGAGATTAGTGGTATTTAAGTGAGCCTCGCTCCACCGACATCTCTCTACTCACCTGATCACATTTGCCTTGGAATTACCGAAAGAAGTTAGACCACTGCCATTGTTTTGCATTAGCTAGTTTATTGGATTAGATTTTCTCTGGTTAAAGAAACAATGATGTAATACCGTTTGGCTTATTAATAAAAGTTGAGTTCTTTTCTTTATGACTCCCTTTTAATTACGAGTTTTTCTTTTAGGAATGGATTCTGGAGAATTACAATGTCTTGCGGATAGTGCGACTACGCACACCATTCTACGCCATAGGAAATTATTCTTAGAGATGTTGCCTACATATTCCTCTGTGACTACGATGGCTGGGCCATCAGGTTTAGTTCAAGGATATGGAATGACCCAATTCCTATTGCCAAATGGCACCTTGATTAAAGTTGCAGAACCTCTCTACGCTCCTAAGGCAAATCGAACCTTATTAAGCTTTAAAGATATTAGAGCCAACGGATTCCATGCGGAAACGCATACTGAGAACGGAAAAGAGTTTCTTTGCATTACCTCTAATGATTGCGGACAAAAGCGCATCTTAGAGAAGCTTATGAGTCAATCTAGTGGACTTTACGTCACTACAATTCGACCAATTGAATCCAATAATGTGATAAGAGAAGATCTATTGGATTCAGACACATACTGCCTTTGGCATGATCGACTAGGACATCCTGGTCGTGATATGATGATCCGTATACTAAAGACTTCACACGGACATCCATTCTTTAGAGTGAGACGAAGCAAGAATCGAAAATTGTTTCCCGGACTTGGTATGACCGCCGCCAAGGCTGCTTCTGGCGCTGCCGCCGTCCTGAGCCGCCGTAGGGCCGCCCAAGTCCCTTGTGACGACGCCATAAATGGCGCCAACCATGGGCATGACGCCATGGTTGTTCCTTCCCATGGCCTCATGGCCATGGGTTCCACTTCCTATGGCTCTAACCCCATGGTGGGTGGTGTAGTCATGCACTTTGCTTCTAATAGCGCTACAGACGCTCATGCCCAACCAAAATCCTCATTGGTTGCTTCTAAGGCCCCTCGCTCATTTTGCAAAGCCTGCTCCTTAAGGAAATTAGGACCAAGACCGTCCTACGCAAATGATCCCAAAATACTAATTCCGTTCTTATAGAGAATCCAAGGGGATATCTGTGGACCAATTCAACCATCATGCGGACCTTTTAAATACTTTATGGTATTGGTTGATGCGTCGACACGCTGGTCACATGTCGTGCTGTTGTCCACTCGAAATGCTGCTTATGCTAAACTCCTCGCCCAGATTATCCGTCTACGGGCTCACTACCCCGACCATCCAATTAAGTCAATTCGACTTGATAATGCTGGGGAGTTTACATCGAAAACGTTCGATGACTATTGCATGTCATTGGGGATTGATGTAGAGCATCCAGTCCCTCATGTTCATACCCAAAATGGTCTCGCAGAAGCCGCTATCAAACGACTACAGATGATAGCACAGACATTGGTTATGCGCACCAATCTCCCTGTTTCTGCTTGGGGATATGCAATATTGCATGCAGCGACGCTAATTCTTCTACGACCCACTGCCACCCAATCTTATTCTGCGTTACAGCTAGTGATTGGGTACGAGCTTGATATCTCGCACTTACGCATTTTTGGGTGTGCCATTTATGTGCCTATTACGCCGCCACAACGTACTAAGATGGGTCCACAACGACAAATGGGCGTCTATGTTGGAGATGAATATCCAGTCATCTTTCGCTATCTTGAACCCTTGACAGACGATCTCTTTACCGCTAGATTTGCGGATTGTCACTTTGATGAGACAATCTTCCCATCGTTAGGGGGAGATAAGAACACAGATGTTCAACAGGAACGACATGAATTGTCGTGGTCTGTCCCTACTATGTCTCATCTCGATCCCCGTACCGCACAGTCCAAACTTGAAGTGCTATGAATTATCGAGCTCCAGAACGTAGCAGACACTCTGCATGATGCGTTTTCTGATGTTGCCAAAGTGACGAGATCACACATACCTGCTGCAAATGTGCCTGCAAGGATTGACGTCCCAAATACTGGACGTAATGCCGCTCCTGAGGTACCAGGAGATGGCTTCACTGCCCATATTGGCATTGATGTGGCGTCTATAGCCGCCTGTCCTGCAAGAAAGCGCGGTAGACCGATTGGTTCGAAGGATACTCACTCTAGAAAGAGAGCGAATGAGGCACAAACAAATCATTTGATCATCGATACTAAAAATCCGTCTCATGAGAATGTTCCGGATTATGGTTATGTCAAAGAGACATCATTGGGGGATGCCTCAATGTCAGAACCTATCCCTGAGAATGTAGAGATCTCTGTAAATTACACTAATGTACATGGGACGTGGTAAAGAAGCTCCATCATCATTGATGATGTATTCGCGTATTCCATAGCACGTGAGATCATTGAGACCAATGACATCGAACCACGCTCCGTTGATGAATGCCAACGTAGAGCTGATTGGCCAAAATGGAAAGATGTGATCCAGGCAAAACTTCATTCTCTAGCGAAAAGAAAGGTATTTGGAAAGGTTGTGCCAATACCGCCCAACACCAAACCAGTTGGTCATAAATGGGTATTCGTTAGAAAGCGTAATGAGAAAAACGAGATTGTAAGATACAAAGCTCGTCTTGTGGCCAAGGCTTCTCACAACGCCCTGGGATCGACTACGAGGAGACCTATTCTCCAGTAATGGACGTCATTACGTTCCGCTACCTTGTCAGTTTTGTAGTTTCCGAAAAACTGAACATGCAGCTTATGGATGTGGTTACTGCATATCTATATGGGGATCTAGATACTGAGATATACATGAAGGTTCCAGATGGACTTCAGTTACCCAAATCAAGAGGTTCTAAACCACGGAGCGCGTTTGCCATAAGGTTGAAACACTCACTATATGGATTGAAACAATCCGGACGGATGTGGTATAACCGTCTAAGTGAATACTTGATTGGTAAGGGATATGTCAACAATGAACTATGCCCATGTGTGTTCATAAAGATGACAAGTTCCGGATTTGCAATAGTAGTGGTTTATGTCGATGACATGAACATAATTGGCACCCTTAAAGAATTAAGGGAAACCGCTGAACACTTGAAATCCGAGTTTGAGATGAAAGATCTTGGGAAAACACGGTTTTGCCTCGGTTTGAAACTAGAGCACCGTAAAGATGGTATCCTGATTCATCAATCAACTTATACCCAAAAGATGCTTAGGCGTTTTAATACTGACAAGATTAAGCCTTCAAGCACCCCAATGGTCGTTAGTAGTTTTGATCCAAAGAAAGGTCCATTTCGTCCAAAAGATGACGACGAAGAAGTGTTAGAGGCATAAGTGCCCTACTTAAGTGCAATAGGCGCATTATTGTACTTAGCACAATGCACAAGACTGGACATCTCATTCGCTATGAACTTGTTAGCTAGATATAGCTCTGCGCCAACATGACGCCATGAGACTGGTGTTAAAGATATCTTTCGATACCTAAGTGGTACGATTGATATGGACTTGTTCTATCCCTATAGAGAGACGATGAATTCGGACCCATCAAATGCCAGGGACACCATACTTAGTGGTTCACGTCCCCTATCCCCATCCCAAAACGATATAAGTGTTTTGGAAGGTTTTGCTGATGCTGGGTACCTCTCTGACCCGCACAAAAGTCGTTCCCAAACCGGTTATGTATTCACCATGGGAAAGACCCCGATATCTTGGAGGTCTACAAAGCAGACCTTAGTCGCTACCTCTTCGAATCATGCAGAGATTATTGCTCTTGACGAAGCAGTTCATGAATGTATATGGCTTCGATCCATAGTTACGCATGTTCGAAGTAATTGTGGTCTGAAGTCTACCACAGATAAGCCCACGAGCATTTATGAGGATAATGCTGCTTGCATTGAACAAATTAAGCAAGATTACATCAAAGGCGACAAGACCAAACATATATCGCCCAAATTCTTCTACAATCAGCAATAACAGAAGCTCCTTAAGATCAAAGTGAACCAGGTTCGATCTGAGGATAATGTGGCAGACTTGTTCACTAAGTCATTGCCTAAATTCACGTTAGAGAAACATGTGGCAAACATCGGCTTGCGAAAGTTATCTGAACTCCCATGATCGTAGTCATCAGGGGGAGGCGCAGACATCAGGGGGAGATGTCTACATGTTCATCTCGAAACGTGAAGGGTGTGTTGTACTCTTTTTCTCCTTCGACCGAAGTTATTTTTGTCCCACATGGTTTTTGTTACTCGGCAAGGTTTTTGACGAGGCAACGAGAGGAGCATCAAGTTTGGGCGACACAAAGGGGAGTGTTCAAGTAAATCTCTATTTTGTGTTTGGCCCAAACTCTAGGTTATTTGACCTAGTGATAATAGGGTTAGTTAGAGAATCTTAGAGATTCCTATTCAATGTATGATTATATTTCCTTGTATGATTCAGATTATATGCATTGTAATCCTCTATATAAAGAGGCTCTTATTATCAATGAGAATACACAGTAATTTCTCTCAAAACATAACCCAAATTATTTTATTTCTGGAAATAGTAATATATACATCCCATGTTTTCCTTGTGGGATCAAGGTGCATACTTTATAACGTAGGGCTATAACTTAACCTTTACATAATTAATTAGGTAAGTTAAAAAACAAAAGCTAAATAAAATAAAAATTAGGTCCTTTAAAAAAAAAAAAATTAGGTACGCAGGTTCAAATGTTCAATCACGTGGGAGCGACGCTATCTACTGTCCAACAAGCAAACTCGTCATACCAAAAAAGACAAAAAAAAAAAAAAACATTCAAAAAATCTACAGTCATTGTGTCAAAAAAAAAAAAGAAAGATAAAAAGTGTTGCTATATTTCTATAAATAGCTGTAAACCGAAGGCAAATATCACAGAGGATCACAATCGAGGGCGACCTGAGGGACACAATTCCAAGTAAAAGGAAATTTTCAGACAAACTTCTGAAAATAAGAAAATGGCCGGGTTTAACAAAATGGGTTGCATCTTGACTGCTTTTCTAGGGTTTATGTTTCTGCAACTTTGCAGCGCTACCCGTTATTATGATTGGGTTGTAAGTACTTTGCATGCTCATCGACTCTACTGCAGTATCTTTTCTTTTTCATCTTATATCTTCTTGTGAATACTAATTAACGTCCTGCATGGGATTTTGGGTTTTACTCTCATACTGTGTTTGTCTATGATAATCTGCAGCTGAAAGAAAAAAAATTTACAAGGCTTTGCAGCACGAAGAGCATCTTAACAGTGAATGGGGGTTTTCCGGGGCCAGCCATTCAAGTTCACAAAGGAGAAACTATTTACGTCAACATCCGCAACCAAGGATTATATGGTGTCACCATTCATTGGTAACCATCATTCGATCTGTTTTCATAAGCAAGTTTACCTTCGAAAGCCAGATTTTTCTATACATGATCAACTAGACTCAACCTTGTTTCCTTCTTCATGGTACTTTGTAGGCACGGAGTGAAGCAGCCGAGAAATCCATGGTCGGATGGACCTGAGAACATAACTCAGTGCCCGATTCAACCGGGATCTAACTTTACCTACGAGGTTGTATTTTCCAGTGAAGAAGGAACATTATGGTGGCACGCTCATAGTGATTGGACACGTGCTACTGTTCATGGCGCCATGGTTGTATTACCGGCTGCCGGCACGACATATCCATTTGCAACTCCATATGCACAGCAAACAATTATTTTAGGTAGGTAATTAATCTATCGTTTTAAAATTTTATGTGTTAACTCATTCCAGGGCCCACTAATATTTTTCAATACTGCTGTTTGTTCGTCGTCACTCTATCATCAATTCATCACCTCTATTAGTCTATTTGTAATTTTGTATACGTTATGACTTATGAGAGAGAGAGAGAGAGAGAGAGATAATTATTGCAGAACAAAAGTACTAGCTAGCTAGCTCGGTAGCTCCATTTTGTGAAGACTCTCTCCTTTCCTTCTTTTTTTTTTCCCCCTCATTTTCCCACTTCACCCTATAGAAAATTAAAAATATATTTAGTCGCAACAATGTCCATTGCTCGACACTTCATTTTTTTTATTAAGTATATCAGTCATGAAAAGAATGATGTAAAATACACTATCCCCCAAATACTGTTATGATCACATGGCGGTATTTTGTTTTCTGCCCCAAATATTGTTATGACATATAACGGTATATATGACCATATAGCGGTATTTTGTTTTCAGCCAACCGAAATTTGTAAAGAATTGCAAATAGACTACAGATTCAAAAAATATTTCAGTGTATAGATTCTTATTTTAATAACAAAATTGTATGATTGTAGAAGAATTTTGAAAAAAAAAATGAAAGAATAATAGGTGAAACAAGGACAAGATCGTGTTGAGATAATGGTTAAATAACAACCTTGACGTTAAGCTTTGCGTGTCGAGACTTCTAGACACACTTTCACTTGTCATTCAGTTTGCTTTATTAATTGGTGTTATTTTTCTTGGTTGGGTTGTCATGATCACAGCCAGCAGTTGATTTAGGGTTTAATATATTATAACTGTCCTTTTCATTGTTTCCGCATATTCCAACACACAAGAAAAAACGAAAAAAATGCATCTCATGGAATCATGGATCGAATTGAACAGTTGTAGTATTGGGGTTTTGCTAATTAACGAGGGCCTGATTCTGATTCTTGTTGTTTGTGTTGGGATGGTGCAGCTTCATGGTTTAAGGCAGATGTGATGGAAGTAATTACCTCTGCACTCGCAACCGGTGCAGATCCAAACACCTCTGATGCCTTCACAATCAATGGACAGCCTGGGGACTTATACAGTTGCTCCAAGGGTAATTATAATAAACCAAGTCATTAAGTGATCAAAAATCTAATGTTCATATTCATACAGTTGAAAAAGCAAACTGACGGTGTTTTTCTAGCTTAATTGATCGAGTTGACTAGAGCTATTATGGCAATGGATAGCACTGCTTAATTCTGTGTAGACTTTCGGCTATGATAATATAAACAAATCACATGAAAACGATGATTTACAAAGTATTTAACTCCGTCTTTACTTGAGTTGACGTCGATTGACATTTATACTGTTAAAAACTAAATTTTTACTGCTCATAAGCTAGATTAAATGCATAACTTCTGTCTAGATCAATGATCAAGTCCCATGACAGTTCCACAAGTAAATTAAAAGACTGTGTTTTTTTTTTTGGACAAGTTGGAACACTGAGTTAACTACAAATAGGGATGTATTACACTTGCTTAATTCCAATCATTGATTTATTTAGATTTCACTTCAAAAATTGTCACTAAAAAGTTTGACTAAAAAAATTGCTATCATTGCTAAAGATTAAGTCAAATTTTAGTTAAATTAGCTAAAAAAGGTCTTTAGCATATTCTTTATTTTGGCTCCATAGCTATTTTGGAGAGCATGTTCAGTTTTTTATATATTTAACAGCTGCACTAGATTCCTAAGTAGCTTTTTATTATAATTTTTAACTATCTCGCTCCTAAATATAGAGAGAGAGAGATGAATCTCTCTATAATTTCAAACATTCATTTTAAGTTATTTTATGTAATTTATAAATACATTTAAACCGTTTAATCTTCATTTAAAAATAATATAAATTAAAAAAAAAACTAAAATAGAGAGCACTGATGCAGACATATTTCTAAAGTTGCTCAGCAATACGTATGTATCACTTATATCTATTTTTGCTAGTTTTGAATTTATAAATGTATTTATAAATTACACACAACAACTTAAAACAAATGTTTTAAATTAACAAAAATAAAGAGTCTCATCTCGTTCTTTATATTTAGGAGTTATATAATTAAAAGTTAAAATAGAGAGACTTAAGAGTCTGTTGTAGTTGCTAAAATAGATAAAAAGTTAAGCATGCTCTCCGACCCAAGAATTATAGTATGCTATAAATTATTTAACATTGTGTTTTTTTTTTTTTGAAAGGATTTAACATTGTGTTTACTTGAGTTGATATCGATCGACATTTATACTGCTCAAATTTAAATTTTACTGCTTATAGCTTTGAGCTAGATTCAATGCATAAATCATGTAATCAATGATCAAGTCCAAAAGATGTTGATCAATTATTGATTTCTTTAGATTTCTCTTTGAAAATTATACTCTCTTTTTTGGTTTTTAAAAGAGAATCTAATAACAAATTGGTAAACATATCGATATGTATGTTCGTAGTGTTTGATAAGTTCACAGTATCATTATATTTGTTTGCAACGACTAACGTATTCTCGATCATGTCACCAATCCGCAGCATCAACATACCGTTTGTTGGTTGACTACGGCAAGACCTATATGCTACGCATAATCAACGCTATCATGAACGAAGAACAGTTTTTCGCCATTGCCAACCACAACCTCACAGTGGTCACCCAAGACGCGTCCTACATAAAACCCATCACCACCCCGTACATCATGATAACTCCAGGCCAAACTATGGACGTTTTGGTCACCACAAACCAGCCTCGCAGCCATTACTACATGGCTTCAACTGCTTACAATGACGGCGATGTTCCATATCACAACGGCACAACCACGGCCATTCTTCAATATCGAGGAAACTATTCCACCCCATCAACCACTCCGTTACCCAACCTTCCTATCCATAATGACACAACAGCTGCTGACAACTTCACCGCCCGTGTGAAGTCTTTGGCCAGCAAGGCACACCCCATCAGTGTTCCGACAAACATCACCACCAGGATCTACATGACTGTTTCTATCAATGAACGGATTTGTGCTAACGCTTCTTGTGCCGGGCCGAATAATAATGCCATTGCTGCTAGCTTAAACAACATCAGTTTTGATACTCCCTCCATTGATATACTACAAGCTTATTATAGGTACGTACGCATATGCATGCATAATATATCATATCTCTCATAACAATTAATATTGACAAAATGTTTTAACGTTTACGAAGCACATGAACTTTTAATCAAATTAGTATGTGATTCTTTATAGGTTTGGGGTTTGGCATTGTTGTAAACCATATTTATTAACACTGTGGCTTATTGCTTGTCATGATCGATTTGCAGGGGAATAAATGGAGTTTTTCAGGGCAACTTCCCATCCAACCCGCCTCTTTTTTTCAATTTCACCGGAGAAGTGGTAAACAGTACCAAATATCCGACCTTCGCAACCAAAGTAAAGTTCCTCAAATATGGTGAAGGAGTTGAAATAATCTTCCAAGGGACCAACCTCGTTGCTCCTGAGAACCATCCAATGCATCTCCATGGTTTTAGTTTTTATTTGGTTGGAACAGGTTACGGGAATTTTAACAAAGCCACCTCACCTAAAACATACAATTTGGTTGATCCACCAGAAGTCAACACCATTGGCGTTCCAAAGAACGGATGGGCTACCATCAGATTCGTAGCTGATAATCCTGGTAAGTGTATGATTTTTTGGTCAATGTGTGTGTGAACAAATTTGCTGATGCTAGCTTGTACTTGAGAACTACAACATTATGCATATCAGGTTAACTAAGTATGAACATATTGATGATGATTTTCAGGAGTATGGTTTATGCATTGTCATTTGGAAAGGCATGCCAGTTGGGGAATGGACACTGTGTTCATAGTAAGGAATGGAAACACGGAAGAGTCGAAGCTTCGCCCACCACCTGCCAATATGCCTCCTTGCTCCAAGTCTTAGATTTTGGAATTTTATTTTGCTTCCTCTAAATAAATTCAGATATTTATTTCGACTTGATTTGTAATAATAAATAATTGTTCTTTTTATTCCTACTTCAATTTGCGTGGAAAGCTTGCTATTTTGTAAGGAATTTTACGTGGAAAGCTTGCTTGGATTTTTGCAGCTACCTAAGTTTCCAATTTCAAGCGCAACTTGGCAATTTAGCATCCAATTCTAGTAAAAAAGATTTTCAAAAGGAATTTATCTTCCATTCTTTTTTTTCTTTTTTGAGAAAGGAAAATTTCATTTCAATAATCTCCAAAACCAGATCCCAAAATTCTCAATCAAATTATTATAGTGTCGACCTTTCTTCGGCTTATAGAGAGAGGTGCTCGAGACGCTCTCATATTTGCAACTAAAGAAGTTGAGGCCATGCCCATTAAGGGGATGTATTGTATATGGAATTAGTGGAAGTTTTAAAGAAATCTATGGAATTTAAGGGTGTGTCCTGTAACGTTTTGCAAAACAATTTTTAAAAAACTGTTTTATAAAACAAAAATGGGAAATTAAATTATGTATTTTCTGGATTTGAAAATGTGTTCGGTGGCTAAATTTCAAAATACTTTTTTGAAAATGAAAAATAGAAAACGGGTCTGGTATATAAACAAAAAGCAAAAGCATACCAGGAGCAGTAGTGTCAGAACCGATGCGGGCAGGAGAAGCCGCCTTTGCTTCTGTCTTGCTACCTGGTTTTTGGTATTAACACAGGAGTAAATTCCAAGCAGTGACATAAAATCTAACATAAATCGACATGTTTTTTGACAGCAAAGTATGAATCGATCATGCCCAGTTATTGTGAAACAAGAATAGCAAAGAACAATTCAAGATTTAGGGGAAGAATATCATACCTAGAGCAGTAGATTCCAGATGAAGCTCTGTTTCCTGAAGAAGATGAACACGACTTAGATGGATTGTCAAAGAACAATGAATCGATAAATATATAGAGTCTTTGAGCCGAAAATTGCCGCGCTCTCATCCCGCGCGCGCTGCATTCTTTTACGGAAAAAAGATCCCGCTCTTCTCTTCCTCGCATCAGTATCCCGCGTTTCACAAATTTAGGATTATGTTTTCAGAAAAAGAAGGAAACGCTGATATATCGTTTTGGAAAAGATAGACTAAAATTGATTTTGTATTTAAGATAGAGTTTTCATTGAATTAGGAATCTAATGCACCAAACGCGATCTCGGGCTGTTTTTGAATTTGCAAAATAGAAAACAGTATTTAAAAAGGGTACAGAACGCGCCCTAAAAGGCTGGGTGTATTCAATATAGACTTTTAACAGTCCATGAAAGTCTTGAGGTATTCAATTAGGATTTTTAAAGACTTCATGAATTCCACCAAAATCTAGGGGTATTTAATTAGGACTTTTAAAAATGAATAAAAGTACAGAGGTATTCAAAATATCATTCATACTTATGGAATTAGAAAATCATGGATAATCATGGACTTTGTAGTGTTAACTATACATAACAAACTCCAATAATTTTCTAGCCTCCAGACCAAAGATTTCAAAAAGTCTATCAAAGTTTCCTCTTCAAAAAAAAAAAAAAAGGTCTATCAAAGTTATTCTCTCTACGCACAAAGAAGTTTGTCCTTCATCATCTCTCTTTCTTAATTTTTTGTCTTTTCTCTAATTTTTTATGATATCAACTTTTTTTGATACCCAACATGTTCATTGTAGTTGTTGAATGTAGGCCTGGGCTCGGGTCGAGCCGGGCCCGAAATTTGGTGAGACCGAGACCGAGCACGAAGTATTCGGTTCGGGCCGGTTCGGGCTTTTTCAAGAAAGGAAACCGACAGAAACCGACCACATTCGGGTCGGTTAGGTCTTTCGGGCTTTTCGGGCCTAATGTGCAAAGTTACAAAAATTCAGTCAGAGGTAAGGTTCGAACCCCCGACCACTTGCACCAAATCCTTGCTCCCAACCACTGGAGCATGAGACGTTCTCTGAACATATTGTTCGACGTTTATATTTATTTGTCCTACGCGGTAGAAATAAAACAAAATAAAAGGCTCTGCCCTCTTTTTACTTTCTACTCTCTCTTTCTTTTCTGGTCTTCTACTCTTCTTCGACACTTTCTTCTTCTTCTTCTTCTTCTTCTGTAGTCCTATACTTCTATTCATATATTCTTCTTTTTTTTTTTTTTTGCCTTCCTTCCTCCTTTTTTCTTTTCTAGTCTTCTTTTACACTTCTTATTCTTCTTCTTCTTCTGCAGTTCTATTCATACATTCTTTTTTTTATATTTTTTTTCTCCCTTCCTCCTCAATCCCCATTATGCAGTTCATCGACGGCGGGTTGGATGGAGGGGAGAGTGAAGAGGGGCTCGGTTAGGAGGAGTGAGGATTGGGCAGGGTTGACCCGGAGGACTTGGGTGAAGACTGAAGAGGTGCCCAGATCTCTAGATCTCACTATTCTGCTGCTGATTGGAGTCTATAACAGGTTTGGAGTTTCAGGCTTTCAACCAAAACTGCTAACAGGTTTGCCGTTTGGGGTTGAATCGGTGATAATGGGGCTGTGTTTTCAGAAATTGGGTGTACATACCTCCAACAATATGGAGTATTTGCTATCTTACCAAGCATAAGTAACACCCTCTTTGGGACACCCACAAGCCATGGTGAGGCCCAACCGGTACTTGCATCTTGTAGCCCTATGTTCAAGCTACGCTACGGTATCCGGAAGTCGCAAATCCGTCGCCTGGAAGCCACCTTTCCGGCCTTGCCAAGTTGCCTCCACAATATGCTTTTCTAGACTAGAATAGTAACTTTGAGTCCCACATCTAAGAAAATGTAAATGAGGGAGCCTCCTTCCCACTTACTCAACATCCCATTACATCTTTTGTAATCTCTTTGGGCCGCAAGGCCCGAACACACTAGTTAAACATTCAAGTGGACGTAGTTTCCCGCTAAGGCGGGAAATGAACCACTATACTTCTTGTGTCGTTCTCTCTCTCTCTCTCTCTAAAGCTAACTAGAGACCCCCTCGGTCACTAACGTTAACATTGGCGCAGTCTGTGGGAAGGCAACACAAAGGCTTCGTCACCTACCACGAACTTCGACCCGAAAGTGTCAAGTCAACGCTCGTTCAACATCAAATTAGGGCCAGTCAACGCCCGTCAACGTTTGGTCAACGCCGAACAAAGCTTGGTCAACGCTGGTCAAAGAAGGGTCAACGCTGAACCTCCAAAAAAAAAAAAAAAGAATTTGAAAAATTGGCGGCAAACTTCTCTGGACACCCAGAGATTTGCTCTGGGCACCCAACCACTTCCGCCAGAACTCCTCCTCCGCTGGGAACCATCTCCGCCAGGTGTCTCCGCTGCAAGCTCGCTTGGCCACACCGCTTCGCTGCAGAGCTCCGCTGCAGCTACCTCCACTGTACTCCTCCGCCGAACTGGTGCCCCGCCGAACTGGAGCCTCCGCTTAACTCGGCGTCTCCGCCACACTTTGAGCATCCGCCGAACTCTTCAGCCACCGCCGGACTCTTCGGTCTCCACTGGACTCTTGAGTCTCCGCCGGACTCTTGAGTCTCCGCCGGACTCTTGAGATTTGCTCTGGGCACCCAACCACTTCCGCCAGAACTCCTCCTCCGCTGGGAACCATCTCCGCCAGGTGTCTCCGCTGCAAGCTCGCTTGGCCACACCGCTTCGCTGCAGAGCTCCGCTGCAGCTACCTCCACTGTACTCCTCCGCCGAACTGGTGCCCCGCCGAACTGGAGCCTCCGCTTAACTCGGCGTCTCCGCCACACTTTGAGCATCCGCCGAACTCTTCAGCCACCGCCGGACTCTTCGGTCTCCACCGGACTCTTGAGTCTCCGCCGGACTCTTGAGTCTCCGCCGGACTCTTGAGTCTCCGCCGGACTCTTGAGCACCAGCGGCAAAACCTCCGCCCACCAAGACAATCTCCGCTTGGCAACCTCCGACCAAGCTCCTCCGCCGAGTCATCCTCCGCCGGCCAAAGGCTCCGCTCCGCTAATGAAACCCGCTCCGCCAAGCCTTTCCTTGGTCCATCAAGCATCACCCTCTAGGCATCAATTGAGCCTGCAATTCTTCAAGCTGCTGAAGCCGTAAACGAGGTCATCATCAGCGGTATGCGCCGAGCGCTAGCATCAAACCTGCAGTTGATCTGGCCACCCATGGTCGGCGATCACCATTTTTTTCAACATCAATTACCCAGCCGAGTTTCAATCCCTGGACGAGCTTCAATTTCAAGGCGGAACATCAGTCTATCGGTCACCCAGAAATATGCTCTGGGCACCCAGCAGACATCTCGGCTCGTTGCTCAACCTCCGCCAAGAGAGCACCGCCAGACTGTACACCGCCAGACTGTACACAATAGGCGTCAGGCGTCAAGCCACTCAGCATTACTTTCGTCAAACAAGCTCCACTAGCCACCTCCGCTGGTCAGGCCTCCGAGCTCCGCTCCACTGGCCAAGCTCCGCCGAGCATCACCGCTGGTCAAACTCCATCACCACCGCCCAACTTCCTCCGCTGGCACCATCTCCGCTCGATCAGCGGTAACCCAGCACCGCCAAGCTTTTTCCAACAAAGCAACATCAGCGGCAACCCAGCACCGCCGGGCTTTTTCTGCTAAGTGCCATCAGCGGCAACCGCTAAACAAAACCTCCGCCAAGAACCGATGTTCTTTAAGCACCGCCGACCAAAGGCTCCGCTCCGCTGGCCCAATACTCCGGTCCCCCAGCCTCACCACCGCTGGCCAGGCACTCCTGGCAATACACCGCTACCAGGTCTTGGGCCATCTCTCTCACTTTGCTGAAAGCCGGCCACCACCATCGATCATCATCTACTCTGGGCACCATATTTGCTCTCCCACAAACACCCATTCAATTATCTGAAACTTATGCTCCCAAACTAGACCATGGTATCGAGGAATCACCGAGCCCAGACACATTTCCAGTAAACGTAGACAGATGCTAAACCGGACACCCATATATAGATGAAGTCCCTCATCCCAGAAGCATGTATCAACTCCATGGTATATATGCCTCCATCATCCATTAATACTAAGCACTAGCTTTTCTCCGAGAAACCCTGCAGGCTTGTGTTCTTCACCGAGAACAGAGATTTCATCAACAAATTGATTCGAGCATCAACTTTAAAGCTAAGTTCCCCTCCATCTCTACTTCCCCATTTACTGATATTTCATACTGATGCGAGGACTGCATACTTCTGCTCTTAATCTATCTGCTAGTGATATATATACACGTAGAATTGTGAACAACACATGCCTCTATTCTACACAGCCAAGCTATTATTTGTGAATATAATACATAGCTCTAGGCCTCTAGTGCCACCTATCAAATGGCATGACATACTCGACACTTGGTCTACCTGTGCACTTGCCATAAACACTTATCCCACTGCACATCATGGTATGCTGCAATAAGAGGCATAATTAAGTTGCAAGTGGCTGTACCCATCCATATGTTATTCATATATGCCTTGATTTCTTTTAGCTCAAAAGCATGCACGCATGAAACTTATTTTATATAATACTAAGCCCTGTGCTTATCCCTAGTCATGAATGAGTTGTTAGTTTACTATGGTACCACGTATCAACGTAATACAATTTGACTGCTAGCTCATGCACATGTAATTTACATGTTAAAATCACATTGATGGGAAGCTTTAGCAAATTACCATTTGCTGCACCTAAGCTTTACACTCCTTACAATTATACCTTCTCTATTAATTATACCATGGGCACATATAATTAAACTTGGCTTATTTTTCTATACGCCTGCACACGGCCATAGCTTAATTGCTAGATACATGCTACCATGCTCATAATACTATGAACACGTTCAAATATGCTTTGCTTATTTCTCCCATACAATTGAGCTGTTCACTCCATACTTCGAAATTCATGGTAGAAGCCCACAAATGAAACAACATTGCTTATACACTTTGCTTACAATTTTATCAAAGTCCATATGCAAATCATTATTGTTGATTTTACAAATCCACCATATTAATCATCTATTTTGTTTCAAGGAAATTCAACTATTTCTACCAAGCATTCAACCGCAACTACTAGTAGACGTAAATTACCGGAACACTTTAATCCGCTAAAGCAATGGAGCGTCATGTTTGGACAACTCCAACATGATTTGGGTACTTCCATCAATTCCAACTCCAACTCGCTTCAAATCGGCATAAGATAAGTAACTATATCTTATCTTTTACGCTCCTACAACTAGAGCTATTGTCATGCCTATGCCATGCTTTATATCTCAATGATCCTTAAGCATGTTCACAAAATACAACATGTTATTAGCAACTTTACTACAAGTACATGCTATACACATATGCCATGCTACTACTTAATTGCAACCCAATTAAATAAACATGGGACACTCAAACAAAATATTATTACTTGCTCTATGTGTTTGTCATTTTTTCATGCAGATATAAACTTTACGAGTCTATGGTCTATGACCAACCGCCAAGCGGTAAGGCAACGCCTCATAATGACAATGACCGCTACGCGGCATTGCAGTCAAGTTTCTCCTCCGAGAAATAGTAAAGGGACTAGTTAACACAGCCTACGGCAGCCATTGATCCGGCAGTTAACCCCGACGCTTGGGTACCAAAGATTGGGCTCGCTACCCAACACCCTCTGCTCCGCGCAGCTCCCCTCATCAAACAATTTTCTGACCATCCGGAGGCCTATAGCCAGGAGTGGGGGACTCCTCGCAGGGCCTAGCAGGGGCCCACCCGAAAGGGCAAAAGCGTTCGCTCCAACCAATTCTAGATGGACGACGCACTCGCACTAATTATGCTTGATATACGGCACAAAGCTACGCTTTGGTATCAACCCGCAAGAACACTCTCCTTGACTGGGGACTTCGGGGACTTGTACATACAGCCCAACATAATTAGCAACGGTCACGCTCATGCCACAAGGCATCACCTCGAGCTACCCGTTAATGCCTCAGCGGCACAACCACCGAGCTTTCACGCTCTCGCCTCAGCGGCAACCGCTGAGCTTTCGCATCGCCGAGCTTTCGCGCTCGTGCCTCAGCGGCATCGCCGAGCTTTTCGCGCTCGTGCCTCAGCGGCACCGCCGAGCTTTTCGTGCTTGTGCCTCAGCGGCACCCGGCACCACCGAACTTTTCGCGCTCGTGCCTCGGCGGCACCGCCAAGCTTTCGCGCTCGTGCCTCAGCGGCATCGCCGAGCTTTTCGCGCTCGTGCCTCAGCGGCACCGCCGAACTTTTCGCGCTCACACCTTCGCGGCACCCACGAGCTTCCGCTCACGAGCATACCGCTAATGCCTTCGCGGCACCCTTGAGCTTCCGCTCACGAGCTTCCCGCTCATGCCTTCGCGGCACCCTTGAGCTTCCGCTCACGAGCTTACCGCTCATGCCTTCGCGGCACCCCCGAGCTTCCCGCTCATGCCTTCCCGGCACCCTGGAGCTTCTGCTCACGAGCTTCCCGCTCATGCCTTCCCGGCAACCCACGAGCTTCCGCTCATGCCTTCCCGGCAACCCACGAGCTTCCGCTCATGCCTCCCCGGCAACCCTTGAGTTTCCGCTCATGCCTCCCCGGCATCCCGAGCTTTCGCTCATGCCTTCCCGGCAACCCCCGAGCTTCCGCTCATGCCTCCCCGGCATCCCGAGCTTTCGCTCATGCCTTCCCGGCAACCCCCGAGCTTCCGCTCATGCCTCCCGGGCAACCCACGAGCTTCCCGCTCATGCCTTCCCGGCAACCCCCGAGCTTCCGCTCATGCCTCCCCGGCAACCCACGAGCTTCCCGCTCATGCCTTCCCGGCACCCCGAGCTTTCGCTCATGCCTTCCCGGCAACCCACGAGCTTTCGCTCATGCCTTCCCGGCAACCCACGAGCTTTCGCTCATGCCTTCCCGGCAACCCACGAGCTTCCCGCTCATGCCTTCCCGGGAACCCTTGAGCTTCCGTTCATGCCTTCCCGGCAACCCCGAGTTTCCCGGTCACGAGCTCCCCGCTCATGCCTTCCCGGCTATCCTCGAGCTTTACGCTCATGTCTACTCGACACACCACACGTTAATGGAACATTGAATTTTTCTACCATTTGTCGTTTACCGACTGCGACAAATCAAATTCTTTTCGCGTTCCATTAATACGAGCGAAAACCAAACAGACACAACCGTACGCGCGGTCATCGTTCATGAGTTACAAATGCATACCTTCGCGGCACTCATGCAACTTACATCTCACGAGCGTAACCCCGTCAAACTCGACCTCGTTCGTCTCCTTGCGCGCGTAACACATTTATCATATGTAATCCATATGCTCACACGACCATGTATCACGCACCTCATACATTCGTATATGCCAACGCATATCAATGCAACAAGCATTCTACATATGCCTATTTTTTGTCTTTGTTGTGCAGGTTAACGAGTTCCTTCTTGCTTACGGAGTTCGGGGACTTGTAGGGGCTCCGTACCGCCTGGTTAATTATGCTTGGTGACATCATGTGTATAACTCCCCAACCAAGAAGCTCCTCTTACTCGGGGACTTTGGGGACTTGTACATACCTCCAACAATATGGAGTATTTGCTATCTCACCAAGCATAAGTAACACCCTCTTTGGGATACCCACAAGCCATGGTGAGGCCCAACCGCTACTTGCATCTTGTAGCCCTATGTTCAAGCTACGCTACGGTATCCGGAAGTCGCAAATCCGTCGCCGGGATGCCACCTTTCCGGCCTTGCCAAGTTGCCTCCACAATATGCTTTTCTAGACTAGAATAGTAACTTCGAGTCCCACATCTAAGAAAATGTAAATGAGGGAGTCTCCTTCCCCTATAAAAGGAGACTCCTTCCCACTTACTCAACATCCCATTACATCTTTTGTAATCTCTTTGGGCCGCAAGGCCCGAACACACTAGTTAAACATTCAAGTGGACGTAGTTTCCCGCTAAGGCGAGAAATGAACCACTATACTTCTTGTGTCGTTCTCTCTCTCTCTCTCTCTAAAGCTAACTAGAGACCCCCTCGGTCACTAACGTTAACATTGGGGAAGAACAAGGGCTGAATGGCTGATTGGCTGAGATGTTTTTGAGAGAGACAGAGGCTGAGACTGTCAAAGGAGGAAAATCGGGCCTAATCGGGCTTCGGTCTCTGCACATTTGAGACCCGAGACCGAACCGAGAAAATATATTCAGGTCGGGCCCTAGACAGAACCGATATTTTCAAAGTCAAAACCGAACCGAATCGGGCTTTTTTCGGTTTTTCGGGTCGGGTTTTCAGTTTTTCGGGTCTGGACGCCCACCCCTAGTTGAATGTGATTTTTTTTTTTGTTTTTTTTTTTTCAATTGTGATACTTCGAACCCTAATAGCAATAAAAATGATTTATGAAACCCTAAAACTCAAATATTGTGGTCTAACCCTAAGACCTTGAACCATACTAAATTTTATCTTATTAATTAATTATTCTCATCAATTTGAATTTATATTATGGTTCAAAAAAAGGTTGAACAATTGAATTTCAATTGATTGATTATAGATCAAGACATTGATCAATATTGCTACAATATATGTTAATCGGCGAAAACAAAATTGATGAGAATAATTAACCATAAACATCAAGTGATCTATATTGTATATTTATGTTGTTGGGAGATTAGGAATGAGAACAAACTTGCTAGACAGACTAACAATAATTATTTGAGTCAATTTCTATTAGAAGATACTGGAGCATTGAAGAGACAACAAGTTATTATTTTGTTTTGTGTTTGGGATGCATTTGTTTTTTGTTTTTTGTTTTTTTTTTTTTTTTCATATTTTGTACATCCTAGGAAATCTGTAGAAGTCATTTATAATAAAGTATATAGATTTTCATGAATCAATAAAAGTCTGTTGCTAAAATCAATGGTTTTAAGAAATCCATAACAGTCTATCAACTTTTTAAAGAGTCTGTGGACTTTTCAAAAAGTCTGTCATTTAAAAAAAATTTGCACAAATCCAAATACAATACACCCCCCTTAGCCAAAGCAAGGCTTTGTCTACTCGGATTTGGGCTCAGACTTAGACCTAAACCATGATCCAAGCTACTTCCTCAGCCATACACATTGAACTATCAGGACAAATTGCCACATCTCTTAGTTAAGATTTGAAGTTGTCCCAACCAAACCAAATGTAAAAATTTGGAACCAACTTAGTTGAAATAGGGTTTTGACATATATTGAGATAAGCTAAGGTTGTTTGAACCGAAAGTGTGATCCACACTTACATCCTCAATCCTATATGCGTTTAATTATGGGTTGATAATTTCCCCTAAAGACGTTGCACCACCCGATTACAGCCTATCTATGTATACATGCCTACTAGCAAGGTCAAAAAACCATAAGAACACCTTTTACGTACCCTCCAAAGGTTGTTAGATGTGAGAAATTTTTTAAAAACCAAATGAAAATGAGGAAGTGGCCCTAGGGATACACACTAAAAACTTTCCTACAAAAAAATTCTCACCTATGTTTGGCACTCCTTGCCTGTAACTAGACTGAAATAAATTACTTGGATAAAAAGTTTGGGAGAGGATCCTCTCCTAACCTTCTTATCGTCCTAACCTACCTAACATTTTAACACCAAACTGACATGTGCCAAACTTATATTCAATGGCTCATATGATTTCGCAATATATATATATATATATATATATATAAAATTTTTTTTTTTCAATCAGTGCGGCTAAAACACACACTCTCTCTCTATACATCCACTTCGAATTGCTTCGAATTGCTCCGATTCGCTTCACATCCTTGACCCTCCAAATTGCTCTGTGCCGCTGACAAGAAATTGCTGCTAAATGGAAAGGAGGCGTCGACGCTTTGATTGGTTTTGGTTTGGGGGATCTCTGGTCTAAGATTCGAGATCCTTCAATTTGTTAGATTACTTTTGGTTGATTTTTTTTCTTTGTCTGGGCTTATTCTTCTTCCCTCGAATTTGGGGATCTGCATCTTGAAGCTGCAGGTCAATGTTCAAGCCTTCCATTCTAGGTAAATATGCAAATTGCACTTTTGGTTGATTTTTTTTCTTTGTCTGGGCTTATTCTTCTTCCCTCGAATATGGGGATCTGCATCTTGAAGCTGCAGGTCAATGTTCAAGCCTTCCATTCTAGGCAAATATGCAAATGGAAGCACTTTTTGATTTTACATTGCAAAATTAGCCCCCTTTTGATCTGGGATAACTCTAATCAACAATTCGTCATGAGGTGTTGTCATGCAGAATTTGTATTTTGTTTTAGTTGCGTTATTGTTGTTTACTCTGATTGTAATTGTTGGGCTTCCCATATGATAGTCGTCATAATTCTATCTTAATTCTAGGTTTGCCATGTCAAGATGCGATTATTATATGTAGTTGGCAGGTCTTATTTTCCTTGGTCTTATGGTCTGTATTCTGTAGGCAAATTTACAAGGGAAATTTACAAACACAATATTTTTACAGAAACTGCATATATGTGAACTAGTTTTGTTCATATGGTGTGATCATTGTATCAAGTACTTCAGCCAAATAATATTTCTAAAGCTAATTGTGTCATTGAGACTTGATGGTGGCAGGGAGAGAACTGGAAGAGCTCAGAGATTTGTTTGGCCAAGCAGCATATCACTGTTTGAACTTGAAGAAACCAGAAGGAAGACAATTACTAGCTAGCATTCTTAATGAATCGAGGAGACTGTAATTGTTATAAAAGAGTGTCTGTACAATTGCCTTCTCCTTTTGGGAAATGTATAATGCAGAATTCTTTTGGGAAACCAATTTGTATAATGCCCAGTTCTTTTGGAATACCAATTTGTGTTAGTTTGTGTATAATGCAGAATTCTTTGGGAAACCAATTTGTATAATGCATAGTGATTTTGGGATACCAAATTGTGTTAGTTTGTGTAATGCAGAATTCTTCTGGGAAACCAACTTGTAATGCAGAATTCTTTGGGAAACCAATTTGTATAATGTAGAGTTATTTTGGGATACCAACTTGTGTTAGTTTGTGTAATGCAGAATTCTTTTAGGAAACCAACTTTGTAATGCAGAATTCAATGCAATTAAGCACAACCAAACATAGAACCTTCATGATTAATACTTATGAAATGGATCTGATTTATCTTATTCCTGAATGGACCATATATATATATATATATATATATATATATATATATATATATATATATATATATTAATATTAATAATAACAGTTGTTACAGGGAACATGACCAGTTGCCCATCTGGAAATACAAAACCATAAAAGTACCAGCTGCAAACTTTAAATCTTATATATCAATATCTTCATCCTCAAAGACGTCACTATGCCAAAAAACCCTTCAGACGACAGACATGTTGGTTTCTGTCGTCTGATATATTTTAACGACAGACAGTGTAAAAACTGTCGTCTGAATATGCAACATACCATACAAAGATGGTCTTGAGAATTAAGTTTGTTTTCAAACAACAGTTATCTGTCGTCTAGTCAAAGGAGATAAATTGATTTCGTTTTGGGTCGTAGCTTCTTTTTTTTGTTTGTATTCAGACGACAGATATATGTTGTGTCGTCAAAGGAGTAAATTGGCTTTGGATTTTTTTTTTCCTGTTTTTTTTTTTGGCACAACATGAAGGGATTTAGTTTTTTGTTTTTGGCAAATAAGGGATTTAGTTTGGAACACTTTATGACATTCTCTCCCCGACTTTACGAAAACTAAAACCTAAACCGCGGCTCAGCTGAAACCATTCCAACTTTAATTTCTTGCTCCGTCCATTCCAACTGATGAAAATCCAAATCGAAACACCCTAATCAGAACCCAGATCGAAACACCCTAATCAGAACCTCATACTCCGTCCATTCCCCATCTCTCTTCGACAGACGAAGAAATCCTCATTCCACATCTGGGTCTTTGTTTCAAACCTAAATCGCGAAATCATCCAAACCTCTTTGCAAATTTCATGGGTCTCAATCAGTAGCTCTTTATCTATCACTACTACAGTAGGTCGTCATCTTTTCCATAGTCTTCTTCCGCTGCTCTTAAGTGGATTTGCTATTTCCAAGCCTCTGAGTTATTGCCACTTTGAGTACGCAAAGTTCTGGTAAGGTACCGAGTTCCCAATTCTCTATTGTTTAAGTAATTGCTTTGAATCTCTTTCTGGGTTGTTTATCTCTTTATTCATGATTTGGGTTGGGTATTTTGATTTCGTGTTTACTCCATCTTCGTTTTAGGTTTTGTTATATTTCATTACTGTTCTTTTTGTTTGGGAATTGATATTGACTTTACAATTAATATCTAGAGATGACTTGATTGTTGAGAACTGGTGACCAAGCTTGGAAAAATGAAGTAGTTTGTGAGATCAATTTTGAACTTGCATCTTGGTAAGTCTTCTCTTTCGATTTTGCTTATTTGTGGAAGAACTATTATGTTTTTTGGTTTTGGTGGTTGGGTATGTCAATTGGGTTTCGATTTGGAATTGAAAAATCTTGGCAAAATCTCTTGTTTGATGATATATTGTATGTCAATCGATAGCCTTGAATGATTAATTGGTATTGTCTCTCAAATATCTCGATATGAATGGAGCTTACCTTTAATTTGCTCAGATGTTGATTGATTATTTTGATATATAATAAATACAACAACTATTCTTTACGGGCTCTGCTATACTTTGTATTGTGATTTTGCAGTGATCAAGATGATTGTGAGGTTGTGAGGAAAGTAGGGGGAGGAAAATACAACAAGGTCTTTGAAGGTATTAATCTCAATACCAATGAGCGATGCATAATCAAAATCCTCAAGCCTGTGAAGAAGAAGAAGGTAAAAGATTAGGGTTTTGGGGTCTAGTTCTTAATTGATTCAATTGCGAAAGTCGAGTCTTTATGGTCTATGAAGGTTGATCTTTGTGGGGGTGTTTATGCAGATTAAGAGGGAGATTAAGACATTTGAACACAGAGGCATGTTCTTGGAAGACATTTGTTTGGATTCTTGAAATGTGATCCCTTCTTTTGGATTTTTGTATTTAAAACTCTTCATAAGATAATTGCAACAACATTAGTCAACTCTTTTTTGTCTATATTTTAGATAATATACATTTATATTCTAGCTTATCATTGAATGAACCATTCTCGATCTGTAATTTGGATGAAATAAACATCCCGAGTTCTTGTATACTTGTAGGAGTTACCTGTTGCTTTTGTTACATTCAAGTCTCGGTTGGGTGCAGCATTAGTCTCCCAATCTCAGCAGCATACAGATCCTCTTCTTTGGATAACTGACATGGCTCCAGAACCGAGGGATGTATCTTGGAGAAATCTGGTGATACCATACAGAGTTTTGCCACTTTGCAGGCTAGGTGTCATTGTTGCAGCCTCTCTTCTTACAATTTTCTTTGCAATCCCAGTCACTGCTGTCCAAGGTATAGCCAAGTTTGAGAAACTGAAAAAATGGTTTCCTCCAGCCATGGCTTTACAGTTGATGTAAGACTTATCTTGATTATAAAACTAGAACTTTGATACATCAAACTGTGACCTATTTAGTTAAGCTCACTTATGTCCTTAAACTTCTTGACCTACTGTGTTGTATATGTCCTTAGACTTCCCTATTTGAATGGAAGTAGATTCAACATCAGTGATGACACAATTAATGGTACCTGTATGTGTGCGTGTGTGTGTGCGCGTCATATGTGAGTAACCATGTACATAGGTGTATATATGTGGGTAAAGTTTTAATAATAAAGACAGAGATCAGCGGGTCCGAAGAACTAATAGTGTCATTAAAATCTTGACGGTGTTAAGTGATCAAATTAGAGCCATCCTAGTATATATATGAATCTCTATGTGATTCATCGATATTGATTGATCTCTTTTTTCGTATATCTCATTGCAGGGTGAGGGGTTCAATAATTATGGTGGTATATATGTCCAGAGGAATCCACGGCTGAAAGTCAAGGTGGTGGATGGGAGTAGCTTGGCTGTGGCCGTCATCCTTAACAGCATTCCGAAAGGGACAACCCAGGTTCTCCTTACAGGCAACCTCACAAAGGTTGCTTATGCCCTTGCCTTTTCTTGGTGCCAAAGAGATATCCAGGTATATGTCAATTACATATTCATGTATATGACTTCATATTTCTATTCCTATATGTTTTCTGACCTGATGAGATCGATATTGGATAAATTTTTTTCAGGTAGTTACATTACAGCAGGCTGAGTATTTGAAGCTCACCAAATCATTAAATGGTACAGAGGGTAAGGTGGTTCATGACAGAAGCTATGCTCAAAAGGTAAGGAAAATTTGGCTCTCTATACCAGCTTTCTTATTGTTTCTATCTATCATATGCTATGGATATTTAACAACCATAACAAATTAATTGAAGAAATATATTTCTGTTTAACAATTTTTTAGGTAGAAAATAGGGATTTCTATTTTTCTAGGGTTTACGGTTTAGAGCTACACAGAAAACTTGTTCTCTTCAAATTACTTTTTTTGATACTTAATTTGCAGTGGAATTTCAATGCAGATTTGGTTGGTGGGAGATGGGTTGAGTAAAAAAGAACAGTTGAGTGCACCAAAAGGAACAAGTTTTGTTCCTTTCTCTCAATTTCCACCAAAACAGTTGCGCAGAGACTGCCTCTACCACTACACACCAGCAATGAAGATCCCCAAGTCTCTTGAGAATGTTTACTCTTGTGAGGTGGGTAATTAGTAACCAAAAAAGAATTTTCTATAATGTTTCTTCATCCATTATTAGTTTGTTATTTACTTAGTAGGTAATTGGTTAACTAAAGCTTATATATTGTGACAATCAGAACTGGTTGCCAAGGAGGGTGATGAGTGCGTCGCGTATAGCAGGAATAGTGCATGCATTGGAAGGTTGGAATGAGCACGAGTGTGGTCACACCATGTCCAGCATTGACAAAGTTTGGCAAGCAACTCTTCGACATGGCTTTCAGCCTCTAGTCTCCAAAGAGGCAAAGATTGATTAGTCACCTCTTCAAGAAAGCATTACCCAATTATGATTTATGTTCTGACTACGCCTTGTTTTTATTTTGATATTATTTGAGTTTATGTTCAGCTGTACTGTGCTTGGTAGTACATGATTTGCAGTGGATATGTTAGTGATTTCCAGTTATTTGATGAATATATGGTACCATTTTCTAAATGAATGGTATTGGTATATATTGTGGTTTATGTATATTTCCAGGTTCTGGTATGGCACATTGAAGCCAAATTCTGTGGTTTTAAACCAAATCACAAAATATAAAAATGTGGAACAATTGAACGTCCAACAACAGAATTCAAGCAAAATACTATTGTCTGAAACAAGAAGATTCAACAGACAAAAATAAAATTCTATAGTCTTAGTCTCATTCCCACGACAGAATATTGTGATGTATGATACTTTCTCACAACATACGTAACAATGAAACATCAACTATCTCCATATTCAGACGACATATAAATGTCTTTTTAAACAACATCAAACAATAGAATGTTATTAAAGTCTGTTGCTAAAGTTAAACAACAACAACATTTGACTGTCGTCTGATATCATATTTAACCACATATACTACCATTTTATGCATATCTGAGCAACATTCAGACGACAGATATATTTTTGGTGACTGTCGTCTGAGTCACCTTCTGACGTCGGGCATTGACTGTCGTCTGAACACCAATCAGATATCAGCTTAATAGACGACAGATTTTCTTCATATCAGACGACAGTCAAAGTCTGTCGTCTGAAGGGTTTTTTGGCATAGTGCGTGTTCCCTGGGAGCTCTCCATAAGCCTTCAGCAGCCTAGCCACTTAAGGTTTGCAGAATCAACATAGCCCTCTCCTCTTACAAAAAATAAGACATAATGCTGCACAATTGCCCTCTCCTCTTAAAAAAAAAAAACATAATGCTGCACAAATGCCCTCTTCCATTCTTGCAAAACAAAACAGAAGGTTATACAATTGCAGAAGCCTCTTACAAAAACGAAGCAGAAGCCTGCACAACCTGCTAAGAACAAACCATAGAGGACATATTCACATAAATTACAGAAAATGAAAGACCATAGTATCATATAAATTTCAGAAACAACAGAAAATGAATGATCCAAATCAAGCTCATTCAAGAAGAAGGTGCAGACTTGGACAATCAAAAGCTGTATTTGATGTGTGATATTGGCACGGCTCAATCAAATAACAGAATGAGGAAAGAGCTGATTTTTGATTGAACCGCACCAATATCTCATGTTAAAGCAAGCTCCCTCCATTTTTGTACCTGAGAATACTTTTATAGTTACAATAAAAACAAGCACATATACACAAACGCACATATATATTCTACTCCTACCTCAGAGTAGATATACATGATCAAAGCACATATAGAAGCATCGAAGGGGTTTGAAGTGATAATTGATTTGCCTCAAAGAAACAATGAGAGAGATATACACATACACCATAAAAGTACCAGCTGCAAACTTTAAATACACCATAAAAGTACCAGCTGCAAACTTTACACATACATATACACATACACCATAAAAGTACCAGCTGCAAACTTTAAATCTTATCAATATCTGCAGAAACAACAACAATAAATGACAGAATATTAATATACCTGACTAAGTGAAGATGCACAAAAGTCTTGTTCCAGAAATTGATCTGCATTACTTGTTATAACAGAAGCATCATTCTCTGCATTGTTTGTTAGATCAAGAGTAGCATTGTCTTCATTACATGTTGGATCAAAAGTCACATTGTATACACCATTCATTGGATCAGGAGTAACCTGAATTATAAAAATCAAAGAATGATATCTGTAAATAAATTTAAACAAACTAATAAGGAAGTAGTTTTATAGAAGTAAGAAGGATTAATTTCAATTTACCCCCCTGAGGTTTGGGGGTGTCATCATTTCACCCCTCTACTTTCAATTTTGAATTTTTACCCCCTAAACTTTTCAATTTCAATCAGCCGTGTCCAATTTCTCCTATTCCGTCCAAATTGGACGTTAACTTTGACTTTTGAGGGGTAAAATGGTCATTTCACTATAAAAAAATAAAAAATAAAAAATAAAAAATAAAAAATAAAAAATAAAAAATATAAATATATTTTTTTTTTTTCTGTTTTTTTTTTTTTTCTTCTGTTTCTTCATTTTTTTTTTTGTCTTCAACCTATACACCAAAAGTTGTAATAGGTTTATAAAAACAAAAAAAATACTCTAGATGGTTGAAAGCCACTCGCTGGTCTATGATATTTGTGATATATCTCCGATAAAGTGAAGAATTTTAGGATATATCCCCAATAAAGTGAAGAAATATCTGTAAAAAACAATTTTACACTTTATCTATAAATAAATATCTGTAAAAAAAATGATTTTACACACTCGCTGGTCTACGATATTTGTGATATATCTCTGATAAAGTGAGAATTTTAGGATATATCCCCAATAAAGTGAAGAAATATCTGTAAAAAATAATTTTACACTTTATCTGTAAATAAATATCTGTAAAAAATGATTTTACACAGATATTTCTTCACTTTATTGGGGATATATAGATATTTACAGATAAATTGTAAAATCATTTTTTACAGATATTGCTTCACTTTATTGGGGATATATCCTAAAATTCTTCACTTTATTGGAGATATATCACAAATATCGTAGACCAAAAATGATTTTACACAGATATTTCTTCACTTTATTGGGGATATACAGATAAAGTATAAAATTATTTTTTGCAGATATTTCTGCACTTTATTGGGATATATCCTAAAATTCTTCACTTTATCGGAGATATATCACAAATATCGTAAACCAGCGAGTAGCTTTTAACCACCTAGAGTATTTTTTTTGTATTTATAAACCTATTATAACTTGTGGTGTATAGGTTGAAGACAAAATAAAAAAAAAAAAAAAAAATGAAGAAACAGAAAAAAAAAAAAAAAAAAAAAAAAAAAAAAAAAAAAAAAAAAGAAGAAGAAGAAGAAACAGAAAAAAAAAGAAGGAATTTTTTATTTTATTCTATTATTCTTTGTGGCCTTGAAATGACCATTTTACCCCTCAAAAGTCAAAGTTAACATCCAATTTGGCCGGAATTGGAGAAATTGGACACGGCTGATTGAAATTGGAAAGTTTAGGGAATCAAAATTTTAAATTGAAAGTAGAGGGGGTGAAATGATGACACCCCCAAACCTCAGGGGGGTAAACTGAAATTAATCCAAATAAGAATACCTCCATTGCTTTTTTACTGGGTTGCCTCTGTTTTTTATTTTTGTTCATGCTTATCTCTACTTGACTCTTGATTCTCCGTTTTCTTCCTTTAAATGTTTCATTTTTCTTTAGACCTTTTGCATTCACCACATTACCATCTACATTGAGTTGTCCAGTAGGAGTGGATTGAGTTGTATGACTGTTCTCATCCACATTAGCATTCATTTCAGATCGTAGCAATTCTTCAACTTCTTTTGCTAACTTCTCTACATTTTTCATGACTAATTTGTATGCTTTTTCATTTTCAGAAGCCCTGCTTGATATTCTAATGTAGGTGGAACATAAAGATCTGTACCAAGAGGCTTGTTGCAACTTAGGGTCTGGTTGAATTTCACGCCCATGCATGTCTTGAACACTTTCAGCTCGAGCTTTTTTGGTCCATCTTTTTAAGATATAATGCTTAGGAATTTCTTTGATTTGCATCACTTCTCTAACACTACACCAAAAATTCAATCAGACAACACATATCAGACGACAGCAAACATTTTAACTGTCGTCTGAAATAATCAGACGACAGCAAGAAATATTATGTCGTCTAAGTTTTCGAATCCAACATCAGTTTTTTCTTGGCTCTTGTGCAAAAGCATTTTAGACAATGGTTGATTTTTTTGATGTTGTCTGAATGAGTTAATTCAGACAACAGTTATTATGTGATGTTGTCCAAGGTTCATTTATACAATGGTTTATTTTTGCTGTTGTCTGATTATTATTCAGTCAGACAACAGTTTTTTATTTATTTTAGGAGTCTGTTGTCTGATATCTTTTAAGTCAATGCTTGCTGAAAGATGTTGTTTGATTGTTTTGATTCACACAACAGTTTTTAGTTTTCTGTTGTGTCACTCTCTTTCAAACAATGTATTTGAGTTGATGTTGTCTGAGTTTTAGGGCTCAATATGCTGGCGCCCTAGAATTGGCTTTTAAGACTTGGTTAAATTTTCAAATTTTACTTCCCTCCCTTCGACCAAATTTTGGTGAAATGTTAGAGCAATATATAAAGGAAAGAGAACCCGAAACTTCTTTTCTCCTTCTTCCTCTCTCTTTCTCTCTCTCTCT